>NC_086159.1:80808874-81116235 GCF_035149785.1 Candoia aspera
GCGAAGAGGAACTGAGGAGCCTTATGATGAAGGTGAAAGAAGAAAGTGCAAAAGCTGGCTTGCAGCTAAACCTCAAAAAAACCAAGTTTATGGCAACCAGCTTGATTGAGAACTGGCAAATAGAGGGAGAAAATGTAGAAGCAGTGAAAGACTTTGTATTTCTAGGTGCGAAGATTACTGCAGATGCTGACTGCAGTCAGGAAATCAGAAGACGCTTAATCCTTGGGAGAAGAGCAATGACAGATCTCGATAAAATAGTCAAGAGCAGAGACATCACACTGACAACAAAGGTCCGCGTAGTTAAAGCAATGGTGTTCCCCGTAGTAACATATGGCTGCGAGAGCTGGACCATAAGGAAGGCTGAGAGAAGGAAGATTGATGCTTTGGAACTGTGGTTCAGAGGAAAATTCTGAGAGTGCCTTGGACTGCCAGAAGATCCAACCAGTCCATCCTCCAGGAAATAAAGCCAGACTGCTCACTTGAGGGAACGATATTAAAGGCAAAACTGAAATACTTTGGCCACATCATGAGAAGACAGGACACCCTGGAGAAGATGCTGATGCTAGGGAGAGTGGAGGGCAAAAGGAAGAGGGGCCGACCAAGGGCAAGGTGGACGGATGATATTCTAGAGGTGACTCGTCCCTGGGGGAGCTGGGGGTGTTGACGACCGACAGGAAGCTCTGGCGTGGGCTGGTCCATGAAGTCATGAAGAGTCAGAAGCGACTGAATGAATAAACAACAACAGGAAGAGGCAACATAAAATGCAGAATTAACCTAAGTGTGCTTTGTATTCCAAGAATATAAACTTTTATCCTTTAAATATGACTCTTTCAGTATAAGTATAACCTTTGTAACATTCTGATATTATCATGAAAATGGTGACTTTCTAGCAGATGGTTGTAATCTCTATGCTGGTGGCCTCTTTAGGGGGATGAGAGTGCATACCCTCAGAGCTGCATATTGACAGTTAAACACATTGCTGCATTTCAGCACTGACGACTCTGTGTTCCGGGGTGTCATGAGCACTGATGGCGAGCAGGAGAGGGCCTCTATCCAGGGGGGGAAACGCATGCGTAGTACTGAGGAATTAAGCAGCCATTCAAAGAGACACAGATCAGACCCACCTTGACTTTGGGGTTTATCTGTCTGGGTTTTCCCGCGCTTCTTCAGTTTGTTAGGATTCTGTTTAATGTAGCAGTAATAAACACTAGAGACCTACTCCTCGTCTCAGCGTGATTCCTGACTGTTAGGACACTAACAAGCAATACCACATTTCCAAATTGTTCCTACCTGGCTTTTAAGATTGTCTAAGGAGGACCTCATCCAGGTCCCCCCACCAAAGATGACATGGGAGACAGCTTTTTCTGTGGTCCCCCCCCTCGTTTTTGTGGAATCCCCTCCCCAGAGAGGCTCGACTGGTGCTCATGTTGGCACAAATTCTATTTCCCCAGGCTTTCTAATTGGATTTTAATGGTCTTTTAATTCGTAATGTTTTAGAATGACTGCCTTGCTGTTTGCCTAGTTTATATGGGCTTTTCATTTTGCATTTGATTTGACTTTATTGGATATGTTTTTATTCAAATTGTATTTTTAGGGTGTTCCATTGTAAACTGCCCAGAGAGATTCAGCTATTGGGCAGCTTAAAAACTGTAAAACAAACAAACAAACAAAGTTGATGACTTGATGTCTCCCCAGATTGGGAGGAGACCAGGACATTCTTTCCTTTACCTGTTTAATTTTATCCACTGCAAAACAACTACTCTGTCTGTTGCAAATGTCTGTTGCCTTGTTGCATCCTTATGTAAGGGCTAGCAGTCTTCACTCCCATTGCAAGAGACCAGAGATTCACTGTAAGCTTACTTGTTTTAGGCCAAGAAAGCAATTGTTCTCCAGCTGCTGGCTTTCTTTTTGAGTGTGATTTTTCCACCACATACAAGCATAGACTGGAAGAGGCAGCCAGGCCTGGTCCAGGCAGGAGAACCAGTGTCTCCCAGAGAGATGGCGGGGGCCTTGAAGAGGGGAGCCCACCATCTCTCTTGGGTCCTGGGGTCCACTCTTGGGTCCTGGGGAACAAACTGGAAAACAACTCAATCCGCATTGTGGTGGTGTTGTAGTTAGCTGCCTCCTCTGTTACTCTCATGGTCATACGTGCTGCAGTTTGGGGCTAAACTTAAAAAAAAAAATCCAGGTTGGAAATAACATATATCCAGGGCCATCCAGCATTCAGAAGGTGAGGACCAGGATTCCTCAACCAGGGTTTCGTGGCACCCCAGGGTTCCACGAGAGGTCACTAGGAGTTCCCTGGGAGATCACAATTTATTTTATAAATTATTTCAAATTCGGACAACTTCACATTAAAGAGGTAAGTTTCATTCTTTATTTTCAGTTTAAGAAGACAGTTAATGCATCTATGCAGGCCTACCCATGAAACCAATGTAATAATTTTGTAACTTCTGGCCTATCTTTGAGCCTGAATGTGCAGGGGTTCCCGGAGGCCTGGAAAATATCTCAAGGGTTCCTCCAGAGTCAAAAGGTTGAGAAAGACTGATGGGGGCAATAAAATCAAGATGGTGTCTGAAGCATTGTCTGTTTTTTAAGTGGATCACACTATGTCGCACCTAAAAAATGTGAAGGGCTTCATTTGTGCAATAACAGCCAACATCTGGGCTTCCTTGAACGCCCCAGGATGCCCCTAATTCCCACTTTTGCAAGCTGTGGTAGGACAACAGAGTATGAATGCTCAAAATGATTGTAAATTGAACTGAAGCTGTAACAGTGAAAATTGCAATTTGAGGTGATGGAAATACCTGTGTACAAGCTCTCTTGAAAGCTGACTGTCAATTTAGCCAATTTTGAAATGAAATTACCTACATGTGATCTTGCACACTAACTAGTTAACGTCAGATTTGTGGGTAACATGAACTTCGTTTTCGCACAGGTGGCAGCATCGTCCCCTGGTTAAGAAATGTTGGGGGAAAAGCCTCCAAAATCGGGGAAATTAAAGGATGTCAGCTGCAGTTTATCCTTGTAACCATAACACTGGCGCATGTTAAAAACAGAGTGTCTAGAAATTATATAATAATGATGAGCTATATGTTATTACTGCTAAGTATAAGTCCTGAGTTTTAGCAGAGATCTATTTTACATTTGATCAGTAGGAAAAGAAGATGTGAAATATACCCTTAACAATTAACAGTTATAAATCTCTGTGAGGTGAAGAAATGTACACTTTTTAAAAAAGAAAAACTGACCCTATTTGTCATGGTTTTGTATCGACCACAGCAATTACACATTTTCTGTATTCCCGAATCTAACTCAAGAATCAGATCACTAGATTTACATCAGAAAATTAGGAAGCCACACGTATAAGGGAGTTTTCTGTCTAACAGCACAGTGGAATTCTGCCCTTTCTAGATATACATTCCCAGATTTAAGTCATGGTCCTCTTCCTTCCACCTTTTTGATCAGTGGCAATATGACTTCTGCCACCTGTCCTTTGTTCCTCTGCTGGGAGAATCAGATTCCCACCTCACCAGCTTCAGCCTGCGTGCCATTTATGGATTTTGTACAAAGCACTTTAAAAAACATCTGGCGTTTCAATCACAACATTGTGAATGCCATCTTGCCTTTTTTGACCGCCCTCTGGACACTCCGATCTAATTCCAACGTGTCTCCAGCTATTTGAAGATGACAAAAATGGATGTGCTCTAGCCAGGAGATCCATAGGATTATCTGGCTGCCTCATATATGCGGTACTCCATGGGGTTCTTCTGCTGGCACGCTGCGCACTTCAGCTTTAGTGCTGGTCTATTCACCTGCGGAGTATTGCGCTCCGGTGTGGGTCAATAGTGCGCACGCAAAGAAGTTAGACATGCAGCTAAACAGTACGATGCAGATTATTAGCGGAACCATCAGGCCCACTCCTACCCAATGGCTGCCCATCTTGAGCCATATCCCTCCTCCAGACCTCTGGCAGAAGAATGCTCTTCTCCGAGAATATAGAAGGGTAGGCGATAACTCCGAGCTCCCCATACATGGTGATGTAGCAGAATTAGGAATAAACAGATTGCGATCTAGGCATCCACCTATGGCTACTGCCAGGGAATTGGCTATAAAAAATTTTCATCTCCTCAATTCCTGGAGGCAATCTTGGCAAAAAGCCTGCCCCCAGCACTGTCAAAGCCTACCTTGTATTACAACGAAGCTTTTGATCAGCCACACAGAATATGGTCAGCTATCAAAAGGGTGCGCACTAATCATGGCAGGTGTACAGATTCCCTATATAAATGGGGTAAGATACCATCTCCAGGCTGTGACTGTGGGGCTGACAAGCAAACTGTTAAACACATAATACGAGAATGTATGACTACAGCCTATGACGGGAACTTTGCTGATTTCCTGATGGCAACTGATGCTGGAAAAAACTATATTTGTAATCTTAATGTTTGTTTTTAGTTATCAATTTTTATATACCTTTTTATATTCCCATTTTTAAATATATTTGTAATATGTATGATGTGCTGACATACGATAAATAAATAAATCCAGATATTTGAAGGATGAAGAGGGAGCAAACCAGACATTAATTGGTCGAGCAATGATCAGCAGAGTTTGAAAATTGTGAGGATATTAGCTATTGTAATTTTTGTTAAATCAGCTTCATCTATTTTTTAATTTTCTTTCATCAACGCACAAGTCTCTCTCTGTGTGCATTACTTAGTGTGTGTATATATATAACTTAATGTGCATATACACACATGCACACACAAACATTAAGTAACAGTACAATGGAGATCTTAATATTAATTAGTTCAAGACTGAAACTATTATCATATAACTAATATTTTGATGTGAATTGCAGAGGTTCTTTCTTATCTTATACTCAACTGTGGATGAAAAGTTAAATAATTGTATGCCTGTAACACTGACATCCTAAATGGCTATTAATACTGCTAGAATTTTTATTTTTCTCTTTTTATAGAATGTTAATAATTTTAATCGTATTATATGAACATCACTGCATTGAAATCTGCATTGAAATAATACAATGTATCATGATTTAAAACAATACAATAAAAGGAAAAAGAAAAAAAGAAAATAAAATTCAGAGGACAGTGCTGTTTATATATTTAAAGTGGACATGGCACCCATTTTTTTTTAAATGTAGTCACAGCAGTACACATTTTTTATATCATATATAGCAATGGTAGCAATTTCCCTACTACCTAGGACTGGTTTCCAGTCAACAAGAGACAGAGAGCTTATTCTGTCAAGAAAAGAAAATGTGAAAGTGTATAATTTGATTGTCATGCAACTAAATGCTTCAGCTTGTTTTCCCATTCGGAATTCTAAATTATGCAAAAGTGTGGGAAAGGACTTTTTTTAAAGCACAGAAAACTAGATTCCAGTTGTGTTAGGCAAAATTCTACACTGAAGAAGCAACAGCAGTTTTTTTTCCCCCTTGTTCTGAACTGGTTCCTAGTTTCTGCTTTTTAATTATACAACTAAAAATCAGAGCTGTTTCCAAATTATGAAATACTGCTAGGGTCAGAAAAGATATTTTGAAAGAGCCAAGATCCCAGACTACTTTCTACAGGGCAAAATCTGTACAAGATAATTTTGCCACATCAGTTTTATGGAGTTGCATGCAACTTTCCATGCAAAAGTGCCAGGTAGCGTTGGAAAAATTCCTGTCTAAAATCCAGAAACTGCAGGGCTGCAGGATAGAGGGGGAAATAAAGGCAACCAAGTAACAATTAACAAAAAGGAGGCAATGTGGGGGTGTCCTCAAGCAATGGTCCAAAAGGACAAGATGGCAGCTACAAGGGTGTGATCAAAGCTCTCCCTGTGACCCACATAAAAAGCAGGCAGAGTTTTGATCACACTCTTACGGCCACCATCTTAAGATTCTTTATTATACCCTGTGGACACTTCTAAAGCAATGGCTAACTTCTCCCACATGGCTGCCAAGAAGGTTACATAGATTTGCCCATGAAGTGCACATACAGCCAACCTTGGCTGTTCTCAAAAAGCTAAGCAAGGTTAGACCTGGCTCATACTTGGATGGGAGACAACTATGACATCTCAGGCTTATAGGCTGAACCAGGAAGTTGAAAAAACCACCCAGAACATGGGTATGGAAAACCACTTCTATATCGTTGTTGAGAAGACATATGGAGAGGTTCAGGAGTCAGTCTCATCTTGAAGAGGACGTTACTTCTACAAAATGATTTTATTCTACTGTGTTTTGTGTACATTAACACACCAAATGGAACTAAGGCAGAGAATGGTCTAATGCAGTGTTTCTCAACCTCGGGAACTCTAAGACGTGTGGACTTCAACTCCCAGAATTCTTCTAATGGCACAAAACTGCAGATCTATTACCAGACTGCAGCCTGCAAGTGATTAGGGTGGAACATGTCATTGCAACCATATAAACATTGCCTTAAAGTAAGAAAAAGAAAAAGGCCTGGTGATGCACATAGAAAAAGCAGCAGTGGTTCGATCAAGCAGCTGTGCTTGCCAACGTGACTTTTTTGACACACACACTGCCATGCCCCACAACACTGCCTTCTCTGGTGCATTGGTTTAAAATGTTTTTGTTTCTTTAAGAAAAGAAGAAATAAATAAGAACAAAAAAAAAATCTGAAATAAGTTTGCCTACTGCGCTTTCAGCCAAAAGGATATTTGATTTTGATTCTGGCTTAGTGCAACTGTGGTTTATAAATCATGATGAATGCTTTAGCATTATGTGTCAGTTCAAGCCCTGTGATTAGTTCAACAAACCAAGATCGAAACGAACAATGGCTTAGTGTAATGCCTGTGTTCCCTTATCCTGCTAACTGTCTGTCAACAGCTTATTCCAATTTGCTTGGGTCTGCCCAACAGAAGCCACAAACTAGCCACGCCAGATGGGCTCGCACAATCCACCAATGACAGCCAGTGAGTAATTTACTTTAATTTACCAAAAGTATAAGCAGTTGCTACACCTTTGGACAGATCTAGAACCATCTTATTTATGCTGAAGCCAAGGGGAGAAATTAGGATGGCCTAAACCACAGCTTTCCAAAAGAATCAAGGAAATCCACGGAGATAAATCTATCACCTGCCGTCAACCGGCGTAGATTAATTGCTGCTCCATCAGGCCATACGATGCGGGATGGGAAGGCCATCATTTTCATGTCCTGTTTATGAGGATCCAGAGGTCTGGGGTGGAAAAACCGGCAGCACTCAACATATTGTTGGACATAAATTTCCTCTGACGCCAACCAGATGGGCCAAAGATGTTGGAGAGCCCTGATTTCCCACTTCTATTCTAGATACTAGTTATGAAAAATTGAAGCTGGATTACCTCGACTTGGTTTGATCTATGAAGTTCTTGTAAACATCAGGGCTGATTTATTGCAGCGCCTGGCAGAAAAGGTGTGCAAACAGAAAGGGAAGGTGCAGCCTCTGACTCGTGGAGACCAATGCAAACAATTGCCTTGAAATGGAATTAAGTGGTAGAAAGAGCATTAATGTCACCCACCCTTGCCTGCACACTGCAAAGCTGAGAGCTATTTCAACAGCTGTTCCCAATGGCTTTATGAAGTTGTGGTCCTCCTGACATAGAAGCCGGAGATGAAGTGAACTCCCTTATTCTGTCAAGTGCGTATTTTTCTCATTATTCAACACTTAACAGGGATGACAGCCAAAATTAAATAGCCAGTCATCTTCTGCACCATTATGGCCCCTGCATGATTGCTTCAAATTAAATCTAACAGTCAATGAAATAGTCAATATTTAATTTACTCATTGCAGGTGGCAATTTGACTTTGGATATGATATTGTTTAATGGCAGAGATACTAGCATTTATCACTTTTTTACGCACCAAACAAAAAGAAGGCCCTTGTACTTTGTAGGATGTGTGCACAACATTAAAAAGTCACTTTTCCATTATGTGTCAGAAAATACAGATTGTAACAGAACTCACTAGGTTGAGGGGTTGGAATGTACTTCATTCCAACCCCTCAACCCCTGAATCTATGCAGCAGGAAGAAGATGAAAATGGCCTCTTTTCCTTCTGATGCAAGTTACCACTTTCTGCTTGACTCTAGAGTTAAGACGCCCACCTTGGCTGTTGGATGCAAATGGACTTTCATTCCCCTCTGCACCCACAGAATCCGACTTGCATGTGTATCTGGACTGATCTCCAATTGATTACAACCAGGAATAAGACAGAAATAAAATGCTATGTACGTTACAGCTCTGCTGCATTCATTTTCCAAGTTCTGGTGTGAGACAAGAATTTAAGAGAGGCTCAACATCTCAGAAGGAAGCTCAGCGTCTTCCAAGATGAATATCTCTCTGCTCTTTTGACCTCTGGGATGTAATTAAAGAAAGAACTATTGTTCACAATCGGGAAAAAGTTCCACTGGAAAGTATATCAGTAATGTTCATTATTAACCTTCTGACTACTTAAGAGTTCATCAAGAAGAGGGAGACATTTTAACACCATCTGAATTTTAAGAGCCCACGCTATTTTCCACCTTATCAAAGACGGTGTTGGGAATTTTGATTGGCCTAGTTACTAAACTACTAACGTAGACATAAGCAAAAGACTGCGTCTGTATTCCAGAGAAGGAATGACAAAACACAGAGAATGCCAATAGAGATTGTGCTTGGCATGTTGTGAAGTTAATGTGACAAGCCTGATGCGTTCAGCTTCATCTCAACAATGCAACCTACTGCAGTTGTTAAGTTGGCACTATCTCACGCAGTCCAAGAAGGTTAAAACTCTCTTTTCTTCTCCAATTCAAATCCAAAATGCCATTAGGAAGATGCCCAGATGCCAGGTAATATTCCGATTTGCTCACTAGACTCTTGCCATAAAACATGGATTGTATCCTGCCGTGGGATTAAACGATCAGTCTCTGACAACAGACTGGCTTGTATGGACCTTAAGTTCCTATAAAAATCTGAACATTTGTTTTTAAAGTTCGCTTAGCAACATCTAATCAAGGGATTAGAACTGGTCCATACGAAGTATTCATACAAAATACAAAACGGTGAAGCACTGCTACGAAAAGGTTTTGCTTTGTTCTTGCACACATGTGTACATACACACCCCCAATGGAGATACAAAGCTTAACAAACTCTTAGGTGAATACAACAGGGCCGTCTTCCCATTTTCTCCTCTGTAAAGCACTGCGTAATTCATAATGCTATAATCATTCTGTAACTAGATGTGAATTATGGTAGTTGGACCAACCCATCTAGGGAGCGCCAGGTTGGGAAAGGTTGATGTACATAAAGGTAGTCCTCACTTAACAACAATTCGTTTAGTGATGGTTTGGACTTACAACGGTGCTGAAAAAATGACTTGGAACCAGTCCTCACACTTACAACCGTCACAGCGTCCCTGTGGTCACATGATTGCCATTTTTGACCTTCCCAGCCAGCTTCTGGCAAGCAAAATCAGTGGGGAACTGTGTGACTTGCTTAACAGCCATGTGGTTTGCTTTATGACCGCTGCAAAAATGGGCATAAAATCAGGCCGGATTTGCTTAATGACCGCTTCACTTAGCAACCAAAATTCTGGTCCCAATTGTGCTCATTAAGCGAGGACTATCCGTAATACATTTCATTTTGTAGTACTTCTTTTAACTGGCATTTCTAGGCCACATCTCCTTACTTTGCAGAGAAGTATCTACCTTTACAGAGCCCGGAGAGGTTCTTCCACTCTAACTGAACTGCACCGCCAGCACCTAAATCATGCACTGCGCACCACCTCTTGTAGTCAGGGGTGTCTGTGGCAAGGAGTGACAGGACAGACAGGGCTTCAATTGCATGGGCCAAGCCACCATCTTGACTTCTTTGACACACACCCACACACCCGCAGATGGCCCTGATAGCAACAGCTGCATTGAGCTACTGCCAGGCCTCGGTAGAAATTCCATTCACCGGGAACAACCGATCTGGTACGCTTCTGCGGCCAAGTAACTTGGACTCATGTTCGCCAATACCCATATAATTTTATGGAAGATGCATCGTATTTTCATAGCTGCAGCTCAGTTTTAATAATATTACCCCAACAAGTGGTCATTAAAGAACCTGATTTAAAGATGGCATTTTGGTACCTTGTGATTATAATTCCCACTGGTTACTTTCCTTCCTTTAATATAAGCCTAATTTTTTCACTCGTTCAAAGTTACAGTTTCGGACGTGAGAACGATGGCGATGAGCTGATCACTCTGCTCAGTTCTAGGGAATCATCTCTCCTTTCAGGAGCTTTGGTTCTTGTCTTTCACACAGCAGCAGAGATGCTAAATACAGGGCAAGTTCAAGCGTTTCCACTTGCTCCTCAGCACCTGCTGAGATCACCAGACCTAAAAGTGAGGGGCAAGCGTTGCCTTGCATAGATATTCCTTCTTCCAGCTACTTTGCCTTACGCTGTTCCAGCATTATAATGGTCTCTTGGCACTCCTATCCAGTCCCATTTATGCACCAGGTGTACGGGAGCAATGGGGTTTTGTCTGCACACTGACCCAAATGCCTTGTAGATTTTTACACACAGACTCACATGGATGGTCCTACCCACAAACGCTACTTAAGGAAGCACTTTCAGCTCCGGGCCTTGTTTTTTGTTTGTCGTTTAAAAAACTCTGAAGAGCAACACACACACAATTTCAAATATGTACTTATCTTTAGATGGCATAACCGAAGCAACTGTTTTAAAGGAAATGCTATGGTCTTTCTACCAACTTCACAGTTGGCCGTGATGTTCAGCTCCTTCTGCGTATGTGTATCTGTTCATCAGGGTGAGAGAGGGAGGCTATTTAGTCTTCTAAAAAAGACTTTCTTTTAGAACACATTGGTGTGTCTTCCAACAGTGTGTAGGTATAATCCAGTTCCTTCTTGAGAAGGAAGATCTTTCTCATCTTTGCAATAATTCTAAAAAAGGACTAAGGCATTCAGGCTTGAAGCTGCCTAGAATGATCTGAAGGATTATGCAGAACGGAAGGGTTACTCCATCCCAGTGTTTTTCAAACTTGGCAACTTTAAGATGTGTGGACTTCAACTCCCAGAATTATGCTTGTATCTTAAAGTTGCCAAATTTGAGAAACACTAACCACTTTACGAGCAGCTGAAGCACTGCTGGTCAAGCTGAACAACTTTGCAGAAGAGATAGACTTTGCTCCTGTCACTACCCGGTGGGCTTTCTTCTGACTAGTTTGAAGTTTTCTCCCTTAATCAGAGTCATGATGCTGCTACTGACTAGTTATGATTATCAAAAGAACGGGAGGACTTTCCAAGCAGGAGGAGAAGGTGATGAAGACATTGCCTTCTCCTAACAGGTGGGGAGTTTGAAAACGAAAACATGCCAGCATGTCCACAGATGCCTTTTTGAAAACCTCTAGGTCTTGCAAGGGTTGAGTGCACCAAGGAGGCACTTCAGGCCAAGCCATAGCACAACATGATTTAGCATGGCTCCTGCTTCAAGTGGTCATCACAGCGAGTTTCAGCATCACCATTATTTCATCAACTGAATTTTGAATGCTTAACTGGCATCAGTGGAGTGGGCCATTACAGATGTCCCAAACCCTGTCAAAGGAGGGCTGTGTTCTGACACCCAACAGAGCAATGAAACACCCACTCAGTGGTGTCCATGGGGGGAGGTGTCAAAAAAGTCAAGATGGCACCACAACTACATGATTGACATGCCCCTCCACCTGCATGGATTCGCCCACCTCCATTCCAGAAGGTCCTGTTTTAAATTAATGCAAAACAGAAATTGCGTCAGGAAAACTTCCCTGATTAAAAATAGTCTCCGTATTTTATTCTTGTGGTCTTTAATCCTTCAGCATCCATTTATGAACAGTCCAAAGCAAAGGTCACTCAAAAGGTTTTGCAAGTCAGCCAGTTGATTTGTTTTACATACAGCAGCCTCCCAATAACAATTTTAAAAAATATAGTACGTTAGCCCTAACTGCCTAGTTAGACTCGTACGGTTCGAAAGGGACCACTCAGGTCACCCAGTCCAACCTCTGTTCAGAACAGGAATTCCAGTATAAACATCCCCAAGACATGGCTGTTTAGCTGCTGCTTGAACACATCTAACTGCATAGTCATGCAGTTCCCTGTTAGGAAGTTCTTTCTAATATGAAATTGGAATGTCTTCCTGTAACTTAAGGCTGTTCCTCCATACCTCCTCTGGAACAAGAGATAACAGAACTTCCTTTTTCTGTGTGGGACATCTCTGGGGGCATTTCAAGACTATGTTCACACCTCCAGAGATTCTTCCCTTCTGAAACCAGAGTATTCCCAGATCCTTTCAACTCATCACAGGACTTAGTTTCTAGTCCGTTGATCATCCCTGTGGCTCTTCTCTGAATCAGTTCTACTTTGGCTAAATCCTTCTTAAGACGTGTGTCCAGAACTGGACCTAAGACTCAAGGTGGGATCAGACCAACACAAAATACAGTGGAGATTATCGATGAAGGGCCTATGCTTTGGAACAACCTCCCTCCAGAAATTCACTCAGCCCATACTCTACTGGCTTTCTCTATATTATTAAAAGCCAAGCTATTTCCTAGAGCCTTTGGGAGACTGAATTAATGTTATCAGTTGTTGATTGTTTTATCTGTAATTGGGTTTATATTATTGTTTCTTTTATATCTATATTGTGGACATTTGGTGGTATTTTAGTGGATAGGTGTAAACTGCTGAGAGTCTCTCATGACTAATAAGCAAACACATTTGTTTCTGAGTGGTACTAACTGTTGATAGGGGTTCTGGTGATTATTCTTTTAGAAGTAGGAAAGTTCAGATAAAATCCTTCCATGCTCAACCCTAACTCCTGAAGAAAGAGCTTAGACCCCTTCTATCCTAATAGATATACTGTACCTCAAGTAGGCTGGGAGTTTTCGGGGAAAGTATTCAGTCACATGGGCCCAAACACAAGTTTACTCCTTTAAGAAGAATGAGACTCATTTTCACTTCTCCTTCAACATAACCTTCTTCAATAGCCAGTCAGGACTGATTATGTAAGATTGGCAGCCAATGTTTGCAAAAAAAAAAAAAGATGGAGGAGAAAAAGACAAAGCATGCAAATAAACGGCTTGGCAAGGTTGGGACACTTCAGATTCCTGAATCTCCTGCTATTTACTTATACTAAAATAAAAGGGTCACTCATGTGTATGTGCATGTTTAAATAATGTGAAGATTTGCTATTACAATACATTTATATTATATTATATTATATTATATTATATTATATTATATTATATTATATTATATTATATTATATTATATTATATTATATTATATTATAATATTATTACTGTTATAATAATCCAATCACTTGGATTTCAGTTCCAGTGAAAGGAAATGCTCTGTGATTAGTTCCAGACATAATGAAAACACTCATTTAGCAGTTTACAACTGCTTTATATTGATGGAGCATGTAAAATGTGAAATATTTTAATAAATGAATTATACAATACATTTAATGATTAAAGAGGGAGGTTTTTTCTTTTTCTTTTTCAATTACCAAGTTACGGCAGAAAAATGCCTTCTTGGAGGATGAGACACCCCTCACCATCTTCTCCGCCCCATCGGAGGAAGTGCTTCTACGGCACATCCACGTCCCATCTAAGAATAAATCAAATTATATCAAACCCTGGCTCTAGGCCAAAGACACCCAACAGGAAGTCTCGCAAAGGCCTGGCCAGAGCTTCAGAAGACTGCCAAAAGTTTTTACCAAATCAGACATCTGAAATGCTCAGACGCATAACAAGAGCGCACATATTATTTTTAAATCATATGCATGTATTTGCTGCTCAGGTTGACAAATCAGTACATAAACCAACTAAGATCTAAGGTGACAGAGTAGGGTAACAACTCATATTTAATCAGGAGACTATCTCAGGTAGTACTCAGTGCTTTGCTTCCAATGTTGTGTCTCCCTACAATTCTCCAGAGCAGATTTGGGGCATGTGGCAGAGTTCGAGGGAAGGAAGTCAAAGACCGCCAGGGTGTGAGCCAGTCGCTCGCATAATTTCAGAGGTAGCTCCCAGCACCTTTTCATAATTCCCCCTTCCAGTTGGATAGCCCTGTTATCTTGAAGTGAATCCCATTGGGCATCATGGGTCTTATTTCAGAGTAAACACGTATAGGGTTGCACTTGGAAATATCAGTATGATGATAGAACCCATTGAGGTAATTAGGGGAGGGGTGGTGACTACAGATCCACATTCTAAGATACAGGTATTCCTCACTTAATGACCATGGGTGGGACCAGAATTTTGGTTGCTAAGTGAAGTGGTCATTAAGTGAATCTCACCTGATTTTATTACCTTTTTTGTGGTGGGCATTAAGCAAATCACCACAGGTGTTAAGCAAGCCACATGGTTGTTAAGCAAATCATGTGGTTCCCCACTGATTTTGCTTGCCAGAAGCCGGCTGCGAAGGTCAAAAATGGAGATCACATGACCACAGGATGCTACAGCGGTCATAAATGCGAACCAGTCGCCAAATGCCCAAATTGTGATCACGTGACCAGGGGGATACTATTCGGGAGTGTGAGGAGCAGTCACAAGTCAGTTTTTTCAGTGCCATCGGAAGTCCGAGCTGTCACTAAATGAATGGTCATTAAGCGAGGACTACCTGTAGATGTACTCTATATTACAAACAATAATTCTTAATAGAATTTATACTGTTTCAGTTACAATAATGTCACAAACTGATCCCAGCTATTATTCAACTGAAATCTATTGGCTACAAAAACTGATTAACAAGTGATTTTTTTTTAATACAGAACAAAGATTTTAAAAAACAAGATAATCAGGCGATGCATACTTAACAAGTGGGATGTCCTGTGGGGGAAGGCGGTTTTGCTCATAACTGGGTGAATAAGCTAGTATTAAAGGTGAGCAAACAATTCCCTTTCAAATTTACAAGAACGAAGGTGAGAATTGGAGTTCATTTAAAAAGAAAATGTTCCCAGTGTTCTACTACTGATGGCTTGCCATGGTCGGAGTGCTTTTTAAGTAGAGAATTAACATGAAAAATATTTCAAGTATACTCGGTACCATCCAGTGGGGACATTTTTACTGGTTTTTATGGAGTTATTCTATAATCGTTGGACTAGACTAAATGGGGCTTATTTTTAAAAACGCACTTGGAGGGATTGCATTGTTAATCTTCATATTATCTTGCTTTGTATTGGGGTAAGCACGTATTCCTAAACCGCTTTTCAGTGGCCCCCCTGGCTTATCCTGGCGGTCACCGGGATAACTGGAAACTGGGGGTGTGCTTCCCTGCCATTTCTGGGTAGGAAACACATTAAGATCATTGTAAGTCCTAAAAGAGGCTTAATATCACTTTTAGAAAGACATGTCCACCGAATTCAGGGGAAAATAATGCCAGTGGTATCCATTTCCACAAGCAGCTTCTTCACTCCAAAATACTACGGTCGTTTGGAGACCCCAAAAGGCTGTCTGTAGCTTGGAGCAGACTGTTGGGGCCTGTGAAAAAGCAAAGGGATCAGTAATAGCTAATTGTCTGTGTCTGTGATTGTCCAGGTTACCCTACTGGAAGTGTCAGTAGGCTACCCCAAACACTTACATTTTTGAGATGGTTAGTACACTACAGTATTTAAATTGCAAAGGGCACAAGCTTAAGAGTATCAGTTACCAGATCCATCACCCCGAATTTGCACAGTATTCAGTGCAGCAATTTTCACAACAGAGTGACTGGGAAACAAAATACACTGAATCCTAGATTCATATGATGATGCCCAGCATTGCCAACGTTCTGGGTAAGAATCCTGTTGGCACCCGCCAGGTTTCAAGAGCTATTGATTTAATGTTATTTTCCATTCTTTAAAAATGGAAACTAGGCTGTTGCAGAGCACAGCACCAGTCTCAAGGATCATCTACATTTCCAGGTAGCTTGAGCATATAAAACAGTGAATGGATTTAGCCCTGTGCTTTGTTTAGCAGTATTCTCACTTGCCAAAAGTCAGCCAAGGTAAAAGAGAAACAGAAAGGTTGGCTCTTGTGACATCAGTGAGAACTTTAATAGAGATTTTTTTTTAATTGCCCCATTCCTAAGGGCTAGCAATGTGCTTTAACTGAATTTATTTTAAAAAATTAAGTATAGGTATGTACAATCTGTTTTTATATTAAAACAGGTGTTTCACAGTACAATATAGCTAAGAAATAAAATCCAAGTTGGATTAAACAAGACCGCAGTTGTGATATAATATTAGGGGACACCAAGGGGAGGAAGCAAATTAAACAGACAATCAAAGGGTGATTTTGTATGAACATCCTTGTGTCATAAGTAATGAACTATTTTTATTCAGCCATAGACTGGTTTCTAACAGAATTCTCACCTCACACCAATTTCAAAGGGCCTTAAAAGAGAGATAATCTAAGAGGGTTAAACAAGGAGAGTTTAAGACAGCAAAGCCCATGAGATCATTGATCTTTTTCAAGAGATTATTTCAACAAAAGTGAAAAAGGGCATGCTCTAATACCTAAAAGATGGCTAGCCCTTCCAGCTTCACTCCTAACACTGACCTAATATTGGCTCAGGGGCCAGTGCTAGCCAGGCTCAACACCAGCCAGGGGTGGCCAAGTGTGTTGGTAAAAAGCAAAAAAATCAAGTTGGCAACTGTGCAGTCAAATCCCGCCCTTTCTTTTTACATATGTTGTAGTCTCCATCTTGAACATTTTGACATCCTCCCCCTCTGAATATCCCTCACACCAGCTCTTCAATTAAACCATTTTTTTCACTCAAGGTGCAAAAAATCCAGATGGATTATCTCTAGACTCAACTGTTTTCCAGAGAAGATGCGGCTACATGCTTCTCCAAGAAGAAAAACACTGCTGGAGCAAATACATTTCAGCCATTAGTGTAGATCAGCTTTCCAAACTTTTCATGCTGGTGACACACTAACACACTGCAGGTGCGGCCGCGTCACCGGAAGTCACGCGGAATCAGCTGTTTCGACCCGATTACGCATACTGCGCATGTGTAGTACCTCTATGATCCCTTGACCGCACAGTACACCTACACACTGCAGCCGACACACTAATGTGTTGCGACACACAGTTTGGAAAGCTCTGGTGTAGATATTGCCAAATCATGCGTTCTTTGGGGAGATTTCTTAGCATGTCTCACAAAACCTACAACTCCCCACAGCCTCAGCCAGAGAGGTTAATTATTTGCAATGCTCGTTGCTGGTTCAGCAGCATCTGGCAAGCCAAAGGTGCCCCATAATGCCGTGCACAGATGCCTTAATTTGATTGACCATCAAATGAGAACACCATATCACTTTGATTGGATGAGACCATACATGTGACTTACGCTGCCTCCGCCCTGAAAGAGGGAGCAAGGAAGGCTGGAGGGAAATGCTGTGTACAGATCTAGGGAAACAAGGCGCTGAACAGCGTAGGAGGGCAATGCCTATTTGCAAAAATTAAGCCTTAAGAAGAAAGGAAATTGCTCTACAGATAAAATGCTGGTTTCTAATCCAAAGTGGAAACTCGAAATACCTAAAAAACTAGAAATACCTAAAAAAAGCTGTCCTTTTGTTGCAGATACTCCTACGGATTGAGTATATACCAAAATATATACCAGAGTAAGTTAACGGCATCTATTCAAGAGTTTTGTTTTACCATGGTACTCCTGGGTAAAAGATCTGCATCTCTCTTTGGAAAATGTTTCATAACTGGTTTCAGAAGATGACAGGAAGTTGAAAATCTGTCTAGTGCCCTCTCCCGTCTCTTCCACATGTAACATTCAGTGTTACTGATTATGGTTATGTTGTCCTGGAGCAAATATGCTGTAAAAAGGATGGATCAGCAGGGCAGTTAAACACCAGATCCAGACATTTTAAGAGGCACCCCATGTGCACATCTTTTCAAACCCATTCAAATGAACTAATTTTGCATTCCCAGTTGGCCAGCTGCAACCTTGATCCATCAAATTACCGAATTCTGTAAAGAGAGGTCATCATCAAATTGCTGTCAACGTTATGGCTTGCTGTCGGCGCCTGTAAGTGTCATGCTCCGTAATAAAAGAAGTGAAAAATACTCTGGAATCTGCTTTGTGGATAAGATTGATGCAGGATCATGCAAGAGCTCTTTGATGAAGGACATTCCCATGATGTTTATTCATCAGTTCAGAAAGAGTTGCTCTGGATCCCATAAAGGAGGAACAAATGTGTCTCTGGCCAATTTTATGGGACTCTGCAGTTGCTCCTTTGGGACCCTACAGTGACCCCAGTGAGATGGTGTGAGCCGTATTTCAGAGCTGGCGGCATCTGGAAAAGGGGGGTGGGGGTGGCTGAGATCTCTCCCTTTGTTTTTCAAGTGGCGTGGCTGCCCTTTTAGAATTCAAATAGGAGCCGAAGGACACAAAGCACGCCCGGCGTCTTCACTGCCACAGAGCCAGGGCAGGGGCCCTGCACATGATGAAGGAGCATTTTGGTAGACCTGCTACCGAGGCAGAGAAACTAACGTGAAAAATTAGTGAGAAGTTTCATTTCTTCTGAATATGCCACGGCTTTGTAAAAAACAGATGCAGATGGGGGATCCACGGGAATGTGTGTTTCCAAAAAGTCAGCATGGTGGTGGCCACCATGCGGTTCAAGCCCTGCCCTCTTTTTACGTGTGTTGCACATCTTGACCTTTTTGGCCCCAGCAGGTAACCCAGACTAACAACAGTTTCCAAAGTGAAGAGAAGCCCCATTTCATATTTTCTCACAGTTGACCATCTTCAACAACTATAATACTAATTTCCTTATATGTTTCAGTCAAAGTGGTGTCCTTATTAGATGTAGTAACTTAGCTTTAATTCTCATTTGCCTGCCGGAAAACCAGCTTTTTGAAAAGTTAAGTGGTAAGTGCTATGAAAGTTCTACCTGGAATACTGGATTGTTGTGGCCACCATCTTGATGTTTCTGACCTCCCCCTGTGGATGACCCTGATTCCCCAGGCAAGGAAGCAAGAATTTGGTGTTGGAGGCATACTGTGGATCCTGGGTTGAGGAAGGGACTGGAACCACTTGGCATGGCCAGTTCCCCAACCCACCCACCCCCACTTCCCCTGCTCACTGATTGGTTTGAGTAGCTGATCCATCTGGATCATCACTTGGCTCCGATACTGAAGTAAGACACCAGCAACTAATCCACAGTGACAGAGTTGCAAGAGGATGGGAAGCTAATGTTTTGGGAGTGCAGACTCTCTTCCCGGTTTGGGAGTGGCAGTACTTTATCTTCCTTATCAGACACGGTTTGGGCTAACAGCAGTACTTTCAAGGACTAAGCACAGCCAAGGCTGAATCCGTGAATTCTGCCATCCTGGTGAGAAAGCTGCCCAAAACTTGTAGCCATGAGACAGTGGTATCTCCTTCCCCTCTTGTCTGTTTTGGAGCAGACTTCTTTTTTCATGATCCGATTTAGAATTGAATACAGATCAATTCTGGAAGCTGCTTTGTTTAATGAACGGGTTGGGCTTCTGATTAGGGAGGTAGTCTGAACTCACTGGAGAGCTCTCCTTCTCTTGAATCATAGGCAATCATAATTGGCTTAGATAGGCTAGGTTGTGCCTCCTCAAATTGGGGTTCACCCCTTCTTCTGACCAAACATCTCAATTAATGCCATTAACAATGGGTTGCTAATGAGGCAGAAGTATCTGCAGGATATGGTTAAAAAAGTCAAGATGCCAGCCACAGCGATGTGATTGAAGCTTCACCCAAACAATGATTGCACCACTGTGGCCACCAGCTTAACTTTGGGTTAATAATTGTATTGTTTTAAAACTATTTGAGAGGTTCTGTTTTTGAATCCCATACTGCCCAGAGTTGGCCACATTGGGGTGGTAGGTGGTTTATCAAATAAATAAATGAAGACATTTTCCTATGGATAAGCGTCTCTGAGAAGACCATGGCATCAGCATACATTGGCCCTGGGTTGCACACTAATTTTTCGTAGGGCATTTTCTTTCTTTCCCAAGAGCTTCTTAGCCATCCAGCAAGAAGGACCTGGGTTATCCAACAGCATTCCCTACCGTGTTGCAAAGGCCGAGCAACATACTACTAATGAGAAGATGAAAGTTGAAGTCCATCACTTGCCCTTAACCTTGGAAATAAAATAAATAGAAATGATGGTCACATTAACCTGATCCACATGATACTGTTTTCCTAATGCATGTCTACATTTCTACTCTGAGTGAAATGCAAGCCTTGCCACGGGTTCTGAGAAACACAGCTGCAGGGGTCACCTCCCAATCCAGCCCCTCACTTCCTGCAAAACAGATGTGTTCAACTGACAGATGTTGAAGGGTGCAATGAATTTCTCTCTTTTGACTTCAAACTGCCAGTGAGCCTTTAAAAATGTGCCAAGGTGAATAAGGAGGCTGGATAATCAGGGTAATGAAGTTGGCCAGCAGAAAAATGAATCTGCCTTCCTCTTGGGCAGCAAGGTGGACCGAGCCTTCTCTCCAAAAAGTTACACACCCAACATGGGTGCAAATCAGAGAGAAAAGAACAGATGAATCAGAAGTGCACAACTCTCTTTCAACACCGCCATGGGGGAGGTAAGGAAACATCCAAGATGACATCCACAAGGGTGCAGTTTGGGCCCTGCCTCTTTTTACATGTATTGCGCATGTGCAGTGTGTAAGAAGGGGCAGAGCCTTGATCACATCGTCATGGCCACCATCTTGAGTGTTTTGACCCTGCTGGCTACTCCCACAGGCCAATTACCATTCCAAGTGCATCAACGTTCCCTGTGCAAATATTATGACTAGATGAGCATCTACAAAAATCACTACTGCAATGGCACACATATCTTTGTACAGAATATTGCAAGCTGGTGCTGTCACTGAGCTATAAAATCAAACAGGCCTTTATTTGCATAATGCTGACAAGGAAAACGACCAGCCAGCTACCTACTGTAGCACGGAACAGCCAGGCAATTTTATCTTGAAACACGTTTGACAAATGCCTAACTCAGCTTAGGGCAGCTATTTATTCTGTCCATAGTAGAGGTAGCTTCGCGTGGGAGGCCTGTGAATACCTTCAGAGGATTTCCAGCATGCTTTACTGGATCTGGGGTGATTCAGAATCAAAAATAAATGGGATCGTGCACATCACAAGTTTATTTTATTCAGACTTCTGCTGGCTGTTCACTCTGAACATTACTATGGAAAGCTAGTGCAGCTTCTCCAGATTGTTCACTGCGAACCGCTTTTCTGACTTCATGCTGAGAGCTATACTATAGATGATATTCTAGAGGTGACAGACTCGTCCCTGGGGGAGCTGGGGGTGTTGACGACCGACAGGAAGCTCTGGCATGGGCTGGTCCATGAAGTCATGAAGAGTCGGAAGCGACTGAATGAATAAACAACAAGAAGGCTCAGGCGACAGAATCCTGAACTACACCATTTCAAATATCAGTTTTTGGGGGCATCCATGGGGTAAAAAATTCAAGATGGCATCTGCAACTATGCGATCAGAATCACATGCCTTTTTTAGGTCTGTAAGTCCCACTGTTTCTTTTTTTAGCCTTGGGGTTATAGGTTATTTCACAAGCATTTTTGCTTTTAACACTTGGCATTTTATGGTATGTTTGCTTATAATTTCTTCCAGGAGTGTCTGCAGCGTGTGGTCAAAAAGGTCCATTCGGCACCATGATGGTGCAATCAAAGACCGGAAGAACTTTGATCACCCAATTGTGGCCGCCATCCTGACTTCATTGACCATACCTTGTAGACACCCTAATTTCCTCATTTAAGAGAACTGTCAATGGTGGATCTTCAGTATAGGTAGTAAGAAAGGCAGCAGGTATTTTCTGAAAAGAGTGACTCTCCATTTTCCCACAAAACAACCCTAGTAATGTAACTTGTTTCTAAGCTGGCACTTGGCATTTTATTTATTTTGTTATATTTATATATCAAATTCAGTCACTGCCCATCTCACTCAGAGAGCAACTCTGGGTGGTTCATAATAAAACAGGAATAAAATATTAGTTAAAATACAATTTTCATTGAACCTTACATTTTGGTTGGGATTCAAATCCCTAACCAAGCGTTGGGGCACCACTTTGCTAGACTACCAGTCATACTTTGATCACATGGCCACAGCTGCCATCTTGACTTTGTTGACCTCCATGAAGACATGCATGGTCATTGTTTCTTCTTCCAAGCAAGCTTTGAGAGAACTACCACCATTCTGGACCCAGTTTGGGTATCTAGAGAATTCACATAATTCTACCCAGGATGAAAATGAGTACAGCCATGGCTGAAGGATTAGCTATATATTTTTTCTTCCTCCCACCTCCTTTTGCCATCTTGCTTAAGGAAAAGTGATTGAAAACTAAAAAATGTGCAACTCTTTTGCAATGATTGCCCAATAAAAGTACTGCTCCTATGAATTTTAGATTTTTTTGCCCTTGGCCAACACGGCTTTCGACTTCTTTCGGCTCTCCTGTGTTTCCTACACCATCAGCTAAACTGCATTTAACTAGCCGTATCTCCTGACAACCTGGTGCATATGTCGGTCCCCTAGCATTCATGATAGTGCATTGAAGAGCACACTTTACATGCATGCATTTACTCCTGGTGGGATTTATAGTTGACTAAATCATGGTGAAGGTGAAAACAACAAGCAATTCCGGTACATGGTTGCACATATTAAAATTAAGTTCAAAGGCACCTCCTCAATCTGTCCCAAGGTCAAAGAATAGGCTAAAAAAAATCAAAAGCAGTCCAGTCATATCCACAAATGCAGAAGGAGGCATTAGCCACACAGACAAAAATTGTTCTTAGCCTTCACAGCTAACATCAACCATACATCCTAAGCATATAGTATTTATCTAAAGTCTGATGGTCCTACTTCTAAATGTTCAAGACCCCAGCTTCACTCTTGTAATTTGGCTTTATTACTTTTGTTAACAAATGCAAAACAAAACAAAACAAAACAAAAAAACCCTGACAAAACCAGGATGCATATCTGATGCACATAAAAAAGAATGGGGCCTCAAAATCTGGGGACACCCCAGTTTGTGTTATTTATTTTTAACTGTGCTGATAACGTCTCATATAACAGTGATTACTATCATTTTATTACATTTCCCAAAGCTAAACCTCCTTGCTTTCCAAACTTTACAGGAAAGGTGCTTAGCAATCTCAGATTCGGCCACCTTTTTTAAATAAATGAACTTGCTCTGAACTTTTCAAAGGTGTGGATTGAGATTCAGATAACAACTGACTTCACACTAACTTGAATTTTGCAAATGGAATTTGTGCATCATTTCTGCATGTGTTTTTCTGCCAATATACACTCTAAAATGCACATTTTAGAATGCAATGAATATACAGATTCCTATTTTAGAATAAAATGCCTATCAAATGTAGAACTATTTTTTTAAAAAAGATCAGATTGCTGTGGAAATAGAACTTATGTATGCATAATGTACAAAACTGATTAGTACCAGAAACAGATGCTTGATCCATTTCTATCAAGCCACCAAACTGCAGCTGAACTGATGCAGGATTTAGCTGTTCTGCCCACTCCCCACACCCCCCCTGGGCAGAGTCTATGCTGAGCTAAATTCTGGCCAGAATTCCCCAGTTGGCAAAAGGGGAGGGAGATGATTTTCTCCTTCCTCTTTTCACACTTAGCAACGTCTTTCCCATTGTTCTGCTCCTCCAAACCAGATTTTCAGGACTGTCATAGGAAAGGAGGAAACTGTCTTCTTCCAGCAGAAATGTTCCCCTAGATCAGTGTTTCTCAACCTTGAGAACTTTAAGATGTGTGGACAGCAACTCCCGGAATTCCCCAGCCAGCCATGCTGGCTGGGGAATTCTGGGAGTTGAAGTCCACACATCTTAAAGTTCCCAAGGTTGAGAAGCACTGCACTAGATTAAAAGCATTGCTGAAACAAGAAAATCTTAGATTGAATTTCAGGGAGGAGGTCCAGTAATGTAAAAACAACCTACGTTGCCCATTGAAATCCAGGGCCCCTAAAATGTTGGGCATTGAAATGGACTTTGCTCACAATATATTATTGCTAGAACAAAGGCACAGGTACAGAATTGGAGACTATGGAGAAGTGCTGAGTCTGTGATAGGTGGGCAGCCCCTGAATCCCATTTTTTTCCTGGCTTCAAAGATCAGCTGACGTCTTGCTGCTCCAATGTGCCCAAATAGCCTGATTTTTGCCCACTGACCTTTTAGGTCAGCTTAGCTCACCTCAAACAACTGAAAAACAAAGCGAAACACAGCACACATTTCCCCTGAAAGGAAAATTTGATCCATTCATGCGACATCACATCTTTTGCATACTTGCGGCAAATCAATAGCAATTTTTTAAAAATGAAGGCCGTGATGGTCCCAGCCCCAAAGAGGCTCATTTTCCACCCTACTTGGATGCACAGTGGGCTTGTTCAGAAACTGTTTGATGAGGTATCTGCAGGGCACCAATTTATGCTAAATTAAGTGCGTTGATAGAACACCCTAGAGCAGGAGTTTCCAAATTTGCAGGCCACCTGACATTTTTCAGAGTACATATCAGGGCTGGAGAGGGCCTAGTGGAAAACTAGGAGCTCCAGAACAGAGAAGGCAGGTACCTGCACACTCCAGTCTCAGAATGAGCTGCACCCCATCCAGGGCAATCAAAGGTGTGGGATAGAAACAGGGCAGGATCCATAGACTTGGTAGGAGCAGCTGACGTTCGTTGTCCCCTGATGTCTGTAATAATGTTCTATTCAAGCCTTGCCCTTGAACCTACTACAAAGCTCAGCGGCATCTGCATCCCCACCTAGAAAGGGATTGATTACTGTGCCTACAGTGAAGTTCCTGCTAAATGGCTGGAGGTGCACCAAAAAGAAATGGCTTCCCTGGGCAGCTTGCCCATTCCCAAAAGAGAGTGTGCTCCAGGGTGTGACTACTCCCACAATGCCTACCAGAAGACGAATGGGTAAGGTTACTTCCCACCACCCTTTCTACCCTCCCAGGATATACATCAACCCCAGCTTCATTTTATCTTCTTCCTCTTTTTTCTTCTGGATGGGGGACTCATTGACAAACCAAGCTCTAGATCGCCATTTGGCTTTGCAGACAATGCCTTTGGAGCCAAATGTGGGGTTGCAGGGTGTTCTGGGAAAGAACATTGTTTTGGATGCTGACACCGGGGGCATCTTCAGGCAGGTCGAAAGAATCAAGATGACAGTCACAACCACACAACTGCAATGGCCACTGTAATTTTTGACCACCACCACCTCTCCCCAGCAATCCTGGGTGGTGCTTTGCTTTGCAGGAACTTCCTGTTTAATTTTGATTAAAATTGATTTTTAAAATCTTGAGTAAAATTAAAATCACAGTTTTAAAACTTAAAAAGTAGAGCGGAGCAGCAGGCACAGTGAGCACCATGGGAAGTCCATGTGGGTGATTCCAACTTTAGAAGACTATAGAAGTGCTGCCTATATCTACCAAATCACAAAATGTTGAAATTTGAGGGACCATCATCATAATTTTGATATCTTCTCAATTGTCCAGTCTGCCTCTAAGGTGGATATAGACTTTCTGTACTGGTCTCCCAAACTCATCTACGTCAGTTCCTACCAAACTCTTTCTGCATCTGTCACCCAAGGAGCCACATACAAAGAAAAATCAGTATACTGCTCAGTTCGTATTTGCCAGAAATTCTTCTTCATGAATTCCACCCCCCCCCCACAAAGCTCAAAGTTGGACAGTCCAATCAGTAATTTATCTTCTCTCCCCCATCACTCAGCCATCAGGCCTCATGCTCTGCCCCAAACCTGTCAGACGTTGGAAAGCTGGGCTGCATGTGAATTTTCTCACCAGATACCTGTCAAGTGAAAAATCTAACACCTAGAAATATAATGCAGAATTGTCTTGCAGAGCAAGCCTTGGCAGCATTGTAATTTAATGTGTTGATCGATTTTTCTGCCCAGTACATACATGGAGGTTTTTATCTGTGGGAAAGGTACAGTGGATTAAATTCTTCCCAATTTTGCAGCATTTGTCACAATCCGTACGACGGCTGAACTTGCAGATGCCGTTTATGGCCACAGGAACATGAAGTGTGAAAGGACCCAACCAAATGGAAACACCTTATGTAAAGCATTAACGGCTCCAGTGGAAAGCATCACACACCGTCCCACCCAGATGTCACAAAAGAAGGACTCAGGCTGCGTGGTTTTTTTTTTCCCCCAGCAGGACTGGCAGCACTGCTTCACACATTAATGTGGGCTAATGCTGGCACAAAACTTCTGAACTGCTTTTTAGAACTATTACTGCAACATTTTCTTTGCTTGTTTATTGACTGACCTGCCCACTTTTACAATCGTTACCCCAATGTATGTGTAAAACATTGCATACCATAAAGAAAAAAATCAAATGTCAGCAAACAAACGAACAAAAAAATACAAATCCATCAAACATACAAAAAAAAAAAACCTCAGGCAAGAAGTTAGTTAGAAAAGGGTGCCACCAAGAGAAACTAAGGGGGAGGGGGGAGGTAAAAAAAGAGTCAAGATGGAGGTTTTCACCTCCACCCCTTTTTTATATGCAACACATGTTAAACCAAACCAAACCAAACCAAACCAAACCAAACCAAACCAAACAGCAGGCTTTGACTGCTTGGTGGTGGCCTCCCATCTAGACTTTTTTTGACACCCACACCCACACACCATGAAAGCCCCTGCATGCCACCATGAAGAAGAATTTCATATCTTGCCAAGGGTCTATTGCACTCTTCATAGTATAAATAAGAATACATTTCTTTAAAAAAAAAGAGTATCATGTAAATCTGAAAAAGCTTGCCTTTTTAATTACAGCATATTTTTATAATACCAGGACAATAATGACATCCAGCAGGTAAATGGTCACTGGACTGCAATTTTCCTCACTAACTCTGCAGCACTACCTCACTACTTCTCCCTGCCTGGCCCCCAATGCCTGGCTAATCACTAATAACAGAACTTCCTGGTTGCATTCAAAAGGCATTTGACCAGGTATGGTGGAAACATCTCCCTGGCTTAGCCAGACCTTCAGCCTGACCCAGCCTGGCCCTCGTCATGGTCTCAAGAGAAGAGATTTTTCCACAGGAGCATCTTATTATAAAGGCTCTACATCCCAACATCCTTTTTGGAACAAATAAAGGGCAAAAGAACTATATTTCTGAATTATTTTCCTCTTTTCAGTACTCCCCCTTCTGTGCTTTTACTTTTCTTCTGGAAACAAAAGTAAAGCCCCACCTGTGAGCTTTCCTGACTCTCTAATTCAGTGTTTCTCAACCTCAGCAATTTGAAGATGTGTGGACTTCAACTCCCAGAATTCCTCAGCCAGCTTTGCTGGCTGGGGAATTCTGGGAGTTGAAGTCCACACATCTTCAAATTACTGAGGTTGAGAAACACTGCTCTAATTAGTTGGATGAACAGAGTGGGAGAGAAGAAATGAAAGGTAACATCATCAAGCAATAAGGAGGAGTGGGTTCCTTGGACAACTCACTACCTCCCCAGATTATTGCATGAACAACATGGTAAATCTGTTTATGCTCAGGGACTTTGGTAAAAACAAAACTCAACTACTTTATAGATAGCCTTGATCAGCCTTTAGATGCATGGCATCCATATGGGGAGGGCAAGGGGTGAAGCAGCATTGCATGCATCATTGTATCATTATGCAAATTATGTAGTTGGCATCAGTCATATCATGTGACTGTAATTATGTAATGATTAGATTTGTATCTTTTTTTATAATGTGTCATTACAACAATAAACAATTGTTTATTTCGTAAGGCCGCGAAGACCTGGCTTTGTGCCCGGGCCTGGGGATGGTCCCGCTTCTTGGCTGTATTGACATCCATACATGGCTTACTTGGCAGCCATGTATATTTATTTTGTATTCATTTTATATTTTAATTGTTTTAATTGTAATCGTTTTAACTGTTTTTATAGTTTTATTGTTGTAAGCCGCCCAGAGTTGCTTACTGAGATGGGCGGCTGGAGAAATCAATCAATCAAACAAACAAACAAACAAATAAATAAATTACAATTCTATATACATTACATTTATCTAATGCAAATATGATGCGTGTATGTGTGTGTCTGTGTGTATACACACACACACACACACACACAGTATATATACATATTTCTAATACAATTATATAGCCCTCATGCTTTCCCCTAAACTACTATATTTTGTAAAAACGAGTCCCATATTTCATTATACTTATCCATATAAAAAATCTACGTCTATAGGCAATCCGCTCTCAGGTGGCAAGTGTAACCAGGCCTTCCGTCCATCGAGCGAATGGGGCCATCTCTCTCTCTTTCCAGTGTTGCGGTATCAGTCTTCTGGCCATAGTAGGGGCACGGCGAATCCAAGATTATCTGCATCTCTTGACTGATGACATCATAACGCAAATGACACCGTTAGGGGGTTCTGCCAGGTGGCTACATTTGGTTATGTGGAACTACGAATAGCAGTGATAACTTGCAACTGAAACAGCGATTAAGAACTGTGTGCTTTTCAAAATAATAAGCCTATTATTTTGCGCCATGGTTGTTATAACAGCTATTCATAAATGATTGTTCAAATACATTAATTAGAAGTTCAGGACTACAAGGAGGCGTGCAATAATGACTTAGAATGTCTGTGAGAGGAACCTTCGTGTAAAATCAGCTAGGCAATTAGATGGCATAGTCTTACACATTTAAAACTATTATTAACTCTAGCAGCATTTTAATTTTGCATCTATTGGAAAACTAGTCATCTTTTGCGGGGAGATGGCGGGCGTAGCAAATCGTTGGAGGTGTGTTTGCAAGGCAACATGTGATGTGGTTATGGGTTACAGTAGCTCCCTTTTGGCCATACCTATTTCTCATATTAGTTTTGTTCTAGAAGAGTCGCTGGATTTTGTAAATGCCCATGTTCTTTAGAATTACTGTATAAGAGAAAATTACAGGAGGGCAATAAAATGGTACAGTGTGTGTTTTTATGGTTATAGCAGGAGAATAAAGTTACGCCAGACTGAAAAACTTTTTTTCCCCCTATTTTTGACCAAGCAAAACTGGAGAACTGTTTAGAAATTTGGACTGCAGGTGCCAATTTATATTAATTTCTTGCTTTTTAATGGTTATACTCTATGACTTGATGTGAATATATGGATATGGCTTGTTCTGATTATTAGAAAAGTGATGTATCCTTCTGTGAGATTTTTCTCTTCTTGCATATAATGAAGAGTAAATAAATAAATGGCTAAATATTGCTTACGGATGGGACAATCCCTTTCTCCCTCTTCCTCCTTTTCCTCCTCCAGTATTTGTATATCTGGATAAACACATAGCCTTTACAAGGAGATGTTGATAGTCTTTCTGAAACCAGGCCATGGAATTAGGCTAAATCGACTGAAAGATGAAACAATTCTGTAAATGTTGGCACTGGGAAGACATTAAGATTTGCAAGGGGGAAATGAGATGTTTGTGGGGGTACTTCTAGTCATTCTAAATTCAGCTGGTTCCTTTTTGGGATGAAGAATATATTAAGTGTAACTTGGTGTGCTCATAAAATGTGATTCCTTGTGAGTTGAGCCATGCGTTTGGAAGTGCTATTGAGTGAGTGATGCTGCCGTAAAGTATCAATTGGTTAAGAATTCAGTTTGGCCACGTGGTCTTACCTGGTCATTAAACCTGTCTTGCCTCTACACCGTTGGATTATGAAAAACCCAGGCTGAGAAACATCTCAGTTTTGCCCCTTGAATTGTAAAATCCCTCAAGACATTCCACTGAGAAAGGGGACCCATCCAGCTTTGCGTGAAGTGATATCTGGATAGTCAAGGTGCAATACTGATCAACTGTCCTGGTGCTTCTGGACTTGTCCACAGTGTTTAATGGCTTGGACTGTCAGACATTCCTGTCCTGACTCTGGCCATCAGCGGCACAGGCACTAGCATGAAAGTCTGTGCATCTTCTCAGCTTTGCCAGACAAAACAGAGATCTTGTTTTTTCATCCCAACCACACCTCTCCCTCTCTTTCTGACCTCCATCTGTTGCCAGGATTCTTCAGTGGTCTCCATCTTGAATGCCAGAGATTTGGGAGTTCCAGTGATAACATCGTGTCTTTGCAGCCATTTGTAGCAGTGATGGCTAAAGCCTAGATTTCCATCCAGTGTTTATTTGCTGGATCAGCTGCTTGACAACAGATGTAATGAGGCAGGCCCTGCTTGCTTAACCCCTGGACTACTGGAGGAGTCCACCCTTTGGACCTTTCCTCCTTGATTTGGATCCAGAACATCATTATTTGCAACGTTCTTGATCTGCCCCCGTTTTCCCCTATCTCTGGGGACCTGACTCCGTGGAAGAGAATGGGCTCAGCTGAAATTTGGAGAATCCATCTATGCTGCTTCTAGGTGACCACATGGGCACTTCCTCTTCTCCAGACCAATTAGTGCTAAGAGCTTTGGGGACCTCCTCCTAGGCTATAAGATTCATTTTTGTAATGCTGTTTGGCTCAGACCCAATTTCAACATTTTAAAGGTCTAAAATGTATTTATTTCAGTCTGGGGTGCCGTTGAAGAAGCTAACCACAGTCTAGGCCAGTGCTTCTCAACCTTAGCGACTTTAAGGTGTGTGGACTTTAACTTGTAGCCCACACATCTTAAAGTTGCCAAAGTTGAGAAGCGCTGGTCTACGTGGCGCTGCTAAATCTGATCCTCAGCCAGGCAGGTAATTTGTTAACACTTTAATGCTCATTGATTCTTTCTTGAACTGAATTCTGTTAATAGCGAATTTGTAGAGGATGGGATGACCAATTCAACTAGTTATGGTGTTTTGGGGACTTTTAATTGGTTAGTTTTTATTATGTTCTTGTGTGTTTATAATTTTGGAAATCTGACTGTGAAAAGATTTGCATTTACTGGTTGTCCTTGATATCCTGGTGTTTTAATTATTTTGAATTGCTTGTTGCACCCAGTATAAATATTTACTGTTTGTTGAAAGCAGCAGTATAAATATTATTATTAACTAAAATGTTTGATTGTGTGTTCAGTAGCTCGTTGGATTGAATATGGCTGAGAGAGAGCATTTTAGAGGCCTTTAGTCAAACCTTGGAGAGGAAGAGATGGGCCTGAGTGGAGGGTCATTAAAGAAGCCATCTGTGGGGGGTGAGGTGGGCTGTCAAAAAAAGTCAAGATGGTGGCTCTGTTTGCACAATCAAAGCCTTGCTTCTTTTGCACATGGATGGTTAGCAACGGGTGACCATTCCCTGCTCGATCCCATGGATCCGTTTTGGCTGCTGTTAGGTAACCAATAGTGTCCATCATGCATATAAAGCAACATTTAAAAGGGACACACCCCATTCACATTATAAGTGGGATAAATCTGGGGCACAAGGGTTTGTCTTTCTCACCTTTGGGGGTGCTCAAGAAAGTGCTGATTTGGCTACAATTGGGAAACTGGAGCACCTTATCAAGTTCCTTTCTCCCAATCAGTAAAGTGAACACTGGCCGCAAGCTGGCTTGAACTCGGTGGAATTTATTTCTCTGGGTTCTGAAGCTAAACAGTTATTTTTCAGCAATACCAGGATTATAGACCAAGTCAAGAAGTTTCTTTTAAAAAATCATCTGTTGCCAAGGAAACTGCATGGTTAAGTCCAAGCAGACATGAGAAGTCGAGCTTGACTTGAAGGCACCTTGATCTTTCAATATGGAAAGAGGTGGGCTGCACCAACAGTTAGACAGCTGGATTGCCTTCTGACCAGCCTGTCCACCAGTCACTGCAACCACTAGTCTTGTCTTTTCTCAGATAAAATAAACACAGATTGTCTTCCTCAGTCCACATGGATAGATGTAGGTCCATTACACCCAGATAAAACACAGCCCTTCAGCAAAGGATCGTTACCTTGTCGTGGTGCTGGAGCTTGAGCACCTCAATGATGCCATAAGCTAAACCGTGAAGGGCCACCCAAGACGGGAAGGTCATGACAGAGAGGTCAGACTAAATGCGATCCCTGGGGAAGGTCATGGCAACCCACCCCAGTATTCTTGCCGTGAAAACTAAATAGATCAGTACAACCAGAGATATGTCGGTATACCATCGGAAGATGAGACCCCCAGGTCGGAAGATGGTCAAAATGCTACTGGGGAGGAACAGAGGATGAGTTCAACTAGCCCCAGACGTGATAACGCAGCTAGCTCAAAGCCGAAAGGACGGCTAGCGGCCGACGGTGCTGGTGGTGAACGGCGAATCCGATGTTCCAAGGATCAACACACCATTGGAACCTAGGATGTAAGATCTATGAGCCAGGGCAAATTGGATGTGGTTATTGGTGAGATGTCAAGATTAAAGATAGACATTCTGGGCGTCAGTGAACTGAAATGGACTGGAATGGGCCACTTCACATCAAATGACCACCAGATCTACTACTGTGGACAAGAGGACCACAGAAGAAATGGAGTAGGCTTCATAATTAATAGTAAAGTGGCTAAAGCAGTGCTTGAATACAATCCAAAAAATGACAGAATGATCTCAATTCGAATTCAGGGCAAGCCATCTAACATCACAGTGATCCAAATATATGCCCCAACCACAGATGCTGAAGAAGCTGAAGTAGAGCGGTTCTATGAGGATCTGCAGCACCTACTGGACAACACGCCTAAAAGATATGTTATTTTCATCATGGGAGACTGGAATGCTAAGGTGGGCAGTCAAATGACACCTGGAATTACAGGTAAGCATGGCCTGGGAGAACAAAACGAAGCAGGACATAGGCTGATAGAATTTTGCCAAGACAACTCAGTCTGCGTAACAAACACTCTCTTCCAACAACCTAAGAGACGGCTTTATACATGGACTTCCCCAGATGGACAACACCGAAATCAGATAGACTACATCCTTTGCAGCCAAAGGTGGCGGACATCTACACAGTCGGTAAAAACAAGACCTGGAGCTGACTGTAGTTCAGATCACGAACTTCTTCTTGCACAATTTAGGATCAGACTAAAGAGATTAGGGAAGACCCACAGATCAGCTAGATATGAGCTCACTAATATTCTAAGGAATATGCAGTGGAGGTGAAGAATAGATTTAAGGGACTGGACTTAGTAGATAGGGTCCCGGAAGAACTCTGGACAGAAGTTCACAACATTGTTCAGGAGGCGGCAACAAAATACATCCCAAAGAAAGAGAAAACCAAGAAGGCAAAATGGCTGTCTGCTGAGACAGTAGAAGTAGCCCAAGAAAGACGGAAAGCAAAAGGCAACAGTGATAGGGGGAGATATGCCCAATTAAATGCAAAATTCCAAAGGTTAGCCAGAAGTGATAAGGAATTATTTTTAAACAAGCAATGCGCAGAAGTGGAAGAAGACAATAGAATAGGAAGGACAAGAGACCTCTTCCAGAAAATTAGAAACAGTGGAGGTAAATTCCAGGCAAAAATGGGTATGATCAAAAACAAAGATGGCAAGGGCCTAACAGAAGAAGAAGAGATCAAGAAAAGGTGGCAAGAATATACAGAAGACCTGTATAGGAAGGATAACAATATTGGGGATAGCTTTGACGGTGTGGTCAGTGAGCTAGAGCCAGACATCCTGAAAAGTGAGGTTGAATGGGCCTTAAGAAGCATTGCTAATAACAAGGCAGCAGGAGACGATGGCATCCCAACTGAACTGTTCAAAATCTTGCAAGATGATGCTGTCAAGGTAATGCATGCTATATGCCAGCAAATTTGGAAAACACAAGAATGGCCATCAGATTGGAAAAAATCAACTTATATCCCCATACCGAAAAAGGGAAACACTAAAGAATGTTCAAACTATCGAACAGTGGCATTCATTTCACATGCCAGTAAGGTAATGCTCAAGATCCTGCAAGGTAGACTTCAGCAATTCATGGAGCGAGAATTGCCAGATGTACAAGCTGAGTTTAAAAAAGGCAGAGGAACTAGGGACCAAATTGCCAATATCCGCTAGATAATGGAAAAAGCCAGGGAGTTTCAGAAAAACATCTATTTCTGTTTTATTGACTATTCTAAAGCCTTTGACTGTGTGGACCATAACAAATTGTGGCAAGTTCTTAGTGATATGGGGATACCAAGTCATCTTGTATGCCTCCTGAAGAATATGTATAATGACCAAGTAGCAACAGTAAGAACAGACCACGGAACAACGGACTGGTTTAAGATTGGGAAAGGAGTACGGCAGGGCTGTATACTCTTACCCTGCCTATTCAACTTGTATGCAGAACACATCATGCGACATGCTGGGCTTGAGGAATCCAAGGCTGGAGTTAAAATCGCTGGAGGAAACATTAACAATCTCAGATATGCAGATGATACCACTTCGATGGCTGAAAGCGAAGAGGAACTGAGGAGCCTTATGATGAAGGTGAAAGAAGAAAGTGCAAGAGCTGGCTTGCAGCTAAACCTCAAAAAAACCAAGATTATGGCAACCAGCTTGATTGATAACTGGCAAATAGAGGGAGAAAATGTAGACGCAGTGAAAGACTTTGTATTTCTAGGTGCAAAGATTACTGCAGATGCTGACTGCAGTCAGGAAATCAGAAGATGCTTAATCCTTGGGAGAAGAGCAATGACAGATCTCGATAAAATAGTCAAGAGTAGAGACATCACACTGACAACAAAGGTCCGCATAGTTAAAGCAATGGTGTTCCCCGTAGTAACATATGGCTGCGAGAGCTGGGCCATAAGAAAGGCTGAGCGAAGGAAGATCGATGCTTTGGAACTGTGGTGTTGGAGGAAAATTCTGAGAGTGCCTTGGACTGCAAGAAGATCCAACCAGTCCTCCAGGCAATAAAGCCAGACTGCTCACTTGCGGGAGTGATATTAAAGGCAAAACTGAAATACTTTGGCCACATAATGAGAAGACAGGACACCCTGGAGAAGATGCTGATGCTGGGGAGAGTGGAAGGCAAAAGGAAGAGGGGCCGACCAAGGGCAAGGTGGATGGATGACATTCTAGAGGTGACGGACTCGTCCCTGGGGGAGCTGGGGGTGTCGACAACCGACAGGAAGCTCTGGTGTGGGCTGGTCCATGAAGTCACGAAGAGTCAGAAGCAACTAAATGAATAAACAACAACAAAACACAGCCAGTCCTTCTGTCATCTTACCCTCATGTCCTTGGAAATCACCTGAGCAAATAAATGGTAACTTTCCAGTTTTTTTATTCGTGTCCAAGCCAGCCTCTTTTCCGGAGAAACTGCCCATTTTATAATTTCCACAGGGAGATATACAGGATTTGCATATCTTCCAAATACCCAAACCATGCAATCCTATAATGATTCAGAACTTGGCAACCTATATTAAGAATATCTGCAGAGCAAAAGACAATTAATGCATGACTTGACTTTTACTGTTAAGAAAGAATTTCACCCACACCCCTGCCCATGTTGCTTCTCCATGGGCAGAGATCTAATTTTTCTCACTTTTTGCTTGGAGCAGTCAATATGTGCTGCCCACTGTTCGGAATTAAAAAGACATCTGTCATGCTTCTAAAATTTAAAACCTGCCTTGCCTTCAAAGATCCCTGCAAAGTTCAAGTTTTGTCTTTCTTGAGTCAGTCTGAACTTGGCAGGGTATCAGCATTTTAATGGAATAAATCAGGTGTTCTTAAACTTTGTGGTGCCATGACCCATTAAAATGATAAAAGACTCTGTGTGATTGCCCAGGAATGACAATAATAATAATATAAAATATGTAATAACACATAACATATAAATATAAAATATGAATAATATGAATATGAATTACTCACTAGGATTGAATAATAATAAAGACCAGTTAATTTTAATAATGAATTTAATTGATATATCAGATAAAAATGATAGAGCCCTGCAACTTTATAACAAACAATATATTTATAACAATAAAAGGTTTCATTTAAAATAAACAGTAAAACCATCATGTTTAACTTAAAACAAATCAAAATATGGGAAGGATGAGCTTGTTTAGTTTTGCATATTCTTGAAATCTGGGTTTTATTTTGAGGCAGCCACTGTCACATCTCATTTTACATTTATTCTGGCTTGTCCAGGTCAAGTGAGAGCATTTGGTGGCAATGATCCTCAGGGGTGGAGCCAGGGTATGGTCAAAAAAGTGGCCACAATGAAAGCTGACATTGTACCTGTTTTATATGTCTGTTGTGAGTTGCAGCCACCATCTTGACTTTTTTGACCAAACCATGTAGACATCCCTGATCCTTTATGTGTCCTTATATCCCCCCAAATTTGTAAAAAAAAACCCAAATTTGCTCACAGCCTCCAAGGTGGGCTGCAACCCATTGTCTGAGACCCCTCCCAGAATGAATTAATAAATAAATCACAATATTGGATTTATTTTGGCCAATTTTCTGAAGTCGGTAGGCAGAAAACAGAGAATTCATCATGGTCCTATATTTTTCCATTTATTTATTTATTCAAATTTTGCTACTGCCCATCTCCCCCAAAAGAGGGACTCTGGGCGGTTTACAATAAAATTAAGACTATCATAATAGACAATTGAGCTCTTATAAAAACAAATTACAAATATAAAATACAATATAAAATCCAAGAGGTTAAAAATTCTAATTGGGGGGAGGGGCTCTAAGGCACGAGCCAACCCCATGAACGGTTGCCCACCTTCCCACCCCAGGCGAGACAGCAGAACCAGGTTTTCAGGGCTGTCCTGAAGTGAAGGCGCCTGCCTCACCTCTGGGGGCAAGATCTTCCAAAGGGCGGAGGCCACTGCAGAGAAGGCCCGCTTCCTGGACCCCGCCAGATGGAATTCTCTTATCGACGGGGTCCGTAACATGCCCCATTTATCCACCACACTCACTTTAAGTAAAGGTAAAGGTTTCCCTTGACATTAAGTCCAGTCGTGTCCGACTCTAGGGGGCGGTGCTCATCTCCGTTTCCAAGCCGAAGAGCCAGCATTTGTCCGTAGACACTTCCGTGGTCATGTGGCCGGCATGACTAAATGGACACCATTACCTGCCCGCTGAAGCGGTACCTATTAATCTACTCACATTTGCATGTTTTCAAACTGCTAGGTTGGCAGGAGCTGGGACTAGCAACGGGAGCTCACCCCGTCACGCGGATTCGAAACGCCGACCTTCCGATCGGCAAGCTCAGCAGCTCAGCGGTTTAACCCGCAGCGCCACCGCATCCCACATACACTCACTTTAAAAACCATTAAATTGATGGCTCCACATTTCTTTGCACCTTGCTCAAAATGGGGAAATAACACTTCAACCAGAGAAAAATGATGAATGTCTGGTGTCCATTTATAAGTAGCTCTCCAAAGTGTTAAAAAATAAAGTCAAATCTCCTTCAAACTGAGCTGAGCTCCTGGTGACTTTATGGATGCATCCAAGCAGTCTTCTTGGCAACAACACAAAAGCGGTTTGTTAGTGCCATTTTCTGGATATTTTTTGGACCTCTCTGTTTAGCTTCAGTCCTGGCACTGCTTGGACTCCCACACAAGTCCTAACTAGGCCTAGATCAGCCAGACTTAAAAACAGATTATTACAAATTAATGGAAAAGAGGTGTACCAGTGACTATTAACCGTAACAACATGGACGCCGAGAAAGAACTAGAGATTCCCTTGGTCCCAACCCTGCTGGCATTTCATAACTACTGGGCAACCTGGATATTCCCTCAGGATGGGACTTGGAGGCTGGGTGAGCCCATCCATGTAGCTTTTCTTCTTAGTGTGACTGTTGTCACAACAGCTGGGTTAAGTGGTCCTCAGGTGACAGTGTGTTATTATTGTCTTATTGTCATTATTCTTTTGCTTTTTCTCTTGTTGTTGTCTTGGTTTTTGAATCCTGTGTTCACCAACCAAAGTCACACTTCCAAGATGGGCAGCTACATGAACTGGTATCATAGCACACATAAATGATTTACTAGACCACCAGTGATGGGTGGTCAAGGAAAATGGAAGCCTTTACCTGACGGGGTCCACTGTTAAAACCTGGATGGCGGATCTTCATCCAGTTTTATCCCAGTTCAGTTCTGTCTCCGCTAGGTTCCAGCATCTTCTGGCCATGTAACTGCTCTTGGCCAAAAAGTAAAAACAACCCCGGAAAAGGGCAGTGGTGCCCCATTTCCATATTTTTATGATGCATTAGACTCCTGTGGGAGTGAACCCAGGATCAGTTAAATGGTGAGATAAACTGCAGACAGTCTTAAGAGTTGCACAGGATCAGCCTCTGGAAATATTCAGAGACCCACATTTGTACCACCTGCAAAGTGGGATGCAGCATTCATACATTCAGTTTGGCAATCTAAAACTGTTGGCTTTTCATCATTTTGGTTATTCATGCAGCTGGCACTTAACTTCCTATTGCTGCTGTTCTGGTGTCTCAATTTCAGAAAGAAATCTTGGCTTAAACGAAGACTGAAAGCTTCCTGAGATTCTTCAGGTTTGTATTAGCAGCAATTTCATTTAACACCCAGAATTAAGTGGAACTCTGAATGTAAGTTCATTCAGAAATGACTTCTATCCCTTTCTATACACAGATGAGGCAGAGATGTCTCACTCTTTCAAACTTCTCCAGTGGTGTCAAGTTGAGGTAAGGATGATGGCGGGAGTTTATTGGAGCAGACAATGATAAAAATGGAATATATCAATGATCAGCCAACCCTGGTAAACTGTCCGATCTGAAGTTTGAGGGAAGGAAGCACTTGGCTTGCCCTTGAACATTGTTTTTCCAAAGCTGTTTACATAGTGCAGATTTTTCTGTCACAGGAAGCATCTTTAAACTCCATTCTGTGTACATTTTTAACTGGGTCATTCTAGCAATAGTCTACACTGCCCAGATCTTACAGGAATGATTCAGACTAGGCTGGCTGCAGGAGAATCCAAAAAGTCAAAATAGTAGCAGCAATTAAAGCTGCATCTTGTCTTTTTTGACACCCCCTCTCTCTGCTGGCTGCATTTCGTCATGATTTTGCTTTTCCACAGCCTAGGTTGTCACCCCTAATCCTTGCACGTGGACAAGATCTCAGTACATTCTTGAATTGCTTTTGCAATCCAGCTGTAAACTACTAAAACAGCAGAATGAATTGTAAAAAGCAGAAGACGTGAATCACATGACAACTGAATCACTTTGAGCTTCAGAAGATATCCTTCTATTCTGGTTCAAATACTGAAGCATCCTGGGGGCAGAGGGAAGAAACTCAAGTATATTTATTGAAACTCTTCTATTATACAGCCATTTTTTTTAATCCTCTGGATTCTCTCGCAGGAGGACTAAAATAACCTCACAGTCACAGAGACCATCAAATAGGAACAGCAGGAATCAAAAGGCTTGTGCAAAACTTTGTTGTATCATTGTGCACAGAAACATTACCATGGAATTTGAGATGTAGTTGCCAATCCCCATTTCTGCTAATAAAAGATTACAAAGAATGTTCTGTTCCTCCAAGGGTATCCAGTATGCTAGTTTTCCAACCAGGTGCTCTTCAGGTAGCATTATAAGTCCCATCAACCCAGCTACCATGATTCTATTGGCCATGCTGTTGTAAATCAGCAGAAGGACAGCAGCTTAGGGACAGTTGATGTCGGATTCACCCACAATGAAACCTTCTCCAGATGTTTATCCTACATGGTCTCCATGCAACTCATATCAATGTGCATAATGTCCCGTCTTTTTTTCCCCATTCTCTTCTTCTTTTCCATCTAAGGTTACAGATAAGCACAGTCAGAATTCCACCCCTTTTGAACACAATGGGAGAAATGGAGGCAGCGCAACTTCGCTAATGTGTGATTCCATCATATGAATCTGTTCTCTTTCCATTTTGGAACAAAAGCTATCCAAAGAGCTTCGTCATGCTAAGTAACCCTTATCTACTTGATTAGTCCACTGAAATCAGTGTTGACTGCTTGATTTGAATCTGGAGGAAGATGCTTGAACTCTAAATACATCCCAATAACTATGTTTCAAAACTGATGAGAAGAACCAGGTTACCAATGGACAGGGAGCAGAATCTAGTTGGAAGGGAGTTTGATATCATCAGTTGCAGAAAACTTGCAGAAGAAGGGAGAAGCCAGAAATACTCCAGATAACGCAGAGGGGCCATTGGTGTTGATAATGAATAAATCACAAGAGCCAGAGATGGAGGTGCCTCGCGAATGTAATGGGGCTACTCAGAAGACAAGGGAGGAGAGCAAGCGACCGCCTTAAACCCGCTTCCCATTCGGGAGAGCGGCTGCACCGTCTCTAAGATCGCAAATGCTGTTTTCATCAGCTAACAAGGCAGAGCACATACAAATGAACCAATCAGGGATTTCAAGTACGCTATCAGGGCTAGGAAGCTATTCTGCATATTTTAGTTGACTCACTACAGAGCAGAAAATGGAGGGGTGGGGAGGGAGGGGGGGCACTGGGTATAATAGAAACAGAGAGAATAAATTATTGTGTGCAATCCATCTGCAAACTGCTTCTCCCGCACTGCTGTGTAATAAAATGTGTTGCTAAGATACAAGCTACTAAAGAAGTTCATTAAAGGACACTTTAAACAAAGCTGCCAGACCCTTTTTCTTTTAAAGACTGCTTATTTTGTTCTGTCCCTTATGCCTACAATTAGATCATCTATATGGACCTGGCACTTCATCCAAGTCTACTCATCAAACCATGTTAATAAACTCAGCGCCGGTAAATAAGTCATCGTACTCATGGCATATGCATCTCTGTGCATGTGTGTATTTGTGGGCTGCACATATACACACCCACACAAATGCACACATAGAAATGCAAAATGCATAGGCACGGAGGTAGAGGAGAAAGGAAGAAATAAGTCTTTGCATTTGGAAGAAAACGCAAAACTTCATCGATAAGATTTGTGCCTGAAAAGCAGCAGGAGCTTATTCACGATTTCATAGTAACACTGTAAGCTTGGAAACAGAGGGCAACATTATTTATTCTTTTTCTTAACAAATGGGCCAGTCTTCCCTTTCCCAATTTGGATTAAATCCTGAACATCTATCGCCCATCTGCAAAACTGTCACTCTTAATTTATTAATGCCACGGCCTATTTGAATACATTATATATTAGCCAAAGATCTGCTATCAGAGGTACTTCTCAATGACCGATGTAATCATTAGCCTCTTTCGAGTCTGTAAACTAACAACGGCACTGGGAGAGCTTGGAACAGTAGCACAAAGGCATTAACTATTTCTGAAAATGATTTTTTGTGTGTGTAATTCATGTTCTCTCTCAGGGATCTTCAATGAACATAAAAAAGACAAGAAACCATGCGCGTATGCTGTGATTTAGCTGGAGCAAAGCAGAATGTGACAGTGAGGTAGTCTCGAAAACTGACTTTCAAAGATCCCTTCTTTTCTTTCTTCATATATTTCTAGACGACATCCGCCTGTCGAGAAAGTCTCGGAAGATAAGAAGGATATCAGGATAAGGAATGGCATAGTGGAAGCAGAATTTCAGTGCCTATGATGCGCTAAATCAGAATAAAGTATGCATAGCCGTAGAAACTAGGAAACAAATTATGCAAACTGACAAAAATCATGCAAATGGGGTCCTTTTGCATATTACGCACTGGTTACAGAATTCAATTTAGAGAGGAATTAAATTGAAAGAGGAATTGGGATTACCTGAGTGCAGAATTCTACCCAGTGCCTGGCAGGAGATAAGAGGTAGCTTATCTTAGAAATGGGGACCATTAACCGTCATGTTGTAATTAATTCTCTGTATTGCAGTCAGCAATAAACACTATACATTTGTCATTAGACTTACAGATTCATTTACATAGGTATATTAACTTTTGAGAAATAATTTATATATTTATGCCACCCACACTTGCGCGCAGACATATATTTACATATGCACACGTGCAGAAAGTGAGACCAGAAACTGTTGCATTTTTAAAATCAGCCACCCTTTCTATCCGTTTCTGTACAGAAAATTCCAGTCTTCTGTACCAAGGCCTCCTTCGGCAATCACGCTCCATTCAAAACGCTCTGAAAAGTAGAAGTGACATCAAACATTGCTTCTCGGTGCTGCAAAATATCAAACGACTCTCATTCAGCTCCAGTGACACAGAATGCAATCTGACGCCTTTTTAAAAAAATAAAAATAGGAGTTTGGATACTACACGTTTCTCAAGAGTTACACTGACTATACAAGTAAATCCTCTTTCATGCAGCACTGCAATGTAAGCTACCTGAAACATACAAGTATTCCCTGGCTTACAAAGAATACAAACCACCGTTAATTTAAATAGCTTTGGAAAGAAAACCTTTTCAAGCCCAATTACGTGCACTGGTGGATTCAGCGTTTGGTGCATATTACATCCAATCGCTCCTCTTGCAGCTGCTACGGTTGACCTCCTTGGAGTAAAGCTACTCTCCAAAGGAGAAAGCCCCCAACTCTTGCACAGCCACAGACCTTCCAGTGCAGACTTACTTATTCTACTAAGAGTGTCTTCTCTTTTACTTTTTGCCAGGGAAATCTTCCTCGATTTTCTGTTCTAACCTTGAGTTGCATGTTTAATTCTTCTAGGACTTAAAAATGCCTTTTCCCTGCCAGGGTTCCTTGTTAGATGAAGCATAAGAGCGGCAGGCTCTGCGCAAAAAGCATAACAGCTATTAGGTTTCAAAAGCTGCTTCCTATTGGGCGGCAGAACGTAGCTAGAACTTCGCTACATCAGCATTTTCACATGACGCTCTGGAAATTGCTAGTACATAAAAATATTGATTGAAAAAAGAGAGAGAGAGAGAGAGTTCTAATAATATACTGATGCTACCCTAATCAAAAGATACTTGATATGTTCAAAGAGCCTATATAGTATATATCAGTGTTTCTCAACCTTGGCAACTTTAAGATGTGTGGACTTCAACTCCCAGAATTCCCCAGCCAGCTTTCCTGATTAATATACTCTGTAGATACCAGTGTTTCTCAGCCGTGGCAACTTTAAGAAGCATGGACTTCAACTCCCAGAATCTTAAAATTGCCAAGGAAAAGATCAGGAAGCTTTGCTGGCTGGGGGATTCTGGGAATTGAAGTCCAAGCATCTTAAAGTTGCCAAGGTTGAGAAACACTGGTATCTACAGAATATATTAATCAGGAAAAGAACCAGGGGGTCCAAAAAGTCAAGTTGACACCCACAACTGCACAACCAAAGCCCCACCCCTTTTTTGCGAGCAACCCTTGGATCTCCTGGTGGCCTCTGATCCGAGGTCCAACCAGGCATGAAATTGCCTAGCTTCTTAGCTCAGGCATGGTCTGTTACCACCTCAGTTATCAGACACAAGAGAATTATTAAATGCCTTCTCCAGACTGAATCGTAACAAAGAGAGGGAGCAAATATAAATACCTGGTAGCAACAATGCATCCCATTTTCTGCAGCTTCAGGATCATGAAATGAAAAGCATCTATTCAATGCAAAGCAAAGCTTTTAATCTCCTTCTAAAGCTAATTTGGATTAGCCGTGACTCTAGTTGCGTGTTGAAATTCTGGACAGGAGAACCTACTTAACTTACGGATGCTCAACTTTATAAATGGAAGTAAATCGTATGCAAGGAAAATCTTAGACAGGCGCACATCTCTCTAGCTGTGGGAGTGTAAAAAAAAAAGTCACAGTGACAACCCACAAAGCCCCACCCCTTTTCACAGTGTGATGGTGCGTATTAGAAATCTGTGAGGCTTCAACTTCACAGCCACAGCCAACACCTTGCCTTTTTAAAACCCTTCCCTGTGGGCCCCCTTGTTATTCCACCACAAAAACAGTGGCTTGACTTTTGCTTCCCAAGAAAAACAACAAAATGGATTTTTGGGGGGTGGGTGGTAAATTAAGGAAGTCTAGGGTTACATAGAAGGGAGGGCTGAAGCTCCTGTTGATGATTTCTATGGTTTTTGTAAAAACAAAATAAATCCAATCAGCCTGAAGTTTACCCTCTTTCAGGACAAGCCCTCATGGTTATGGAGGTCTGCGAGGTGTGGTCAAAGAAGTCAAGATGGCAACCAGGTGGTGCAGTGGAAGCTCTGCTTGTTTTCATGTGTGATGCACAAAAGAGCCATCCTGGCTTTTTTTGACCACTCCCTGCAGACACCTCTGCTCATGGTGGATCTGAATGCAATGTAAACAAGATACTGCATCCCATGGAGGTACCTTCGAGCTATCATCTTCCATACAAAGTGACACGTGAGGTCATGAAAAATGTCACCGAATGCCAGACAAGTATGATTGCAATCCAATGGCTTTAAGCAAAGTTTTGTGCAAAGAACTGGTTTTGTAATTTAACAGCTGGATAGTTACAGCATGCCTAGAAATGCAGGGAAAGTTATTTTAAACTTACAAGAGAACTAAGATTAAGCATCTACAAAGTTCCTTCAGCACCCATGTGATCAAAGCATCAGCTGTTTAAGATCCATTTTTGGCTCACTGCAGATTAAGAATCATCCCCAAATGTGAGACACAGCCAATATCTTCAAGCACAGGGGAAGAGAGGGCCCTGTTGCTGAAATGTCGTTTTTCTGGGAAGACAAGGGCGATGCATGGAAAACCCAGCTCAGTCACAGGGATAATCGTCAGCAATCCCTAATGAGGCACCATGCAATCACCGTAGTCATCTGATTGAAGAAACTCAAAGTTAATTGAAATCAATTGTCCTGTCCTGACAGCAGATGTTTTAAGTAGTTCAAAATATCAAAGCAAGCACTTTGAAAGAGTTACAACAAATTCTACATTCACTTTTCAACCTCTGCCATTTCCAAGTGAGGCATTACAATAGTAACTTTAAACAAAACAAAACTTCTCTTGTCATTTGCACTTTATGGAAAAAACACTGGATACCCACAGACGCATAGGCATGCGCACACACGTACAGATGTCAGTGCAGCAACTGGCTTAGAAATGAACTGTTCCAGGATTTCAGAGAGGAATATTTGTTTTCACCTGCAACTGAATTCAAAAGTCTCATTATCTGCTTTCAACTTTAGCATAAATACTAGAATCTTACAATTCACAACAAGCTGCTACGGATGAAAGCTGAAAGAATATCCCCAGTGAAAATATAAAAAGATGACCATAGGATTTCCTTCAGGGGCGAATCTTATTTAACTGAAGCTTAAAATTTTCTTGGGCTTTGTGACCCTTTAAAATGCAAAATTCCCAAGGGTAGCGATGTATAAAGTACAAAGTTACCTGAAAAAGAAATAGGGCTTGCATTGCCTTTGAATCTTAAAAATATTTACTGGCAGGAAATCTACTTCGAACCAACATTCAACCACTAACTTGCTTATTAAATGAATACAGATAGTCCTCACTTAATGGCCATTTGTTTAGTGACAGTCCAGACTTACTACGATGCTGAAAAAACCAACGTACAACCGGTACTCAAACTTATGACCATCACAGTGTCCCCGTGGTCACGTGATCACGATTTGAGCACTTGGCAACTGGTTCACATTTGACCAACGCAGCATCCTGTGGTCACATGATCGCCATTTTTGACCTTCCCAGCCGGCTTCTAGCAAGCAAAAGCAGTGGGGAACTGCGCAATTTGCTTAATGACCATGTGGTTTGCTTAACAACTGTGGTGATTCACTTAATGACTGCCACGAAAAAGGTTGTAAAATCGGGTCAGATTTGCTTAATGACCACTTTGCTTAGCAACCAAAATGCCGGTCCCAATTGTGGTCATTAAGCGAGGACTATCTGTAGCAAAAAACTTAAGGAATATGAAGAGCTTTTGAAAGGATCAGTGAAAGATTTCTCTTTCCACCGCTCTTTGAAATATTCAAGTTGCTTCACATGCGTTATTTGAGCAATACATGCAATCTCACCATAAAATAGCTCCTTGCTGCCACCCAGATATTTGAGGAAGTGGAGTTATTCCTTCTTTACACTAGACCAGTATTTTTCAAACTCGGCAACAACTTTAAGATGTGTGGACTTCAACTCCCAGAATTCCCCAGCCAGTTGCCGAGTTTGAAAAACACTGCATTAGACTTTGGATCGTGATCCCGTTTCCTATTTTTACCAATAATTTATCTCTTCCTTGATTTTAAGTCTAAGTACTGCATATGAAGCCCTGAATGTTAGCAAATGACACTAAATTTTCCCTTTAACAAAAAGTAAGCAGCGCGTCTATTTCAAGGCATTTTGACGCGAGCTGCCCCAAAAGGCAACAGCTTAGACCGAAAGACAAAGTCTATGCTATTTGTGCTGTATGAAATCTGCAGTCTGTTCATATATTTCTAGACCTTAAAAAAGCACCTTATTTTGAGAAATCTTGAGAATGCATTTCTAACTCAGGGAAACTGGGAGGGGTGGGGGGGGGACAATCCAGAGGTAGGGCTGATTATAACCCCATGCCCTGTGATCTTGGAGGGCTGGATTGCCCCCACCCCCATTCTAGCCAGATCATATATTTCCCTGTGAATGTCAGTCCAGATATACCACTCTCAGTGGTAAATAATAGCTACGAAATGAAGAGAATACGCTTGAATGACATATAGATTATGTCATTTAGGGAGACACAATTTTAATGCTCTGCTCCAGGATAGGCTTGTCTGAATCCAGAGTTCATCAGCAAAGGAAACACAGCAAGACGTCCACAGGCTTACTGCTGCTTCCCAAGATCCGGGTTTATCAGGCAATACTAATTGTCAGGTTAGAGTTTAATTGTACAATTATTGAGTCGCGTGTTTGAGAAAGGAGCAGGGGCTGACGAGGGACGCCTAGAAAGCACAGGCAAAGCAGGAAGCCGAGTGCTTCAGACGCACGGTGAAAGAATAACTCTGCTTTTTAGGAAAGGGTTTTTATTTACAAGCACAAGCTTGTTTCGTGACAGCATAGATAAAAATGTTACAGCTGTTATGTTGGCAGCGTGGTTTTGAGCTATAAAGCAAGGGGAGCAACTAACGGAGTCTTTGTGCATTCTGTTTGGTTAGAGAAGAGGCAATGCTATTCTCAACTCCTATTACAATTCATCAAGGTTTTAAAGAGATCTGCTCCAAATCCAGGGGCACCCTCAGGAGGGGTCAAAAAAGTCAACATGGAGGCAGCTGCCATGTAACTGAAGCAGATCACACAGTCCATGCTGACTTTTTAACCCCCCATTGACCTCCTTGCCCCAACCACATGTCCCATCAACCCCAGACAGCATGGGAATCCAGTTCAGATCTTCAAAAGGATTTTAAGCTCCGGAGATCAGGGGAAAGACCTAGAGACATTAACATCTTGAGAGGGGGAGTGGAGAATCCTCTGATTCTGCCCTTTGGATATTATAATATTTCAGTTTGTAATATTTCACTGCTGCAAGATCTATCAGAAAGAAAGCAAGTCAAGTCAAGTCATAGGCTATTCTCTAAAATAACGTTGAAAATATGCAAGGCTTTAAAAAAGTCTACAACAGTAAAACTTAAAAAGGGTCCCCTTTTCAGGGGAGACGGGTGGTGATAATAAATTTGAAAAATAAATAAAATAAACATTTAAAACCCTCTTAAGTACAGAAGCGAATAACGGTCCGTTTTCTTCTATATACGCATGTGGTGAATGGATGCTGTTCCTCCAGATACTTCAAGATCATCCCCAGAGACATTCATTCTTATTTAACCAGTCAGACTGAAATCCATTAGACAAAAAGAGTGGTCACCCAGTTTCACCATCTAATGACAACTGTACACTATGGGCTTAAGCGAGCTTGCTAAGTGCTCTTGCATCGCAGGGCTGTCTGCAGGGTACGGCCTAAAAAGTCAAGATGGCGGCCACAATGTTTTTTACAGTCGCACAGACAAAACAGGCAGAACTTCAAGTGCAACTAATCATGTACGTATCTGTCAGCAGTGTCCACATGGGAGGTCAAAATCTGCAGGATGGTGGGCCCAGCATTGCAATTGGACCCCCACCCCTTTGCTGTGCATTGTGTGCGCATTGCATGCATGTACAAAAGGGGTGGGGCTTCAGTCATGATGCCCTACCCACCATCTTGCAGATTTTGAATCTCCCCCTATGCTGATATCCCAGAAAGGAAGCAATGAGGAATGTATCATTAGAAACATATAACAACAACAGCAACAAACTGCGACGATACCTTTAATATTATTAAACAACACCTGCCTATCCCAAGTCCTTGGGAAGGACTTGATAGGTGGACAAAAATGCCACATCCAGTCTAAATATCTGGCTGACTGTGCGACCAACCATAATAATAATAATACGCTTTTGAGGCACCAGAAGCAAGTAAGGCAGTTGCCCATTTAAGCAAAAATGCTTATAAGTAGATAATTAGCTGGACAAAATATACACAGCTCTGCTCCGTAAGATGGAGGACAGGCATCTCGATCTCAGGTTGGGTTTTCAGAAAATGATGGAGAGAAGAAAGGCACAAAGGCAGATGGGGGTTTCAAGAGGTGACTTCTAGATCCTATAGACATACTTCAGAGGAATGAGTCCCTTGATTAGGAGCTTTTTAAAAACTAAAATCTGAACATAAAGCTCTCAGAACAATGCACAACTTTACTCACCGACTTTACTTTCAGAACACCAATAATCAGGCAGCTGCAGGTACTTCAATAAACTTCAGGTACCTGGGCCTTCCAAGGGCCATCCCAAATTACTGGTTGGTTGGGCTGAAGATTTTTAATTTAGGGGAGAAGGGGAATAAAAGGGACTTGCCCATAATTTATAAAAAGGATACGGGGTGTGGAGAAATCTTAGAACCTGGTTATCCAAGGAAGTTGAGTGGTGGGTGATTCAGGAGAGAGAAAAAGAAGCACAAATCTGTTTATTGGGCTTTAAAAGGGCTTTAAAAAGATATCAGATAAATTCATGGGGAAGGAATGCCTACAGTCATGATGCTCTCTGAAGCATTAAGCATTCAACCACTAGGTACACGCGGACAATCCAGTGGGGTCAGGTAAGAGTGCCTAATCCTCTGCAGAACTCTGCAAGAGTTAGACATTTAGTTTTGCTTATTTTATTTTATTTTAATTCTATGCCACTCCCCCAGACCATCACTTTGATGAAGAACCTGATTTTTAGAAATATCTCTCTTGGGAAAAGCAACGTCAGGGAGGATGGAGCACATGAAAGTAACTTCGCTCTTCAAGTGAGATGGGCGGTGATGAAATTCAAAATATAAATAAATATAACTTCATCCTCCTTGGGTTTTAGTTACATTCGGTTTCAGGATGCCTCAGGAGCATTCCCATGTTTGCAACCTCCACTCAAAGGGACATTCAGCATTCATTCAACATATCCACCAGCACTGAGCTGCTGTGAAGCATCCTCTTCCAGGGAGGCCCATGGGTAAAAAAATACACAGACACAGACACACACACATACATATACATACATACACAGTGTATACACACACACACACACACACACACACACCTCATCTTTCCTCAGAGGAAAAGAACAATAACTTCAACCCGTTCAGCTTTAAATCTCATGCCAGCTACCCACAAGATTTGCTGCCTGGCTTGGAATGGTGAAAATATGCAAGACTTAATCAAGCCTTTCACCATGGGCAATAAAACAGGCAGAGGGTAACATACAACACTTTTCAGCACAAGTAGTGGTTGTTTGTCCTATAATTGTTAACTGAGTATTTGCTTGCAATAATTTACTGTTTAGTCCAGGAAGTGTTTCACAATGCTAAAAATCTCACCCCACTTCCAAAGCTTGCATCAAGTTCTATTTTCCAGGTATGGGTCTTTGCTTTATCTAAATTCCAGCACAGCATGTAAAAAATTGCTCCTTTTTGACTATCAGCATCAAAAATTCAAATTGCCTTGAAGCAGTTGCAATAATACATAGAAGCACAATCCAATGTGTCCATTTCAATGCAGCCAAACTAGTTCCTTATCAAACAGAAAGCATTAACATGCATTGTTTGCAGTATAAGGCTGTTGCCTTGTTTTAAATAAATCCTCGGCTCAGTGCAGAATCAATACAACATGTTGTTTTATCCTGCTAGAAAGGGAACTAACAGCTCTAAGCTACCGTCTTGCTTTCTGTGATTCTCCCCCCCTCAAAGAAACTATCTGGTTTGATTAAATATCTTTGTGTATCTTTGTGCTCTGCTGACAGGGGTCTTCTCTCCCCACCCCCACCCCTCCAAAATGGCATCAAAGCAATCAAAATGGTAATGCTTAGCATGAATGGGCCACCAGCCCCTCCTCCCCCCCACCCCCCATTAAAACTCTGCAGACTTTTCTCCATGTTAGGAAGAAACCAACACCCCTTTGTCACAAAATGGAAGCTTCCACTACAAACTGAGAGCGCTGGCAAATTCTGGGCGAGGATCAATCAGGGTTGCGGGGTTGGGGGGCGGGGAGGGGAAGAGTGAAATACTGAGATTTCTCAGCCCGGGAAAGCGTGCACCCAAACACTTCCGCATGCTTTCCAGCCACCGTGGAGGACCGAATACAGGCACACGCCGTACAATAATATAAAACGGGGACCAGACCGTTGATCATGGAAAACACACAACCCAGAACGATTCTCCTTTCCTCCCTTCCCTTCCCTTCCCCTGGCCTCTCCCCTCCCCCAACCCTTGGGAAGGCGAGCCTGCCGCGAAGTCCATCCCCGGATTCTATTTCATTTTTCTCGCCCGGCTCGGAAGGGAAAAAAGGACAGGGCGCTGTTCCAAGTTTTGGTGCTGAAACGTCTGCAGCATTCCGAAGGAATCGCGGCATCGATTCCGCCAGAGGACGGGGAGGGCGGGCGGAGGGGCCGGCCTGGGCAGGAGGGGCGCCCCGGGGAAAGTTCGCCTGTCGAGCGGGGGCGGGGGAGGCATAATCCGGCAGATCGCGGGCTCCTCGGCTAAGCCGCCGCTGTCGCTTTCTGCGCGGCCAAGCTCGAGAGGGGCGGGGGCGGGGGCGGGAGGGAAGGGGCTGGGGAGTGCGGCGGGGCGCGCGCGGGGGGCGGGCGGGGCGCGCGCGCCCCCCTTCCGAGCCCCCGAGCCGCCGGCGGAGCGTTCCAGGGCATCTGTTCGTGGTGCTGAAGCGAAGCCCGCCGAGCTCCGGGCCCCTCCGCGGATGCTGCAACTCAGCCCCGCCAACCACCAACTTTCTTTTCAGCTGGGAAAGCCACGACCGGCGGGGGAGGGGGGGAGGTAGCAGCCTCCGAGCCAGTAATTGCATGGCAGGCACATCAGGGTCGTTCGCCGCAATAGCAGGAGACATGCTGACAAAGATCACACACGCGCGCGCATCACACACACACGCACACACGCACACGCACACAGAGGCGGGCAGGCTTGCACACAAAGAAAGTTTGTTTGAAGAAGGGTGGGGAAGAGCAGACCCGGTCTGCTTTGGCAGCGCTTCACTTTCCTGCTCAGATTTGCCTAACTAGGTGGAACCAAAGAGGGGGAGGGGAGCCAGTAAAAGCCCCCCCTCCCCGCACGAAGGCGACTCGAAAGCCAATGCATCAGATCAAGGGGAAGAAAGAAAAAGCGGCAAGTGGATGGATGGTCGGTTGGGGCGGGAGAGAGAAATATACACACCACGTACGAACAAAATAAACATTTCCGACCAAATCCGGATCTGCAGACGTTCCAAGGGGACTGGTCTCAGCCTCCTTATTCCCAGCTCTGAGTTATTCCACGTCGAAAGGAAGTGAATACAAACTAATCCAAGACCCAACAATTTTCCATATTCCTAAAACATGTCGACCAACTCAAAATGGACGCCTGAGTGTGTTAGTGTGTGTGTGTGTGTGTGTGTGTGCGTGCGCGCATGAGAGAGAGCGAGAGTGTTAAAAAAAGAAAAAAACGTTCCAGCCACGGCATCACTCTTTTTCTCTACTATGATTATTAATATAAAGGAATTTCAAGGCAAGCACAGAGAAATAAATCCTGATCTTTAAAGCCATTTCTCACTCTAGGCAACCTTTAGTTAAACACACACACAAACCAAGGAACAGAAACAAAAAACAAAAAATAAAAACCGAGTGTTTTATCCACATAGAGGTATTTCTCAGCTAACAAACGCGGACTCTTCAGATGTTTTAAGAGTGTGCTATTAAAAGAAGAAGAAAAGGAAGAAAAGAAGGAAGCCAAAAGAGAACAGAAGGACGCTCAGCCAGAGAAACACAACTGAATGGATTTGTTCTTACTTGTTTTTCATTAAGAGCTGCTATTCTCGATTGCCTCTCTTGGATTTGTTTCTTAAGATCCCCGTTCTGTAAAAAGGGCAATAAAATGCAGATTAAAAACCAAGCGCAAACTAAAGCTAGTTAAAAGTAAACTTGCGTCTAGGAATGGCTCCACGCGAAAGCGCGAGGAAAATCATGCACAATGAGGAGGGAGGGGGGGAGTCGAGATAGAGAAGGAGATAAAGTAACAAAAGATCAGCCCGGACTTCCGAGGTGAGCTCCCGGGGATAAAGTTTCTCCTCCTGAGGTCGGAGCACTTATTGCAGCCCAGCTAAAGCCCCGTGGAAGCCGGGCTCTTCTTTTAATTAAAAAATACAGCCGCCTGCATTTACCTGTGGATTTTGCTTCATCTGTGCAACTAGTTTCTGTTTAAAGGGGGGAAAAGCACCCCGAAAAAGAATGAATTAAAAGTCTTAGAGGTGTAATGGGTTTTTTTAAACGTGCGTGTGTATATGTGCGTGTGTGTGTGTGTGTGTGTGTATGTGGAGGACGGGGAGGGAGGGGTGTGGAACAAAGAGGCAAGTAAACACAGCGAGTCAGTTTCAAGCAAAGCTCATAAATATTCAAGTCTCGTCCTAATCTCTCCCAACACACACTCACAGACGTACGTCCACACACACACGCACGTACGAGGATGCACCGCAAGGGCGACTCCGGACCGAAGCCCCGCAGACTCCCACGCCGAAAGTCAGCCAAACAATCCGTAAAAGAACTTCGCCGAAGTGCTCCGGGCGGCGAGTCGGAGTCGCGAGACGGGGCGGGGGGCGCTCCCCGCCCCGCCAGGCCTCTCCCTCCGGGCGAGCAGGACTCTGCCCCCTCCGCCGCCGCCGCCGCCGCCCCCTCCGCCGCCGCCCCCGATCGACTCAACCTGCGGCGGGGAGCCGGAGCTGCCCGGCCCGAGCCCGGGGCCGCCTTCCCGCGCCCCGACCGGGGTGCTGCCGGCCGCGGCTGGCTCGCCCGCCCCCGCGTTTACCTGCTGGCGGCCCTGGATTTCCACTTTTAACGCCTCCTGCAAGGCGGGCGCCTCCATCCTCGCAACTTGCCGGGCACTTTCGGGTCCTCCCCCTCTCGCCGCCTGGGGAAGTTTGGGGAGGGCGCTGGGTGCCCCGCTCCCCCTCCCCCGGGGCCGGCTCAGCCCCGCGCTCGGACGCCTCCCTCCCCCCCGAAAGCGCCGGGCGCGCGCCCTCCCCGGGAAGGAACCGTTTGCCCAGCCGAGGAAGGCGACCCCGACCATGGGGAGGCTCGGGACTCGGCAGCCGAGCAAGTTCTTTGCCTCTTGGCGAGGGGCACAGACAAATCACTCACTTTCCGCCGAACTGGGGGGGCGCGAGCCCCGGCCCCCCCCGGCGCCGCCACCCCCTGGCCGGGGATCCCCCCGGGCCTCGCGGCGGCCCCCTCCTGCGCCCGGGCCCCCGGTGGCCCGCCCCGCGCGGCTCGGAGCCCCAGCAGAGTTTTAAAAACGGCAGGGACTATATTTCCTCCGAGTGCGCGCCTTGATTTCACTTTGCCTCGGGAAAAGTTGTGCCACGGCTCTCAATGCTAATTCGGAGTTGCCCGGATGGAGCCAGGCGGGGGGGGGGAGGAAGAGGAGGAGGAGGAGGAAGAGAGAGGGAGAGAGAATGAGAGGGAGAGAGGGAGAGAGGGAACGTGTGCGAAGGAAAAGGCTGGAGCATGCGCGCTGGGCGGCCTCGGGGAAGCCGGCGCCGGAGAACAACGGAGCGCCGGAGAAGCGGCGGCGGCGGTGGCGCGGGGCTTGGGCAGGGCGCGGGGCAGGGCGCGGGGCCGGGCGAGCGGGCAGCCCGGGCAGGCGCTGCGGCTTAGTGGGATGCTTCGCGGGCCGTCGGGAGCAGGGCGCTGAGATGCCTCTTGGAAGCCCAAGAAGCGGCGGCGGCGGCGGCGGCGGCGAGAGCCTGTTCTTGCGGGCGCCCATCCTCGGCACGCAGGGAGCCCTCAGAGCGGAACCAGCCGCGGTCTGTGGGACGGCCGTCGCGGGCCAGAAAGAGTCCGGAGGGCCCCTTGCACCCAAGAGGGGGCAGGGCTTTCAACGCAAGGCCGAGGTTGCCATCTTGACTCTTTTGACCCTCCCCCCCTGCAGACGCTGCAGTCTTGCTGGCCACTCGTCAGTCAGTCGATGCACCGAGTTTCCCCGCAGGACCCAGAAGTCCTCTGCGCTCTCTGGCTCTGGACAGGTTGCCATAAGGCCTGGAATCTGGCCTTCAGCTCCCCAGATTGCCGAAGTCAACCCTTCCAGGGCTTCTGGTGGTGGTGGTGGCTGCTGTGTAAAGGCATGCTGTTGGGCCTTTGTCAAAGCCCACCCAGAGGACGGCCCCTCTGCTCCAGAGACCTGGGGCAGCTGTACAGGAAGACTTGATCTCAAGTGCTGGAGAAGATGTGTGATCTGGAGCTCTTAGCGATTTTAGGTAGCCGAAGGGCCTTGGGCCGGGAGCTGGCCCTTTCCCAGAGGGTGGGAGTTCCCAGTGTGGCAGCTTGGTGTCAGTTAGCAACATGGAGGCCCAGGGTTGCCCTCCCTTGGCCTTGGCATCTTTGCCTCCCTCCTTTCTCTTCCCCTTTGCACATAACTCAGCTTGTGCAGGTCATCACTCAGGTGACCAGGAAGTGAAAAAGGTGTTGCCTGTAGAGTTTAGGGCAGTGCTTCTCAGCCTCTTTAAGATGTGTGGACTTCAACTCCCAGAATTCCCCAGCCAGCACCACTTAAGGTTGCACATCTTAAAGTTGCGGAGGTTGAGAAACACTGGTTTAGGGTCTGGGTGATGCAAAGAGACATCTCTGGCCTGTTGGTTCTCTTATCTGCTGTATGTGTGTGGCAGAGCAAACTCTCGGCTTAGACCGGGGCTCGGCAGCCCCCAGAGGTAATACGCTGGATCCTGCATCTCCAGTCTTGAATTTCTTTCTGCAGTCAGAGGCTCTGTTCACACAACAGGCTTAACTGGGTGACAGTTGTAGCAGTTCATTTTGACCTTGCTTCATTTTTTAGAGAGTTTTTCAGTTGGGTGTGAACATAAAATGTTGGGTTCCTTTATGGTTGAAAGTATTGTGCAAAGCCAGAAAACTGGCAAACTCAGTTCCTCAAGTTAAAGCGGGTTGTGTGAATACAGTCACTGTGTTACTTTAGCTTTGGGGCGTTATTATACACCCAGGTTCATATTTAAAGTTAATTATATATTAATGTGTTTAGCATCATTTGTCCTCTGTTCCTGTCTATCTATTTTTCCTACGCAGATGCCCATGATGATGACGATGATGACGATGACAACAATTAGAGAAAGAAGGGTCAATGAGAAAGAACTTCAAAAAAAGGGACACATAAAGACCTTCAAATAGAGATTGTGCCAATGTGGAAAAGAAAATTCACAGTGGTGCCAGTGGTGGTTGGTGCCATCCCGAAAGATCTGGAGAAGCACTTGGAGAGAATGAGAATGGTCCAAATTTCAACTCATCGGTTACAAAAAGTTGCATTACTTGGAACAGCACATATATTAATTACAGTGGTATCTTTAGCTATCCTAGATCCTTGGGAAGAATCCGATAGTCAAAAGTACCAAATCCAATCAGAACTTAGGTAGATTGTGTAAGTAGCAGCAACCATAACAAAAATAATACTCCAGTGGAAGAGAATAACAATAATATTCTTTAAAAAAATTAGACACGGATTAGAAATAGAGGAATATCAATGACATTAGAATATAGAACAATGCAAAATAGATGCATTACAATCCTAGGCAGGTTGGGTATTTCTGCTTTCCATCTTGAGTAGATAAAGAAAAGCAGTCTCCAAAACAGTCCTGAATTATTAGCCAAACTAGCATTTAGCTCACTGTCCTGTATAGAAGACTTCAAATGTCATTTAATTCTAAAAAGTGTTATAGTGCGCTTTTCAGGAGATAAGCTCTCATAGCATTACAAGTTAATAATGCGCAACAGATAAACAAACCCTACAAATAATTGGCACTACACAAATAATTGAAATTATTAATTAGATACATTAATATATTAATTAGAGCCAGTTTGGCCTAGTGTTTAAGGTGCTGGGCTAGAAACCAGTCGGTGAGTTCTAGTCCCGCCTTAGGCCTGAAAGCCAGCTGGGTGACTTTGGGCCAGTCCCTCTCTCTCAGTCCAGCCCACCTCACAGGGTTGCTGTTGTGGGGAAAAGGGGAGGAGAAAGGAGTATTAGGTATGTTCCCCGCCTTGAGATATTTATAAAAATAATAATAGAAAAATAAATAAATAAATAAAATTCAAGGAATACACCCTGTCAAAGGCCAGAGTTATTGGAGAAGACCCGATGCTTGGAAAAATGGAAGCCAACTGAAATAAAACCCAAAAGAAAACAAGGTGGTTAGATAGCATCACTTTGATAACATAAGCAGGAGCTTGCAGGAAATCACAGAAGCAGTTTCTGATATATTCCTCTCACAATAACGTCCATTGGGTCAGAAAAAGTGGGAGCATTTGCAGCAGGAGTCAGAAAGGTCAAGGTGGTGGTTGCAAACACGCAATTGAAGCCCTGCCCCTCTTGCCATGTATGAGGTGGAAGGGGTGGGGCTTTTGCAATCACGGCCACCATCTTGGTTTTTCTGACTTTCCCTGAAGACACTGTTGGGTAACCTCCAGTTTTTAGGACTTGGACCAGTTACTTGTTCTCAGCCTGCTTAGGCAATGAGGAGGAAAATTTTGCAGTCTGCTGTACGTTATGCTCCTTAGTGCATTAGAGAACAAAAATATAAAAAAATAGGACCAGATAAGTGACAATTATTTCTTATATTGAAAGGCCCAGCCCAGATTCTTATTCAAATAACTCTAAGAAATAGAATACCGAAGCAATTCTATATCTACATACTTTGTGGTACAAGCTGAACCCCGTGTAATGTAGTAGCTAGTGGCGCTGACTTTCTCCTGAAAAGACTCTATTTTGGAAATAAAAAGTCTGAATTACCTCAAATATTTTTACTTTTTTTTCTTTTTGGTAAATGAATGACTAAAACTTCCAAAATGAACAGCAACAGAAATATAACAAATAAATGAGAAAAAGAGCACGTGTGTGTGAAAAAACTTTGGCAAAGCTTACCAGTCTGAGGAGATTTATATTAATATCCTCCGATCTGATAAGAAAAGCCTTATTATGCGTACAGTAATGTGATTCTGCACAGCAGCTGTGAATGTATGCAAAGATTTGGCTTCTCTTCTACAATAAGCAGTATCTTTATATCTGTTCCATTAATCCTCAGTCATGTATGAATGGACTATTAGTTGTAACTTGTCAATAGTTAAGATTATTAGATTTTACAGTACACTTTATATTCTTCATTCACTGCAATACAGCATCTAATTTTAGATTTCAGTTATAATTAATTTTATAGATTCTCCCCTCCCCCCCATCTTAGCTAGTTTTAACCTTTAGTTTTAATCTTAGTCTTAAATAGAGTGCTATGCTGCACGTGGCATTTTATTTATGCAGTACTTAAGTATAATATTTCTCTTATCACTGGATCTTGTTATACCTTGTTTCAAGCTAGTCATTGATCAAATAAAGTTCCCCCTCTCTTTCATACTCATTTTAAACTGGAGGAAAGCTTAAGTCAAAGTACAAAGAATATCTAACATCTAAATTATGAATGGTGGAATTTTCAAGACGGATTGACAGCTGAAGGGGCCATTGGGTATTTTTCTTTGACAGAGCATCCTGAAATCTGAGGGTACCCTTAAACTATCTCACGAGCAGGGACATCTGCGGTGTGTCTGTGTGTGACAAAAGTCAAGTTGGTGGCCACAGCCATGTGATTGCAGACATCTTGACTTTTTTGACCCCACCAACCCACCCACAGATGCCCCTGCTCATATGGGTACAAAAGATAGTTCAACTGAGGAAGGAAAGCTGATGCCATCTCTTAAGCACCGAGATACTCTAGATCAGTGTTTCTCAACCTTGGTGACTTGAAGACGTGTGGACTTCAACTCCCAGAATTCCCTAGCCAGCATGCTCATTTGGGAATTCTGGGAGGTGAAGTCCACACATCTTGAAGAGGTCAAGGTTGAGAAACACTGATATAGGTATCCAAATTAATTTGATGTGAACTAGGGGCAGTTGTAAAGGTAAAGGTTTCCCTTGACGTTAAGTCCAGTCGTGTCCAACTCTAGGGGGCGGTGCTCATCTCCGTTTCAAAGCCGAAGAGCCGGCGTTTGTCCGTAGACACTTCCGTGGTCATGTGGCCGGCAGGACTACACGGAACACCGTTATCTGCCCGCCGAAGCGGTACCTATTATTCTACTCAGATTTGTATGTTTTTGACTGCTAGGTGGGCAGGAGCTGGGACTAGCAACGGGCGCTCATCCCGTCACACGGATTCAAACTGCCAACCTTTCGATCGGCAAGCTCAGCAGCTCAGCGGTTTAACCCGCAGCGCCACCACGTCCCTTAGGGGCAGTTGTAAGGTAAAGATAAAATCTCCTTTCAATCAAGGTTGACTCCTAGTGACTACTACTGTGTTTTCTCAGCCATAGTAGAGAAGAGTTTTGCAACTATTTCTTCTGGGATGGCTTTTGACTTCCAATCTAGCCTACAGCCCTGGGATTTCCTGAGCAGGTCCAACCCACGTCGCTTTTGGAGATCCATCATCGTCAACTATGCAATGATGATGTTTCAGCAAAGTCAAGTCTTGGTTCCTGGTGATTCTGTAGAAACCTCCATGGTGTTTTCTTGGCAGCAGCAAAGAAAACATTTGCTGTTGCCTTCTCTTGGATGGTGTTGACTTCAAAACTATCCTCCAGCCCTGGGTTTTAGAGTCCTAGAATGGTGGAGTTGGAAGAGACCATGAGGATCATCCAGTCCAACCTCTGAAGTGTGCTGCAAATCCAATTAAACCATGCTTGAAAGGTGGCTGTCCACCTAAAAACCTACAGAAGAATTCACAATCTCCATGGGTAGATATTCCACTGCTGCACAGATCTTTGGGATCTGTCCAAATGCTGACCAGGTCCAACCCTGCATAGGTTTTTGAGAACGCCATACCTGCTTCAATCCAAGACTATATATGGCTTCCTTCCCTGTTCCTGGATTCTACAATTGCCAAAATGATAATTGTAGGAAGTTCCTTTCACAGCCTATTTGGGTTTCTTGCAGATTTCTTGTTGGACCCATTTTTCCATCTGACTGAGAGATTTGCTAAGACTCAAGTGTGTGGGCATATGTTAACAAGCTTATTATAGGAAAGGACTTGTTTGTGCTGTATTAATTAGAGAAATGCATTTATTTGCCTATTTATAACATGGTTTCTTATATGTTTTTTGTTATTAAAGGACCCCAAGGCAAAGACCAATTAAAAAAATTAAACCAATTTACAAGTTCTGAAATGTCAAACAGCAAAATTAAAAGAGAAAAAAATGTTTAAAAAAATAGAAGGAAGCTAATATATCTGAAAGCTTGAAAACCTCCCAGCAGAAAAATGAGTCAAACAAGTCTTCTTAAAATTAATTTAGGAAGTAAAAGTAAATCTCTAATTTAGTAATTTAGGAAATAAAAGAGTAAATCTCTGAATTCAACTCCTGATAACTTCTCAGGATATCTATGCTGTTTTCCTAGAAATAAATGGAAGAAGATTACCATTGCCTTATTCCAGATTTTTTTTTTACCAGTCTAGCCTACAAAGGTGGGTTTTCCTGTTGGTCCAGGTGCTAACAAATCCAACCCTGATTAGCTTTTTGAGCCCCAGCCAAGGTTGGCTAAATGATTCTGCAGGGCTAGTCTAAATGCTCTAAATATAGACAGAAATCTATATTTCATGTATTTATTTTCAAGTGTGTATCCCACCATATATATCCCCTCACTGAGCTAATACTGCCCATTAAGCAGGAGAAAATGCACGATAGCAATAATAGTAATGCTTTACAATCTCTTATAACATTAGACTAATTTATAATAAAACCGTGTAATTTTCACCGTGTTATAATGACATTCCCATTCATTTTACTAGTAGTGATGATGTGCAATGAAGTTTGATTAACAAGCACAATATCCATATCTCTGAAATGTAAATGTAATAATGTGTATTTTTAACATCATATTAACATTCCTCCAAGTAAGTGTTTGATTCTGTTTGATTTATTTTTATGTGCTGTGCATCATGTCATGGATAGCACCAAATTTTCCTTGGATTACAACAGGGGGGAATGACCCCTCATCCTGACATTATACCATCCCACAAGGGGGTAAACGAGACCAGGTTTTTCTGCAGAAGATTCCTGGTTTCTGAAAATGATGGTGAGACAGTTGGTGATCATACCTAGGATTTGTACAGAAAGGGAACTGGTTTGGGATATCTCAGTTGTATGGCTTTCTTGCTCTATATTAACGCAAAGTGGTTCATCAGATGTATACAGGTAGTCTTCACTTAATGACCGTTCGTTTAATTACGGTCCAAAGTTATGACAGCCTCAGAAAAAGTGCTTTATGACCTGTTTATAAATGTCACAAAACGTCACACCACCCCTGCAGTCACATGATCGCAATTCGGACATTGACAGCCGGCTTGCATTTATGACCAGTTTCAGCACCCTGTGGTTACATGATCGTGATTTGTGACCTTTTTTGCCAGTTTCGGGCAAAAAACATTCATTGGGGAAGCTGAATTTGCTTAACGACCCATGAGTCACTTAACAACCGTTGTAAAATAGTCCTAAAATTGGATCCAGTCACATGGTGACTCGCTTAACAACTGCACTGCTTAACAACCAGTTTTCCAGTCCGTTGTTGTTGTTAAGTGAGGGCTACCTGTATCCTGTTTCCTCCAGGACCTTGCATGGAGACCCTGTCTTCATTTTATCCCAGCAGCAACCCTGCGGGGTAGGTTGGGCTGAATGAGAGCATCCAGTAAGTGGATTAAGAGTGGATTTGAACCTGGATCTCCCTGGTTCTCGTCTACCACTACCACGGTGGTGTTCTTGTCCCTTTCTGAAAAAAAGCCACTTGCTTTTCCTCAGCCCTCAAACTAGTTTTGTTTTCTGCCTTTGCTCCTACTTTACTTTCACTTGACCAGGGAGGCAGCTGCTCAGCCCTGCTTGGGTCTTTTGATTGTATTTTACTTCAGCCCTTTGGAAAGTTGCTCAGGATTTCTGCCAAGTCACCCTGCCCACAGGGAGAAAGGCTTTGGAAAGTCAGAGGGCATGAATGAAAAGAGAGGGAAATGGCATGCCGAATGCCAACACTGGTGCCATCATGGGGCACTCAATTAAGAAAAATGAGACCGAAGCATAGCACAGGTCATGAGTCTGAATGGGCGCTATATTTTTCCCCTGTCAAGAGTGACCCTGGGTAACTGATTGATATTCCATTGTGTCTGTTCCTGAAAAATAAACGATGGTCACTTTCTTTCCCTCCGGGCACACGTGTGCGCACGCATGCACACACACATGCATACCAGCCAGCAAATATGGAATTTGTTGGGGTCCTCATGCATTATTAATTCACTAAATGGCAACAACTAGCTGACCTGGGTGGATTTTGAAAAAGCAACGTTAATTACTTAAGGATAGACCTGATTACTATTTGGATGGCAGTCCACAGGGAAAAATCAGGAATGTAGGTTAGACTGGAAAAGAAAAAGATCCAGGAAGAAGGCCATCGCTGTACTGTTGCCAAGAAACCCATGTGGCTGTTCCCACAAACACAAGAAGTCAGATCCAACTTGTGGAAAATTCACTTGGCTACATTTTTTGGTCTTCCCAAATGTCTGATAACCTGCATCTTGGCTGTTCTTGCCCTTGCCCTTGTTCTTATTATTTGCATTTTACTTTTACATCCAAAGCAATTTACTTTTAGAGCAGGCTGTGGCACCTCCAAAGAGGTGGGACGAAGATGGGATTCGTGGCTTCTCAATTTAGAGGTCTCTGTTGAGGTCACATCCTGGTTCTTCCAGTCAGATCCTCTTCCTGGCCCTGCTCTGGGCTATTGATTCTGATTCTCTGTAGCTTCGATTGCATCATCACAGCCACCATCTTGACTGTTTTGACCACACCTTGCGGATACCTCTGATTGCTTGTTGAAATCTTGAGTAAATTGGGGAAAGAAAATACCGATGAAAATGGCTTTTTATCATTAAAGTGTAATTTCACAAGTTCTTGACACAGTTCCTCACTTTGGACTCTAGTTTTGGCTACAATGACCTCAGCAGGGGCAAAACGAAAGTTCTCTACCTCTGTTTTTAAGTGTGAAAGAGTAAGAAGCATTGTTGTTTCCGTGTGAGCCCTGGTTTTGAATGTGTCTCCAGATCAGGAGCATCTATAGCAGGGCAAGGAAGAGCAAGTGACATCACATGTATCATGTTGTCATCACCAAACTACAAAACTTACATCCCTCATGGACATAACATCATCCTGGCTGTGTTCCTGATTGCAAGGAAACAAACCCAGATTAGTAACTCTAGTAATTGTAGAAAGGACAGACTCTTCTGCACGGTAAGTAGGGGTTAATTCTATGGAAATTAAAAATGATGTCATGATCCAGTGACACCTTATATGCAGACCCAGAAGAACTATTTTTCTCTGAAGTAGGTAGCTGGAGGGTCCCAAGAAGTGAGGAATGACACATATTCCTTGGTTCCCAGGACTCTTTTCAAATATTTCGTTACTGGAATTCTCATGTTATCCTGGAATGATCTATCACATGCAAACTGATGTTCCAATTCTTAGCTAGCAGTAGTGTATTAGTTGTTTTAACTACAAATTAGTAGTTGTTTTACAATTGTTGTAATATGTAGGGATGTGAGTGTGTGTGAAGATGGTGGCCTTGACTGTATGCTCAAAGCCCTACCCTTTTTTTACATGGATCACCTGTAAAATATGTTTTTGCTTATAGAACCGCTGTGATGGTCCATTCAGACCTGCATGTTTTCACTTGATGTTCTAATGAAGTCATGGTTCTGAGTAAATGGTCATCTCCATCATGTGAAGCTATAAAATATGTGATCATAGTATTCTACCAGTCTAAAACTCCTCCCATTAGGTTTTACGTTATTTTTCATTTCCTTTTTACTGATTGATTGATTAATGATATACCATCTATTCTTAGTGACCACATAGCTGGACTTTCTTCAGGATGATTTATTCCTAAACCTGGCCTTCAGTCTTCTAATGATAAGGATAGACATGGCCTTTAAATTTTCTACTGCACATTCATGGAATGAGAACAAGGTCTAAATCTATAGGCAAGGTCTGATTGTCCGTCCTTCCTTCCTAGCTTAGTTCATAACACAAACCACATTATGACAACAATAAATAGCTTTAGAATTAGAGAAAATAAGCCAGAAAAATAAAGGTTTTGCCTTCACTTCTTTGCTAAAATGAGATTTGTCACCTGGGACTCCATAGGTATGTACCAATTCCAGAAGTCCTTTGTCTCACTATTTCAAAGAGCCCAAGACACAAACTACTTGGGTCTCTAGATCTCCTGGACCTTGGTGGCTTTCTATTCCAACCAACCACCTAGGAGACACTGCTTGTCATTAAAAATCATCATCATCGTCGTCCAACATGGAGCAATGAGTATATGGTACTCCTTCAGGTTTGAAGAAGACACGCTGTTGTGGGGTTCATCTGTGGACAGGGAGGTGGCTCTGCAGTCCCAGTCTGGAAGCACTGGTTTAGCACAATGAGGGCACTGGAAGTCCATTGTTGTAGTAACCGTGAGTGTTATCCTGTGATACCACTCACAGTTTTCTATCAGTTTTTGGCCATGCCTGTCTTCAAAGGTGGTGGAGGCTTCATAGCACGGGGCTTGCCAGCGGGTTCCATCAGCAGCCGCCGCTTCTAGTTTCCTTGGCTGGATGTCACAGCGGCGTAGGGTTTCCTTCACAGCGTCTTTGTAGCACGTGCATGGACAACCTCAAGGTCTCTTCTCAGTCTCCAGCACACCAAAGAGCAACTGGCGAGGCATATGGTGATCATCCATTCTGATGACGTGTCCTACCCACCACATCTGGGCTCTGATAATCGGGGACTCAATGCTGGTGGAATTTGTGCAATCCAAGACCTCTAGGTTGGAAACATGGTCTTGCCAATGAATGCCAAGGAGGGAGCAAAGAGCGCACATGTGACATTTCCCCAATCGTTTGATGTGCCTTCAGTACAGTGTCCAGGACTCACATCCCTACAGGTGAGAACCACAGTTCTGTAGGCTTTCAGCTTTGTGGAGATGCAGATGTTGTGTTGGTGGAGCATTGTATTATGCAGCTGCCCCAGAGCCTGGCTGGCCCTGCTGATCCTGGAGTCAATTTCTTTGTCCAAAGACCCATCGCTCAAGATGATCATCATCAAATATGGAGCAATGAGTACTTTGCTTTCAAGTAATGTCAACTTCAGATCTGGGAAGGGGAAGTTTTGACAAGTGAAATCCATTTAATGTATGAGGCTATCTTTTCTTTTCCCTCTCCATGTCCCACTCTCATTTCTCCATGTGTGCACACCCAAGGAGGCAGCTGAGCATCCCACAGATGCAACATTGAGGAGACATAGGACCTGCAAGCACCAGGTTCCTTGAAGTGTAGCCTTTGCATATCCAAACGGTGTTCCCCCCGCCTGATGCTCCCTCTGCTTTGAAAGGGCGCAAGCTCGTCTGCTGCAATTCTGGACCAATTAACTAACAGAGATACAGTTTATGGTTAGTTGGTTAGTTCAGGAAGTATATTCTGCAAGGAAAGGTTACTGTCCACAGCACAGTTGATTCAGAGCAGGCACTAAAACTGTTAAGATATTGGTTAGTGCATAAAAAATGTTTTTTAATTTATAACTCCCTAGGGTAAGCTGGACAGATTCTTCCAGAACATGTAATTAAAGGTCACATTGTTGCTTGCAAGCTAAAAATATGCACGCATAAAGTACATTGGTCTAAATCTCATTCAGCTAGGCTTTTCTGGGTATAGAATTTGAGTAGCTTAACATAGATTTTGGATTTTTTTCCCCTTGATTAGATTTTTTAAAAAAAATGCTGCAGAGCATTTTGTTACTCCAATCCAATACCATCATGCAAACATATCAGAAAAAGAAAATCAAACATGGATCTGAACGTGGATGCCTTTCCTAAAAACTATACCAATCTCATTGGCACAGGCATTAATCTCTCTTTGGGTATCTAACGTCATTCCATACTTTTGCAGTTAATCCCATCTAAATCCACAGTTAGACGAAGTGCTAGACAGATACGCGCATTTTATCGTTAAGATTATAAATCACCCCCACCCCCGGACTCTGAATAATTTCAGTGCAATTATTCAGAGTCCATAAAATAGCAATGTATGAAGTCCTGAATTCTGTCTGTTTCTAAAAAGATTTGAACACTCTTAAAAGGAGTCTGCCAGCATCTTTTCCAGCTAACAACTTGATTAAAAGGCAGAAGCTGTGGCTCATGAAAGTTTATGCCTTTTAATACAGTTTGTTAATTAAAAATGCAGGTAGTCCTCGCTTAACAACCATTTGTTTAGTGACTGTTTGGACTTATGACAGTGCTGAAAAAAATAACTTAAGACTGGTCCTCACACTTATGACCATCACAGTGTCCCCACAGTCATGTGATCACGATTTGGGCACTTGGCAACCGGTTTGCATTTATGGCTGTTGCAGCATCCTGTGGTCACATGATCACCATTTTCGACCTTCCCGGTTGGCTTCCGGCAAGCGAAATAAATGGGGAACCGTGTGATTCACTTAATGACCACGTGGTTCACTTAACACCTGCGGTGATTTGCCTAACGACTGCTACAAAAAAGGTTGTAAAATCGGGTCACATTCACTTAACAACCGCTTCACTTAGCAATCAAAATTCCGGCCCCAGTTGTGATTGTTAAGCAAGGACTACCTTCAGATTGTTTGGCCACGTGGACTAACATGGTTCTTTTCCTGCCATCTCTACATCAAAGTATTTTGCTCCTTCAGTCCCATTGACCTCAGTCTCTATAAAGGGTGCCAGGAATAAAAGAGAAATGACTCTAAAGCTGTTTCTACTATGTAAAAATCTGTATTTGCCAGACTGTATTTGTCAATTTCTCCTTCTCTGCCACCATTTCCTATCTTCTCCTCAATGGACATTTTCTCCTGCCATCAAATTTAGAAGCCACTCTTCTGCCAGAGAAGACGCACTTTGATGTGCACGAATGTACGAGTGATTAATTCATAGAAGCACAGAAGCATAGAAGCATTGGAAGGGACCCTGGAAGTCTTCTAGTCCAGCCCCTGCCCAAGTCCAAGGCAGGAGTCCTCATACCATCTAGGACAATTTGTTGTCCCATCTTTCCTGAAAACCTCCAGTGACGGAGCACCCACAACTCTGGGAGGCCAGCTGTTCCGCTGCTTAAGAGTTCTCACGGTCGGGAAATCCCTCCTTAGAGGAATTCCAAAGAAGCTTGCTTTTATTTCGGCAAGATGAACAAGTAACTGCTGCAAATTCTGCCTGACGTGCAGCAGAAGAGGCGGCTTCATAATGAAGTCCCCAAACACAAGGAATATTTTGAAGCAATACGGATTTGCCAGACAAGACGACCAACCCCGCACCCTGCGGGACTGTCTTGTTCCCCTCAGGGGCGTCTGCAAAGGGAGTTGAAGGAAAAAAATAAAGATGGCGGCTGTGAACATGCCACCAAGGCCCCGCCCCCTTTTCTATGTGCAGTGTGACAGGTGTAAAGAGGAGTGGGACTTCGATCACACAGCTGCCATCTTGATTTTTTTGACCTCACTGGTATGTTCTGTGAGGAGTTCTGCTATGAGAATAACTTGTGCATATCTGACTGAACAAAACCATCGGGCAACTTTGGCTTGAGGTAAATTATCAACCAACGTTATTGTTGAACAGGTCATGTTGATACGGGAGGGGAAAAACTCCCTTATCAACATGAAATGAGGCATTTGCCACCTGGGAGCTTTATGAAAAGAATCCATCAGTTGCACAAAGAACTCCACAAGCGACTCTAGTGGGTTTCGAAAAAGATGGTATCTGCCATGTAATTTCCAGGCAGGTTCAGCACACCTGAGAAACCCTCTACAACATTTGTGCTGAATGGAGTCCTTGGGTGGAAAGTCTATTGAACGGAGAAGTTAGGAAACAGTTACTAAAAATAAAATCCCTTTCTAACCCAAGTCAGCCTGAGCTTCAGATAGTTTTTATTTACAGAGATTTCCAGTCTGATTTTTGAAGAGGCTATTTATTGACTTGTAGGTTCCTTTTCTTTTAATTATTGTTTTCGGGCTTTTGACTTACATACCAAACAACTGTATAATCAAAAGCCTGTCAAAATAGTAAATGGGCGAGATTTTCTGCAGCAGATACCTCCAGTCTGATATTCCAGTAAAACTGAAATCTTTGTACTGTTCGTGAATGATTGTGCTCTCCTGATGAATGTATTGCATGGTTTTAATTGTTTTTAATCGTTTGAATATTTTGTATTTGTATGGTTGTTTTATTCTGTGTTTTTGGTATTGTTTACGTTTTAGTTGTAAGCTGCCCAGAGTCACGAATGAGAGATGGGCGAGTATATAAATTGAATAAATAAATAAAATAAATAAAACACAAAAATATTTTCTGGGTAAACCTTAAATTGCGTAAATACTCACTTTTAAAAGATCTTCTTTTTTCTTCAGAATCATGAGGAGGATCACATCCTGGGGGTGAGGAGGGGGAAGCAAAGGCTCCTTTGAGTCCTTCATAGACACAGCAATCTAGGTATAGAGACGGTTTGATTTTTTTTTTCAATTTTCTAAGCTAGCCTACAGTTCTGGATCTCCTGGTGGTCTCCCATTCCAATACTAACCAGATCTGATTCTGCTTGGCTTCCACATCCCTGAGAGGGAAGGTAATGGTTCCTGGTTCACTTATACTGGTGATACCAAGCCAGAAGAGGAGAGCTTGGCAATGCTGCGTTGCATTTTGATGATCAAAGAAAGGTGAAATCTACTAATAGCCTTTCCTTGCCAGCATCTGACCATGCACGTACTCTGTCAACGCACGTTGAAAAGGGGCGGGGCTTTGATTGCATGGGTGTGGCTACCATATTGACTTTATTGACCCCCCACCCCCGCATGGATGTCCCTGGTTGCAGGTCTCTTTGCTGCCTCATTTGAATGAGGATATTGTTACAGACTGTCCCCTCACTTAAAGAGCTTTAAAATGCAAGCAGGAGAACCATCCAGGTGCTTTGCTTGATGCCTCTTTCCAGCAACATTCTTCAACCACAAAGAATTTTAAATTTTCAGATTAAAAGTGGGAGTTCTTGCCTGTCCAGGAATTATAAAAGATGTCAAGGACTTGTTGCTCCATCTTAGACTTCCCCTGGAAATCTACTTGCTCGATGTCAGATAGGAAGATGATGCATGGGCTAAGTTGGAAAGTTACAATCTATTTTCTTTGCGATCATGGCAAGTGCTTGGAACTACATATAGCAGAAAAGGGGTCTTATTTCCAGGAGTACGAACGAAGAGAAATCTTTGGGCCATATTGGGACATAAACTGAGTTTTGATTACAAGACTCATGAATTTCTAACTCTTTGGAAAAATTCTACTTTGAAAATTGGTGGTAAATCATTTTATTGGAAAGCGTGGACGGAAACTGGGACCGTGACTTTTAATCAAGTAGTAATGACTATTTTAAGGATTTTCCCCCACTTCAAACTGAATTTGGTCTTCCCAATTCACAACAGAGGAGGTATCTTCAGCTTAAGCATGTCTAACACAGTGTTTTTCAAAGTTGGCAGCTTTAAGATGTGGGGACATCTCTACCAAAAGCTCAAGGATATTTTTGAAGCGGACATTTCTGGGGTCTTTCAAACATGGACTAAAGAACTGGAATTTCCAATAAAGCCGCAGCAATGGCCTCATGTTCTTAAAAATGTTAAAATGGTATCTATGGATTTCAGATTAAGGTTGATTCATTAAAAATGTACTTAGGGTATATTGGACTCCCCAAAGAATGTGTTTGAAAGGATGGACATCAGATTTTTTTTATGCTGGAGATGTAAGAAATACGCGGGCTCTCTGACCCACAGGATATGGCCGTGTGATCTTTTAGTATCTTTTTGGGATACTGTAGTGTATTAATGTATATTAGCAGATTTATGGGAAAATCGTTAAATGTTAAAGATGCTAATGTAATGTTGAATTATATACCAAAGCTTTGGGACGTGACTGTTTATCAGGAATTGTGGTTGTATCAAGCATGGGGGTGGCAAAATGAATTATATTAAGAAATTGGAAAAGTGACATTATTCCAGATGTCAAGGAATGTTTGTCGGAAAGGTGTGATCTATCTGTTTCGGAAAAGGCATTTTTTTTACTAATCAGAGCAATATGGGTTACTATGATTTTGTGATATCTTTCAACAATACATTGTACTGTTCATACTGTATTATAGTAGTAAATTCATTGGATAACCAGTGGCTATTGGTAAGTATGAAATATAAGATTTTTTTTCTTTACCTTCTTAGTTTGCATTATTAGTTTGTACTTTTAATTTTTTTAAAAAATCTTTTTTTAAGATTAAAGATTGTTTTGTTACAAAAAATAAAGATATAAAAAAAGCATGTATCTTACAATAAAAGTCAGTTTGCATTGACACCTGAATTCTGATGTTACTAAGCAAAAGATAAAAAAAGGTGGAAGAGTGACACAGGGTAAGTGTGGTGGGATTGTTCTGAACGTCACTGTTTTCACTTTCCTGATAAAGATTTACTTAACCCTTTATGCCTGAAGACTGACCCTGATGAATTCAGCTGCAGTGGGACACCTTGCTGTAAAACAGCTGCAGGGCTAAAACTTTTGATTTCAGCCCATGATGAAGGCTGGGTCACAGTCACACGTTTCAGGTCTCCTTTGGAGCAAGCTGATAGATTTGATGGGATACATGAAGATGCATCCAACTGTACTGGTGTATAGTGGTGTCTATAGAGGAAACCAAAGTCTGCAACACAGTGGGCGCTGCATTGCAAAACAAAGGATCATGACACCAAGCATGCCACCTTGCAGATTTTGACGAACACCGCCCCCCCCCCCCGGTGTTTTCCACCCTCTCCTGCTTTTCCCTGAAGAAATGCAAAAGAAAATGCATTTTTCCGAAGTTGATCGTTCTGTTCCTCCAGCTCCTTCAAGCTGGCTTCCCTTTAGGAGTGCGCTTGCAGTGGGAAGCCATATCTGTGCTGTTGCCAAGACAGCTACATGTCAAAGTTGTGAGGTTTGAGCCTGCTTCTGACTCTGCAAACAAAACTTGCCTTGAGTCAGAAGGGGAAAATGAAACCTATCAGGAAGGACTTGGAGAAATAAAGCTCAGAACTGACTCAGCAAAGGAGGAAAAATCAGAGATGCTGATTGGACAAACTTCCAAGGGAGAATTGAGTCCTCCAATCAGCGCTCGAGATAGTCGAGCAGAGAAGTGCACGAAGGAGAAGGCAGCCCGATTGGCTGCCAATGAGAAAATGGCGTGGGAAAGAACGGCATAAGAGGCAGGCGCGCGAAGAGCAAGCTGCCAGAGACAACCGATCCTTCGAGCTCACAGCACCTGCGGAAGAGTCCTTACCAGCATCAGAAGCCTCGCCTGTAGCCAGTGTGGAACCAGCGCCAGCATCTTCTGCCCTCACAGATCTGCTTTCTGCACAAGTCGCTCCAGTCGAGCTTCTCCCTGCCGTCCCTGCTGAGCACAGCCTCGCGTCCAGCTCCAAGCATCGCTGCGTTGCTCCAGTGCGATCCGGGTGTGCCTCCAGACCTCAGCCTTGCCTAGACTCTCCAGTCCAGGCCAGCCTTGTCTCCAGATCCAAGCCTTGCCTAGAGTTTCCAGTTCAGTCTTGTCTAGCCTCTGTATTTCAACCTAGTCCCACCTGCGTGCCGGTCCACAGACTCTTGCCTTCAGCTTCCTCCTTGCCACGCACTCCAGCTGCACCAAGTCTGAGAACTTCAGTCAGAGAATTAGCCGAGTTCTGCCTCGCTGTTCTGACTCAGTCTGAACCTGCAGCCTTGCCTGGTCATCCTTCATTGCCTGGGTGGACTTGATTGAATTGCATTGCCTAATCTTTTACAAGGACTTTTACTGTTGTAAATAGTTGTTGTAAATAAAGAGTTTGATGATAATTCTGTCTGGCCGCCTCATAGTCTGAACAGGACAGAAGTCTGGGAAATTTCTAAGAGTTGGAGTCAAGGGAGACAGAGATCTTTTAATGGCCTCTGAAACACAAAACACCTTCCACCACCCCCACCCTCAACAAATACCATTTTTTCATCATTTCATAGCCATCCAGATGGGATCTCCTTAGCATTTAGTTCATCTGTTGCTCATCAGTTAGGAATTCTCAGATTCGTTCTGCTCTTCAAAATAGCACAATGAGCTTGCGTGGAAGACAAAGATCAAGTGGGAATTTCTCCCACCATCAGAGAGCAGACGTGACAGAACATTTTGCAGAATCTTTGCAACCTGGGATATTTGTTCATATCTGGAGTGGGGGGAGAGAGGGGGCAAGTGACATCATGTGATGCCAATTATATAGCTCATATCATGGGTGCAATGGCACCATGACACATGTGATGAGGGCTGGGTTAAGGCCAGGGGATGCCCCAAGCACAGCCCAGCAACAGTGCCCCTCTGCCCTTCCACTGCTGAACTGCCAAGAGATTAAGACTCAGTAAGTGCTGAAAATTAAAGTCGAGGGTGGCAGAGAAGGCGTTAAGGGCACGACGGCTAGGGGAGGAAACTCTCCTTGGGGCCTTAGCACCGGCTTACTGCGCTTCATGGCGAATCCAGGGCTGCATGGTGCTCTCACTGTGCCTTGTTGCAGACCCCTGTCTTGTGTTTTCTTGAAAGCTATTGATTATTCCAGAATGTATGAATTTGTCTTGGATGGACACTTGTTACTCTTCAAATCCAATTTCCAGTGATTAATTTGCTAGTTTACTAACCTAAGGCTGCAATTATTTACAGGCAGTCCTTGCTTAGTGACCACAATTGGGACCAGCGACTCTGTTGCTAAGTGACACAATTGCTAAATGAAACATCATGTGACTGCGACAGGCCTTTGATGTCACTTCCCATTTGGTTGTTAAGCAAGACATCATGTAACCACAACTTGCAATTTTTCTGCCAGCTTCTCTGTTGACTCTACTTGTCAGACACTAGTTGTGAAGTGTGCAAATGGCAGATATGTGGCCGTGGGATGTTTCAATGGTAATAAACACAAGGACTGGTTGTAAAGTTACTTTTTCATCACTGTCGTAACTTTGAACGGTCACTAAACAGGGCAGTTGGTAAGCGAGGTTTACCTGTATTGAGACATTGTTGTGTGAACCAAGTCTGAAATTTATTAATCAAATCAATCAAATTTCTATGCTGCCTGACTCCCAGTGACTCTGGGTGGCTCACAACAAATTGATGAATATTGCATCTTATTTGAGGGATAAAAGCTGTTAACGCTGATCTGCATAATCTATTTTGAAAGATTACTATTTCCTGGACATTAATTTTAGCTATTCTAATAATTGTTGTCAGTTTAAGACAAGCACACTATGAATATGACAAATGTTCAGCTCTGTTATGACAAGATGTTAGAATGTTTAAATGATAATTTTTAGCTTCAGAAAAAAGTTGCACTATCTTATATTAACTGTAGATTGAGGTTGTAAGCAATAGCACTTTTTATATCAAAAGCCTTTTTTTTTCAAAAAAAATTCATTCTTAAAGTTTGTCATGGCAGGAATAAAAGAGTGCCTTTCTATCATAATGAATTCCTATATTCATACCTTGAATTGATTTTTCCTAGCTATAACATTATTTACAAATATGCTTTTTAGAACATTTTGAAAAGGCATTGCAGAACAATGATTTCTATGAAGATTTCAAAGCAGCTCATTCAGCTTAATTTTACAGTTCTCAGAATTTACTGACTAGGCAGATTTAAGCAATTAGTCAATTGCCCCACTAGATTTTTTTGAGTGGGGGAAATGCACTTCTTCCCAAGCCACAGGATGAAGCATTTGATTATACCAAAAGTTTGCATTGAAAGTGCCAACAAAACTTGGCTGAATATGGAATATCCTGTTTTCTATTTCAGTAACAGATCCCACTAAAATGCTCTACTGTTTTTGCTTTTTTCCCCTAGTTATTGAGAATAAAACCAGAGAGGAGAGGTTTGGTTAAAAAAATACATTTATCCTACCTGTGCTTATCAGCTGAAACATTTCAGTTAGAAGTCCCTGGCAAATCTACTTACAAACAACAACAATAACAACCAAGAAATCCACCACTGTTTTAACTTTATATGCTAATGTGGAGGGTGTTGTCTATGGAAAATGTTGTATTCTTAAAGGTAAACCGACTTACAAGGCTTCGCTACCTGCAGAAATATGAATTCTGTATATATAATGCAATGCCCATGGAGAAAAACTGTATTTCGTCACAAAATACAACCTAGCTTGAAAATAAAACGTCTAACTCCTGAAAAGAGTAAAGCAAAAGTAGATTGTTAGTTTGTTCTGGCTTCACGTGTCTGTGTCCAAATTGCAAAGTTACATCTTAAAAACAAGTTCAAAACATCCTGATCACGTTTTATGTAGCGTCTTGCCCCTCCCAGCTCCTGTTATAGGAAATGGCATAAAGATGCCTGTTCCTTTTGGGAGGATGTGACTTGCCCCACTTTGATCTCCTTACTCCACAAAATTGGTTTGGATGCATCTTTGCCATCCAAATGTCCTCCCTTTCTACCTCTCTTGCTTGCTGAGAAGTCCAAGCAAAAGTTATCGAGAAACAAATAGAAGAAGGAACAGCTTTTGCAGAAAACACCTTTCAGAGCCTGTTCTGCTGTCTAAGGAGGCCTGTGGAAAGGACTGTTTTAAAATGAAGTGGCAAAGAAGGGTTTTTCTGTCCATCTGGGTGGCAAGAAACTCTGGTATGTTTTGGACAGTGATCGCTCTGCTTTCAAAGTTCAGCCTTAGCTTCACTGCTGCCACGCACCCTTAAAAGAGCCTTTGAAGTATACTGCCAAACCCTTTTTAAGCTTCATCTCTTGGTGCCTTAAATGCAAAGTATTTCTCTTGAGAACTGTCTCAGAGGTAAACAGTGCCTTGCTTTGTTTTTACATAAATCAAGATCTATTATGAGTTAAAAAGGCTAAAAGCGTATGAAAAGATTGCACAGTTAATTCAGCAGAGCACCACATTTGCCCAAATAACTGCATCAAGCAAATTTAATCTAAAGAAAGATCTACAAGCAAGATTTTTCTCAATATCTATCCTGGACATCTGTTAGAATATTCAGCAGTCTAGTAGTGAATCCCTGCCCTGGATGGGGGTTTCCACTACGTGATTTCCAAGATCTTTTCCATCCCTTACATTCAATCAGGCTTGGGTTGATATTGGATGAAGTATTATTTTTGTAAGAGAGAGAATATTTGTAAAAGAATAAACTTTTAAAAACCCACCAGCCTTGCTGTTTAAGAACCGTTGCATTCATCTCTCTCTCAATGCATTTTTAGACTCTGCTGTGTTAAGGCTTTTTATAATTTCCGTTGATGTGTTTTAAAGGGCATGTAATTATAAATCTGTTACCAAGGAGCAAAAAGACTACAATTCTTCTACAGTATCTCATCATGCTTAAATTAAATCTATACTGCACTTCATTATAATACAACTATACTATGACGACAAAAATACATGTTTCTTAATACATTACACAGTGTTTTGTATCCAGAGATACAACATTTCTAAGCTCTCATTTATGCATTTATTTATTTTCAGCCTTGGCATCCTTTTCTTTACGTTTTCAGCTACCTGGTAGCACTAACATTGTTGGAACACCTCTGTCTTCTCCTGTGAAAGCTTGTCTTTTTAACCTTCAGCTAAGTGGAAATGGGACGCGGTGGCGCTGCGGGTTAAACCGCTGAGCTGCCGATCGGAAGGTCGGCGGTTCGAAACCGCGCGGCGGGGTGAGCTCCCGTTGCTACTCCCAGCTCCTGCTCACCTAGCAGTTCGAAAACATGCAAATGTGAGTAGATTAATTGGTACCGCTTCGGCGGGAAGGTAACGGCGTTCCGTGTCGTCATGCTGGCCACATGACCCGGAAGTGTCCTATGGACAACGCCGGCTCCAAGGCTTTGAAACGGAGATGAGCACCGCCCCCTAGAGTCGGACACGACTGGACTTTACGTCAAGGGAAACCTTTACCTTTACCTTTTTAAGTGGAAATGGAAAGCAAGAAAAAAGATTTCAAAGACACATATGGAAATACATCCAATTGTCTGCCTCTGAACTGGCTGGAAATGTTCTAAAAGGTGACTTTAGGGAGCCTTGACCACATGATACCATTACAGAAACAATACTCTAGCAAGGAAGTAGTAGGTTCAGTTTGTTCCTCTGTGGAAGACTGCAAGTCCTACAGCTGATGTCTCCAGTTTGTGGTGGTCAAGATAGTAGGGATAAAGCTAAGAATCCAGCTTTGATGTGGCACATCATCTAACTCCCCATTTTCTTAGGTATCTTTGGTGAGTGAATCTTCATCCCTCTACCAAGGAAACTTGCATAAGGCAGAAGATATTGAAGATATACGGCATCAAAGGGAAGATCCACAATTCTCAGTTGAGACCCCATTGGATAAGTGGGCCTTGAGTGAACTGAATGGTTCTACTACTACTATCACAAATGAATTGGTTTTCAGTTCTAAGTTTGGCATCAAGGCAACACTGATCATCTTTGTGGAAGACCTCTGGTAAGATTGGGAAAGAGAAGTGCAATACTCCTAGGATTGCTTGATTGCTCAGCAGCCTTCAGCACTGATGATGATGACAACGATGATGACGATGATCTAAAATTTATATGCTGCCCAACTCCTAGCGACTCTGGGTGGTTTACAAAAGATTTAAAACATGAAAACAAGACAATGAAAACAACAAGAAGCACTACAAAAAAGGTATCCTTTCTGACTACCTCTCAAGTCTGGGAACGGAGGCACAGTTTTGCAGTTTTCCTCCTTCTTAAGGGGTTGGTTCCAGTTGGTGGAAGTAGAGGGAAGAGATCAAGCCCTGAGTTCCTCCTCTGTGAGAAGCTACAGGGCTGACACTCTCTTCACTCCTATTTAACATCTGCATCAAGCTACTGGATGATTATGGGTTCAAGTATCATGCAGATGACACTCAAATTTACAACTTGATCCTAGGCTGAACAAGTGGTATGTTCAGGTGCTATTCTGGTGCCTGAAGACTGTTAGGATCTAGACGGGGGAGGAGCAGGCTTAGGTTCAATCCCAGCAAGAGTGCCTCCCAGTTCCATGGATGGATAGATAGTGGGTCATTGCAAGACATCCAATTCCATGGAGATTTCATTTTTACTTCTAGAGGAGACAGCTCTTCTGTACAGAACTGGTACATAATTTGGGGGCCTCTTTGAGTCATAACTCCTGCTTGATGAAGAGGTGGAAGCTGTGGCTAGGAAAGCCTTCCTACCTCTATCTTGTATGTCAATTATGAGCCCTCCTGGAGTAGGAGACTTTATCTGAAGACATTCAAGCTTTGGTCACCATTAGATTACTGCAATGTGCTCTACAGGAAGCTGCCCTTGAAGACCATTCAGAAGCTACAGCTGGTCCAGAATGTAGCTGTTTGAGTAGTTATGAGTATAGTTTGATTGACCGTATAATATCACTACTTTGAGAGGTGTACTGGTTCCTAGTTGGCTTCCAGTTGCAACTTAATGTGACAGCTGTCACATGGCTCAGGACCTGAATATCTTCAGGACTGCTACCCCCAATTGTATCTGCCTATCCATAAGGTCTGGAATAGCAAACTCTCTCTGTATCCCTTCTCTCTGACGTTACCCACAAAGATCGTGGAAGTAAGCCTTTCCAGTCACTGCCCCCTTCTGTGAAAGAGCGTTCCCCCCAGACTGAAATGGCACCTACTCCATAGGTTTTTAGGAAAGCCGTTAAAACTTGGCTGCTCCAGCAGGCCATGATGGTTGAGATATCTTAATGACATTTGTTTAATGGATATTCCTGATGTGTGTGTATATGTCCTTTTTTCATTTTATTACTATAATATTGTTATTTTTGTTTTTAATCCAATTTATGGATATCAGGTCTGTACACCACTCAGAACTGTCAGCAACTAGAATGGTATATCAATCCAGGAAATATAAGTAAACAAAATAATCAAGGCTATGTAGAACTAATTCATGAAGCCCTCAGAGGCGAAGCTTAACCTAAGAAGGATCTTTCCATTTCCAGTACCCCCTGGAAGGGATGAGATTTGACTTCAAATACTTCTGGCGACCCCAGGTTTGAGGTTTGAGATACACAATTTTGCTCTTTTCCTCTCAGTGCATTCAGGTGAAGTCAAGCAATGTAATTGTACTCCGGGTTGTAGGTTTGAATGTTTTAGTTCATGTATTTCCAAGATTCTTTTAAGAAAAAAAAAAGCCTGAACTGGAGAAGGTCCAGAGGAAAGCCATCAAGATAATAAGTGGGCTAGAAGGAGAAGCTTATGAGGAACAATTGGAAGTGTTGGGTATGTTTAGAGAAGACACGACTGCAGAGAGACATGTAAGTGTCTTCAAGTCTCCAAGGGACTATCAAGTGGAAGATGGAACAGAACTGTTAGGGTTGTTCCAGAAAACAGGACAAGGAACCTTGTGTTTAAATTAGGAAATAGGAAATAGATTAAGTTGGACATCAGGGTTGGATTTCCTAACCATAAGATCCCTCCAAGCTCAGCCTTCAAGGCCCCATTACTCCTGATTTTTAATAAGTTAACATTAAACATAACGGTTTCAGGACTGGATAAGGTGAATGAGGGACAATGGAGAGAAAGTGACAGATAAAATGGAGGTTGAGAAAAATGTGGTTCCTATTTTATTTCTTTATTTTTGTAACTTTGGTTTGGATATGTTCCCTAACCCACACATGTTAGAGATTAAAAAGTACAAATGGGGCTTAAGAATGGCCCCAATTTTCTTTATAGCTTGAAAGATCAAAGTTACTCACAGGATATGAAGGTCTGTGGATTTCCAAATAAAATCACAGTTCCTGAATGTTGTCAGTGTTTACTCCACAGATTGCATTTGTGAAGCATGGATTGGAGTCATCACTGCATGTTAAAAGGGGGTGGGGCTTCAACACACAGTTACAGCTACCTTCTTGATTTTTCAGACACCACTCCACCCACATGGACACCTCTACTAGGTCAAGATGAAGCTGAAGCAATGTGCAGAGTTTGACCGAGACATTCACAATGCGATTATCCTCCCCGATAGAAGGACTATTCAACATGATCAGGTCCTGCCAGTTATATTCTTTAAGCCAAAGGTTATTGTACATTTATGCTGTGTTTTAATACATTGGCTTCTCATGACTCATAAGCAAAGATTCAGGCATGCAGTTATTATTTGCTGTTAATTGGTTAGATTTATATAATTGGAAAGCTGAAGGCTGTTTCCCTGGACATCTCCCTTGGTTTTATCTGCACAATGACTCTGGCAGATGAGCTGGGCTGAGAGAGTGACCAGCCCACAGTCACCAGTGGTTTTCCATGGCTGAGGGGGGACAGAGAGGCATCTGGTACCAGCCATGGTGACATCACCTGCACCATACTGTCATGATGCAAATGACATCAGTTATGTCGTGAGGCAGATGATGTAATGTCCCACCATCCTGAGATACCCGTAGTAGACCTGGGAAAGAGGAGAAGAATGGCATTAATAGTGTCTCTCAAGGGTGTTGGTGAGTCAAAAAAATCACGATGGCCGTTGCAACCCTGCAACTGAAGCCCCTCGCCTAAAAAAGGGGTGGTGTTTTGACTACACAGACACAGCCGCCATCTTGACAATTTACTCCCCCACCCCCACTGCTGACACCTCTCACCTGGACAACCTGAGCACCATTCACATCAGCAAGGTAATGCTCAGTGCAGAGACAATGCTGAGCACTTCACTGAGGCAGGGTGTTTATGAGATTCCTTTCACTGTGTTGCATCGTATCACTTCAGCGGCCTCCCCTGGACCTATTTTGCATATTCACAAAATCCTCTTCTGACTCTTTTACTAGCTCCCTGGTGTCAGGCTTCACACCAAGCTCTGCTCTCCAGATTAATCCCTTAATCATGACTTGGCTTCCTTGACAGAAGGCTCACAATTGCAACATGGCAAAGTAAATCTCTTTATTGCCAACTGAATGAAGCTGCTGACAGGCAGATTTGCCCACTGTAATATGCAGAAATCAAAACCCTTCTATATAAGTTTATGCCCCTAGGTTTTTATCCTAAGCTTCTTCTTCTCACCTTTTGGAGTCAATGGACATTTGGCCATTCCCTTGACGGGAGCACCAATCTTGACATCACGGTTCTTCCTAGCCTGGGCACCTCACTGTCTTCATTCTTTACATCTGGAAGTAGTGGTAAAGTTTCTTGATATGCACTGTGGAAGCATAGAAGCCTGTTAAGATCCAGGAAATGCCAGAGGAGGCTTTCCAAACAACACCCCAAAATGCAGCCAGTCCACTTTGCCTTTTTAGAAGCGGGGATCTTCTCTGTTCTGGAATCATGCCAGCTAGATTTAGATCGGTCTGACTAAAGTGTTCTGTTACGAAAACAATAATACAGTCCAGGGTTCATGGAGCTGAGAAGAGAAGAGAATTTTGCATCTTCTGCTGTCCAAGGATCTTCAGATGAGAAATCCTATTAAAGGAATAAGGTAAACAAAGCTCAATTCACCACCAAGTGTTCGCTATGAAAGCATTCCTGTCCTTTGATATTTCTGCAAAAGGTGAGGGACCAAGTAAAGCGTGTATCAATGGAAACGGGAAAAAAATATTTAAACCCCTGCTCCATATAAGGGGTAGATGGTGAAAGAGCATTTTTAATCAGTGTGATACGTGACTGAATTGGAAAATATATTGGAAAGATAACACTTACTTTAAACAAACCCCTTTACTACTTCTTTATATCGTAAAGGGCTTCACTGATATTTTTTGCAGACTGTGAATCCAGTGCTGTTGAACATGAAGTTAATTCTGGTGTATTTTAGCAGGTTTTATTGGATTAATGTGTAACAGGGCAAATTCTGATCTTATTTATACACTGATGAAGTAATCCTATCATAGCGCCATCAACTTAATCAGATTTATAACCAATGAATGCTTAGAAATACTTTGCTGTCTGCAAGGAAAGATTTGATTAAAAAAAACCCATTTCATCTTTTCAATTTATTATCTTCCGAAAACGCATATCCCTCTGATAAAAGGTTTCTTGATTATTTCTTTCAGTATCCATTCCTGAGCATAAGCAAATGGGAAAAGCATCATGCTGGAAAAGGAGAAACAATTTCTGCCTTCTGCAAACCACATGCTTGCTTTATGCCCTAAATCACAGTACTCAAAACTGCTGTTTAAGTGGTTCAATAATAGACATCTATTACTACTTTATTTTACTCTACAATATTTGACAGGGATGTGCCGAGCACTCTCTGCATGAATTATTTGGTGCACAAAGCCACCGGTTTCAGGTGCTCTACATCCAGACCCAGATATGTGCCTTTGCTCTGGGCATGTTGCTGAAACACGTCTGTTCCAGGCAGAAGTGTTTCCGGGCAGGAAGAGCAAGAAAAAGCCAAGGCCATTGGTGGAGGCGTTTGTTGATGGTTAAAGGGTAGAAAATGAAGAAGTTGGGAAGATCAGCAGAAGGGGTGAGTACGCCGGCCTTGAATCCCAGTGTGGTATGTCCAATGGGCCAGCCTACCCCCTTCCCCAGATTTTCTCTGGATGGGGCAGGTGGGCTGGTTGATATATTGTGCTTGAATGCAAAGATGGCAGCAGCAGACAGGATGGTGGGTAAGGGGAAGAGAGAGGGGGAAAGCGCACCAGGTTTCCCTTGCTCGTCCCATAAGATTCTTTAAAATAATCACAAACAACCCTATCAAACAACAAATTAAGGTCAAGAACAACCAAAATATTCCTAGCTTTGGCTCAGCCGAACCATGACAACCCACATCTCGAACTTCCAGTTCACAACATGTTTGCTTCAAGTTTGAAACAAAAACACCTTTTCTGTTTTATGCTACCCACCAGTTTTGGAGTACTGGTCTACTATACTCAGATATAAACCGTATTGTAAAACTGCGGGGGAAAATCTTTAAAAATCGTAACTTTTGTCTGGCAGTCAAAAGATTTTTCTGAAATGGTTGTAATGGGTTTGGAGGGTTGATCAAAATTATCCATAGCCTCTTTCCTTTCCCAAAACACACAATCTAAAATCCTCACCTTCTGGTTTCAGTAATTGGAGTTGGGTGGGTGCTCTGAGGCAAAACCTCTAAAAGACTGAAAAAGGGCTTTTTCCTCACTTCTGAAGTTCTGTCCACCCATCCTGGAGTGGGCAGAAAGCTAGACTGGCATGAAATTGGCTGCCCCCATCACCGACTGGCCTGTCTCCTGGCTCCCTTGCTTCTCTTCCCAGTCCCTGCAGTCCCCTGTCTTCCTGCCAAGAAAATGGGTGGCAAAGAGAGCAATCTTCCATCCCTCTTGGGCAGTGTCAGAACAAGGGGGAAAATACTACTTCCATAACTAAGGAGAACCAAAGCCAGTCTCCTGCCTGGGATGGGGACAAGATGGAAGAGTTCAAGGGGACCCAGAGAACAAAGAATTTGCCAGGGCGTGTTTGTGGTGTGTTTGGAGGTAAGTGGGCATGGCTGTAATGGGCAATTGAGAGATCACATAGGTCGGCCAGAATGGAAGGCTAAAGATGGATGAAACTTATTTATCTTTCTTCCCCTCAGGAGTCAAGGAGAGGACAAGGTGGATGGGAGTGTGTGGGAAGAGGTCAGTCTCTGCTAGAAAGGAGAGAGGACACGTGGTTCCTTGTGTGGCTCTTTGAGAGAAATCCTATGCTCCAAGTGGACTATAAACCTAACTGATAATATGAATCTGTGGTTAAAACTAGGACCTCTGATGTTCTGCCAATTCAGACATGCCAGTAGCTTACAGGAAAGAAAATCTGAGGGCAAGGAAGAGTTGTTGGGTCAAGATGGGTGACAAAGAACTGTTGGTTGATTGAGATCAGCAGTGGGTTGTCCTACTGTACATGTTGGAGATCCTGGCAAATCCAGCATGTCTCATTAGCATATGGATGGTTGCTCTAGGATGCAAACTCTCCGTGCTATTGAAGAAGCTGTTTGTTGCCACTCCCACTTCCTCTCTCTTCCTCTTCCTCCTTCTTCCACATAGTGAGGAGGCAGCAAGCATGCTGCTCTCCTCTGTCTCCATCTTGGGCCTAAAGCCAAGTGCCTAGCCCTATCTTCCACGCAGCTCTTAGCAGCTGTAGGGCTAAGGGATCACTAAGTATAGGGAAAGAACAGAAGAAACAAGAAACATCATTTTTCCACCAGAGATGGATGTAACAGAACCAAGAATAAAAGTCAGTACTTTTTACTTTACCTTTGAACCTACTATGTCTAAGTGTGTGATTCTTTATGCTTGGGCCGGCTAAGTGTGTAAAATCAATAACCTGTGTTTCTCTGACATGCTCACTGAAGCTATTTAAGATAATATCTTTTTTCTATGCATAGCTTCCTCTGCTGTGTTAAACTCTGCTCCATTAGGTGGTTCTAGCAGGCCACTAAATGGCTTCACTCCACAAACAGCAGACTTCAACCAGTGTCAGACTGAAAACTTAGTTTCTTCCCATTTTTCAGTTTTGGGTCTTCTTTCCTTCTACTTAGGGATCCCCGAAGATCCATCTTAAAGCACCAGGAATGGTTCACTGCAATTGAGGGCTGCCTGTCCTCTGTCCAAGAGCATTCCCACACCACTCTTTTGTACACTTCAGGATTGGTGCAGGACACATTCATTTATTTCCTGGAGCTAAGTCTGCTTGTTTGTTCAACCTGGATGCCACCTGCTTGCTTGACACGAGGCAGCTTACGGACGTAAATATGTAACAACCAATAAATTAAGACAATAAATCAAAACTGCTGCCTACCTGCTTGGGGTTCTTTGGGTGGGTAGATTCTACCAAAAGCTACAACAATTTGAACTTTAAGGGGCTTTATAGGTAACAGCCAGAACCTTCAATTTAGCTTGGAAGTCAATTGGCATTCAGTGTAACTTCCACAGCTTAAGCTGCTAAACTGGTTGCCACTGGTCAATGGGCGAGCAGCTGCATTCTGCACCAGCTGTATCTTCTGGATGATCATCACAGGCAGCCCCATGTAGCATGCACTGCAATAATCTAATCAGGAGATGGCAAGCTGCTGAGTCACTGACCTGTCTCTGGCCAGGAAAAGTTGCCGTTGGCAGACCAGCCACAGCTGACCAAAGGCTCTCCTGAGAATGGTTTCTCCTGTGGCTCTAACAGGAGCCATGAACCCAGGACACCTGGGTGGCCCATGTTCCTATGCCCTCCCTCCTTCTGTGGGCTGAGACATCTTTTACATGCCCATTCTCCAGTCTGCGTCTCTCCCTCCGGTCTTCCAAGAACATTCCCACAGACCATTACAGACCAGTCTGCAGGGAAAGGGAGTTAAAAGTACTAGTTGGTGGGTGCAACCACATGGCTGAGGCATGACATACATTAAAAGTGGGAGAAGTTTTCAACCACACAATCAGAGCCACCGTCTTGAGTTTTTTTTGGGGGGGGGGGCATGCATACCCTCAGTCCTACCAGAAGATAGTTCTTATCTCCAAAGCAAAGCACAAAGCTAAAAGCAGAGCATTTGTTTGGGCTACTCTTCTCCACCCAAGACCCTTTCTAGAGTTCATACAGATGTGCAGATTCATGATGAATCAGAACTGAAGCAGAGCTTGTCACAAAAATATGGCTAGGGAGGGCCCTTGAGTAGCAAGTCCCTCCTTCTCTCTGCAGACTATATCAATTCTTTGAGAGCTGAGTCATAAATCCATTCCATCTTCTTTACACACCACTCTACAAAATGTTTTAAAAGCATCCACAACTGCATTTAAATTAAGCCCATTTTCCATGAAAAGACGCCTTTCGTTTACATTTTCTATGCATTTTTCTATCTCTTGCATCCTAAAAGACAGGTAGTCCTCACTTAATGACCACAATTGGGACTGGAAGTTTAGTCGCTAAATGAAGTGGTCATTAAGCAAATCTGACCTGATTTTACAACCTTTTTTGTGGTGGCTGTTAAGCGAATCACTGAGGGGAGTTAAGTGAACAGCGTGGTCATTAAGTGGATCATGCAGTTCCCCATCGATTTTGCTTACCGGAAGCCAGTTGGGAAGGTCGAAAATGGCAATCACATGACCATGGGATGCTGCGATGGTCATAAATGCAAACCGGTTGCCAAGCACCCAAATTGTGTTCACGTGACCGCAGGGTCACGTGACAACAGTCACAGGTGTGAGAACCGGTCGTAAGTGGTTTTTTTCAGCACCGTTGTAAGTCCAAACCATCCCTAAACAAATGGTTGTTTAGTGAGGACTGCCTGTATACACTTTTGTGCACCTTTTTTGTTAAAAACTACAGTACAATATTTATCTGGAACATAATTGCATTCTGATGTAACCTAAGAAGTATGAAGCAGTTTAGTGTATTTTAAAATGTGAACTGAACAAAATCCCTGAACATTTCCTGATATAAGCCTACTCTTTATCCCATTCTCAAGAGTGGCTAATTTTGTTTGTTTGTTTGTTTGTTTGTTTGTTTAATTTCTATCCCGCCTTCATTATTTTTATAAATAACTCAAGGCGGGGAATATACCTAATACTCCTTCCTCCTCCCATTTTCCCCACAACAACAACCCTGTGAGGTGGGTTGGGCTGAGAGAGAGTGACTGGCCCAAGGTCACCCAGCTGGCTTTCGTGCCTAAGGCGGGACTAGAACTCTCATACCACGCCTGATTGGCTCTTGGGCTGAGAGGGAGTGACTGGCCCAAGGTCACCCAGCTGGCTTTCGTGCCTAAGGCGGGACTAGAACTCTCATACCACGCCTGATTGGCTCTTGGGCTGAGAGGGAGGGACTGGCCCAAGGTCACCCAGCTGGCTTTCGTGCCTAAGGCGGGACTAGAACTCTCATACCACGCCTGATTGGCTCTTGGGCTGAGAGGGAGTGACTGGCCCAAGGTCACCCAGCTGGCTTTCGTGCCTAAGGCGGGACTAGAACTCTCATACCACGCCTGATTGGCTCTTGGGCTGAGAGGGAGTGACTGGCCCAAGGTCACCCAGCTGGCTTTCGTGCCTAAGGCGGGACTAGAACTCTCATACCACGCCTGATTGGCTCTTGGGCTGAGAGGGAGTGACTGGCCCAAGGTCACCCAGCTGGCTTTCGTGCCTAAGGCGGGACTAGAACTCTCATACCACGCCTGATTGGCTCTTGGGCTGAGAGGGAGTGACTGGCCCAAGGTCACCCAGCTGGCTTTCGTGCCTAAGGCGGGACTAGAACTCTCATACCACGCCTGATTGGCTCTTGGGCTGAGAGGGAGTGACTGGCCCACGGTCACCCAGCTGGCTTTCGTGCCCAAGGCGGGACTGGAATTCCCAGTCTCCCGGTTTCTAGCCTGGTGCCTTAACCACTAGAACAAACTGGCTCTCAATTTTCCTTTTTTCAGTCCATTCACTTTGTCCCATAGCTGCATTTGCAGCCACTGAAAAATAGGATATCATATCTTTGCTAACTTCATCTTGGATTTCATTTTTTGTCACAGAATAAAACTTTAGCAGGATACCAAGGATTAGCTTTAATCTGTATGCGGATAAATGTATGGGTATCAAGGATAACAGCATGGCACATTATTTTCATTTTTATTTGCACAGAGATAGAGAGATTTGGCCAATTCCTTTCAACATCCTGTTTATTAAGTTGGAGATAGGGAAGGTGAGCTTGGGAAGGCTTGGAAGCACCAAGTAAACACTATCTTGATGAAGGAAAATCCTCAGGCAATTAAGGAGGCTGTGGTAGGACTTCAATTTCAAAGCACACTCTGGTTCGTAGGAATGAGCAGCTAATATTATGCTTGAACAAAAATTTAAAATAAAAAGTGAGGGATCAACATGCACCCATCAAGGTCTCCTAGACCAACATCTGACAACCTGGAAGCTTCCAGATACTTAGAAGTGTTATCCCCATTAGCAACCATAGTTCATTATTTTTGGAAGATGGATTATTTCAGCCTAGCTTAAGCTAGCATCTAGGACTGATGCCATTTTGATTGCCTGATGGATTATATTTTCTTAAAACATCTTCTTAAAAAATGGTCCTGGGTCTTATCAACAGGGGGGTTCTGTTATTGTTCCATGGGAATTCTCCAGAAGATAAAGCAAGGGTCTTCCTGGTCATGGGAACTGCCTTTTGCAATGCTGCAAATCTGTTTTTCTATAAGCCACTGAAAATGTCATGTTCCATTGAGGGCCACTCTGGGAGGATCTTGAATCCAAGTGGCACCAATATGCAGGTGACACCTGATGTCATGAGTGCCGTTGAGCTAAAGTAATCAGCGCAATGGCACTCATGACAATGACAAGGAAATAGGTGAAGGGGTACAAGTTAAGTAGCCATCAACCCACAACGACTAACGGCTAACAAACAATAGATAAACGGATCACGGAGCCACCCAAGCCATCAGCAGCAATACCACGGGGATCGCCCAGCTGAAAGCAATCAGCAGAAGAATGAAAACCTGAGGATGGGCGATCCTAGAAACCCTCAACCAATGGCAGGGCAACGCATGGGACAAAGGGGGGTGACGTGACCGAGAGCGAGGGGGCGCTGACCGGCGCGGGGTATTTAAACCCCGCACCGGCGCGCTCCTGTCACTCTCAGCTTTTTCTAACAACGTTGTACCTATCCTGAAATAAACCAGAGCCTGCTTTGCAACCCAGTGTCTGAACGTTATTCAGAGGTAGGCAGCGCATGACATAAAGCTGAGAGTCATAAACTCAGCCTCGCCGAGCCCCACCGGACGACAACGAGCCGCGGGAGGAGTAGACGGCGAGAAGACCAGCAAGATGAGGCCGGAACGGCGCGGGCAAGGAGGGCGAGCCGCGCGGCAAGAGACAGAGGAGGACCGACCGAGGCCAGAGGCACCGCGGACTCCCGGAGCCATGGACGCCCGCCCCACCCGACCCGAGCCTCAGCTCCAACCCCAAGGGGAGATGGCGACGGAGGCAACCCGACCGCGGGAGGGAGCAGCACGACTTCCGAAACCAGCGGAGGACCCCGCGCCCCACATCGCACCCCAGCAACGGGCGTGGAGCGACAGCCCCACGGTGCTCGACACGGAGGAGGACGACGGAGACACCCATCAGACGGAGGAGGAAGCGGACCCGCGGCGGAGGGACGATGAACCCCCCCCCCCCGAGGACGCGCCAACGGAACCGGCCCCAGCGGCGGTGCGGGCTGTGGACGAGGAGGCACGAGCTGAACTCGCGGCCATGCGGGCTCAGCTGACGGAACTCCGGACCATGCTCCAGGCGCTTATGCCCCCCGCGCCACCCAATGACGTCCCCGCACAAGCCCACACCCCGAGCGAAGCACCGAACCCACACGAGCCAGCGGAAAGCCAGCAGACGGCACAGGCGGCCGACACCACATCCCGGGAAGCGAGAGGCGGGGCCGCGCAAAACGCCCGGGCCCCAAAGGACTTCCCCATCTTCTTCGATGGGACCCCCTCAAAACTCTCGTTTTTCGTCACCAACGCTAGGGAGTTCATGGGGAGGCACGGACACTCCTATGACTCCGAGGCCGACAAGATCGGCGCCGTGGCAATCAAACTCCAAGACAGGGCGGCGGACTGGTACGTCCAACTGTACGAGTCCAGCTCCCCCGCCCTCGCCACCTTCCCTGCTTTCATCAACGAGATGAAAAACTATTTCGAAGACCCCCTAGCCAAAGTACGGGCGAAAAGCGCACTCCAGAGACTTAAACAGGGCGCACGCACGGTCCCTGACTACGCCCTGGAGTTCAAAGCCCTCGCGGGAAAGGTCTGCGACTGGTCTGAGACCACCCTGCTGGAAATCTTCAAAAAGGGGCTCAACCGCGACGTTCTCCAATGGGCCCTCTACCGCGACGACCCAGAAACGTTACACGGGTGGATCCACCTCGCGGGGAAAGCCGAACACGCGCACCGCACCTTCCTTATGACAACCACGGAAGACACAAACTACGTCGGGAAAAAGGTACCCGCACCACACGGGGGGATGGCCGGCCCCATATACCCTAAAAAGAAGTTCAACCGGGAGCCCTGCGGGAGGTGTGGCAAATTAGGGCACAAGACGGCGGACTGCTTCGCCAACCGACCGCCGACCAGCGCGCCCAAGCCCGCCCCGAAAATTAGCCCCAAACCACCCAACCCGGGGCCGCCCCCTCACCGCCGAATGACCGTGGCCACAGCGACACCGGAAGAGGGCTGGGACGCTTACTGGGGAGAAGAGGACAATACCGACCCCGACCAGCCGGCGGGAAATGCTCCCCGCTTGCCCTGAAACGCGTGGCGAGGCAGGCGGCGGGACAGCAACGCGAACCACCTCAACGAAACGACAAAAGCTCCGTAATATTGGCAGCAATTCAACTCTCTGCCGGCAACGGAGCCACCACGGCCGCGGCACTAGTGGACTCGGGGTGCTCAAAAAACCTTATCCACCCCGACCTAGTCGCCAAACTCGAACTCCGCTGCTTCCCCCTCCCCACGCCGCTGGCATTCCACCAGCTGGACGGCTCCACAGCGGGGGGGAAACCAGCCACGCTACAAACCGAGCCGGTCACCCTGCAAATGGGCACTCACACCGAGCGCACATCGTTCGTAGTCACGCCCATCGGACGGCCCATTGCAGTCCTGGGGATGCCATGGCTCGCGAAAAACAACCCGCGGATCAACTGGGCGACCCGCACCTTCACATTCGGCGACGGCGAGTATCGAGCACCAGTACCAGCTGGCAAAAGCAACCCCACGGTAGGACGAGCGGAGGCGACCACACAAGACAACGCCGCTACCACTGCAGACCTACCGGAACAATACGCCGACTTCTCCGAGGTCTTCGGAGAAGCAGAGGCAGACCAACTACCCCCCCACCGCAAGACGGATTGCCGAATCGACCTACTGCCCGACGTCCCCCTACCTAGACCAAAGATCTATTCGATGACCCCGAAGGAGATGGCAACCCTCCGGGAGTTCATCGATAAAAACCTAGACAGGGGATTTATAGAGCCAGCATGCTCACCGGTCGGAGCCCCCGTCCTATTCCGGGAGAAGAAAGACGGGACCCTACGGCTCTGTACCGACTACCGGGGCCTAAACGCGGCTTCCCTGTCCAACAAATACCCCTTACCCCTGGTGAAGGACATGCTCGCCCACCTGTCCACGGGCAAAGTCTTTTCCAAATTGGACCTGCGCGAGGCGTACTATCGCATCCGAATCAGGGAGGGGGACGAATGGAAGACGGCGTTCAACTGCCCCCTAGGCGCTTTCCAGTACAAGGTACTGCCCTTCGGACTCGCGGGGGCCCCTGGGGTGTTCATGCAGCTCATCAATGAGGTACTGCATGAACATCTGTTTAAAGGGGTCCTGGTCTACATCGACGACGTCCTTATTTACACAAAAACATACGAGGAACACGTAACCTTAGTCAGGCAAGTCCTCGACAAGCTCAGAAGGGCGCAGCTCTATGCAAAGCCCACAAAGTGCGAGTTTCACAAAGACCGCCTAGACTATTTGGGGTATCGAATCTCCGGGGACGGCATCGAGATGGACCCCGCAAAAGTCGAAGCGGTACTAAACTGGGAGCGGCCCCGCAACAGACGGCAACTACAGAGCTTCCTGGGATTCGCGAATTTCTACAGGTCCTTCGCCCGGGGGTTCGCTGAGATAGCCCTACCCTTAACGGACCTCCTCAAAACCAAAGGGGTGGGGGACACCAGACGCGCCAAGAACCCAGGCACAGTGCTGAATTGGACTCCCGCGTGCCAGACCGCATTCGACAAGCTGAAAGCGCTGTTCACGACGGAGCCAATCCTCGCGCACCCGGACCCAGAACGGCCGTTCGTGGTCCAAGCCGACGCCTCAGACTTCTCCCTGGGAGCCATCCTCCTACAAAAAGACTCCACGGGGCTCCTGAAACCATGCGCCTACCTGTCAAGGAAGTTCTCCGAGACAGAGAGGCGATGGCACGTCTGGGAGAAAGAAGCCTTTGCGGTGAAATCGGCACTAGAAGCATGGCGTCACCTACTCGAGGGAGCCACCCAACCATTCGAGGTCTGGACGGACCACCGGAACCTCGAGGCCCTACGAACGCCTAGACGCCTTAGCCCAAAACAGGTCCGATGGGCACAATTCTTCAGCCGCTTTGATTTCCAGTTGAAGTTCATGCCGGGCAAGAAGAACTTCCTGGCCGACGCCCTCTCCCGGCTGCCCCAAGACGAAGAGCCCGCCCCAGACACCATTGGGACGGTCCTATCCGCCTCGCAACTGGGGATGGCCGTGACCACCCGAAGCGGCGCACGGAGGCAGCTCGACGCTACGGCGCAGCCGACGGCGGGACAACCGGCGACGGAAAGAAGGCAACCGCAACTACCAGGGGGAATGCGCACGGACCTCGCCGCCGCCCTCAAAACCGACCCCTGGTTCCTGGCAAACCCCGACAAGGTAACGATGGCGCAAGACCTAGCATGGGGGGAAGGCAGAATCTACGTCCCGGACTCGCAACGCCAGGCGATCTTGCATAGGTCACACGACGCCAAGCAAGCGGGACACTTTGGGTTCCTCAAGACCCTACACCTAACACGGCGGCAATTCTGGTGGCCCGCGCTCAGGCGAGACGTAAAAACCTACGTGGCGTCCTGCCCAACGTGCGCTCGGGCCAAACGGGCACCAGGCAAACCCGCGGGGCTATTGCAACGGGTGGCAGAACCCTCCCGCCCATGGGAGGAAATCTCTATGGATTTTATAGTGGACCTCCCACCCAGCCAGAAGAAAACGGCCATTTGGGTGGTGAAGGACTACTTCTCAAAGCAGGCCCACTTCATCCCCTGCACGTCAGTCCCATCCTCACAACAACTAGCCAAACTCTTCCTCATCCACGTGTACAGGCTACACGGATGTCCCGCACGTGTGGTGACCGACAGGGGCACACAGTTCACCTCCAAATTCTGGCGGGCCTTCTTGAAGCTGACGGGGACCCAACAGGCCCTGTCTACGGCTTGGCATCCGCAGACGGACGGAGCCACTGAGGTTCTTAATGCCACCTTAGAGCAATTTATACGATCCTATACGAACTACCACCAGGACGACTGGGCTGAACTGCTCCCGTTCGCCGAAGTCGCATACAACAACGCCGTCCACACGAGCACGGGAAAAACCCCGTTCGAAGTAGTCTCGGGGCGCGACTTCGTCCCCATACCGGAGCTACCTCAACCCCCGGAACCCCAGGTGGACGCCAGCGACTGGGGACGGAAGATCGCGGAAGCATGGCCAGTAATCACGGCGGCGCTGAAGGAGGCACAGGCTGCTTACAAAGAGCAGGCCGACAAGCACCGGCGCCAACAACCGACGTTCCAGGCGGGGGACATGGCCTATCTCTCCACCAAGTTCCTAAAGTCAACCCAACCCTCGAAAAAACTGGGGCCTAAGTACATCGGGCCGTTCCGAGTCACGCAAATAGTGAACCCGGTAGCAATACGCCTGGACCTGCCACACAACCTCCGGAGGCTCCACCCGGTGTTCCACACCAGCCTCCTAAAACCGGCAACCACCTCCCGATGGCACCCAAGCACGCCTCAGCCCGCACCGCTTATGATCGACGGGCAACACCACTTCGAGATAAGGGACATCCTCGACTCACGCAAGCAACGAGGAACCCTACACTATCTGGTCAGGTGGAAACACTTCCCCCACCCGGAATGGGTGGCGGCGCACAACGTTAAAGCGCCTGACCTGACCAGAGCATTCCACCGGGCATACCCCGACAAACCGCAATCAAGGTCAGCAAAACCAACCCCCCCCCCGCAGGCCTCCCCCCGCCTCCCGTGCCCCAAGGGAAGGGGCCCCCCCCAAGCCCGCGACTTGGGTGGACCTTCCCCCCCCCGGGACTCACTCCCCCCGCCCCGGGCCCACGGGGTGGTGACAAACGATCGCCAGCACCCTCCCCCCGCCCCCTGGCCGCGGGGGAGTGGCAAGCAAGTCAACAGGGCAACCTGGGGGCAACGCCCAGGAGACACAACAAAGGCGACGCACTCCAAATAAGCAAAAAAGGGCCCTACCTGGAGCTGAGCAGCACCCGACCAGCCACGCCTCTCGCCTCGCCGAACTGAGCCAAACAAACAGGGTGTGGTTGGAGCATGCGCACGCCAGGTCAGAACCCGAGCATGCGCACCATGGACACACCCTGGGAAGGCACGTGGTAGAGGGAGAAGCAAAGGGAGGGGCGACAACTACTCCGGCGGGAACTTTGAAAAAAAAAAAAAAAAAAAAAAAAAAAAAATGGCGTTTTGACAGCTCCATGGGGGAAACCCAGAAACCCGGGGGAGAACACTATTCGGAAAGGGGGCAGTATGTCATGAGTGCCGTTGAGCTAAAGTAATCAGCGCAATGGCACTCATGACAATGACAAGGAAATAGGTGAAGGGGTACAAGTTAAGTAGCCATCAACCCACAACGACTAACGGCTAACAAACAATAGATAAACGGATCACGGAGCCACCCAAGCCATCAGCAGCAATACCACGGGGATCGCCCAGCTGAAAGCAATCAGCAGAAGAATGAAAACCTGAGGATGGGCGATCCTAGAAACCCTCAACCAATGGCAGGGCAACGCATGGGACAAAGGGGGGTGACGTGACCGAGAGCGAGGGGGCGCTGACCGGCGCGGGGTATTTAAACCCCGCACCGGCGCGCTCCTGTCACTCTCAGCTTTTTCTAACAACGTTGTACCTATCCTGAAATAAACCAGAGCCTGCTTTGCAACCCAGTGTCTGAACGTTATTCAGAGGTAGGCAGCGCATGACACCTGATGACTCCTTTTATTCCTTGAACAGCTCTCTAGAGTTACAATTTATTCATCACACACCAGCCAATAAAATGACATTGTAGAGGAAAGAGAAGCTAGTAATACGGAATGGTGACTATTCTGTGCTTGATTGGGCATAAACTCCACTAGAGCAAAACCTGCATTTATTATTTGTTATGCAGTGGTATTTCTTGCCCCCCCCCCCCACTTTGTTAGCAGAGATTTCCATGCTGACACTAAAGATTTAGTGATTGGAATTCAACCTGTGATAATCTTGATATTGAAAGATTGAATACCATTGAAATATACTGTATTTAAACTTGTTAAAATGATGGTTCCCTGTATTCAGGAAACATACATTACAGTCCTAAAGGTGTACATTCCCAACCCAATCCAAATTTCTCATTTGACATTGAAAACTTTAACGCAGCTGCTCTGGTTGCCAGCTGGGTTTGGGAGCATGCTGGTACACCTATCCACCCACATAATACATACTTGTGCATCTGTAGCACAAAGGATGGCATGGAAGCTGTTAAGTGCCACTGCAGCTCTTGTTGGTGATCAGGATCTGTGATTTCTACGGACGGAAATTGTGTGCAAATTTCCGTGGTCCTCTTGCAAACCTTTGTGCTAAATGCATGGAGATCTTTTCAAGAACGTGAGCGTGCAGGGCCACAATGGTGGGAGGCTAATGCCAAGCACACCCATAACCACTTCCATGGTAATTATGTGCCATCAGGAATTTGTTTTGAGAATAAAAGAGAAATTACACAATTTCCTAAGGAAATGAGTGTCCACCAGGGAGGAGAGTCAAAGAGTCAAGATGGTGGCCACATCTGCACAGTCACAGCCACCATCTTGACTTTTCTGACACCTCCCCACTGCAGTCAACCCTACAGGGTTAAACAAATTTGCATCAGAAATCTTTAGAGATCTATCTGGATCTTCCACTAGATCCTGATGCTAAACCCTGCTTCTCCTGCAGGGGTGTTTGCAGGTTATGGTCAAAAATGTCAGTGTGGCAGGCGCAATGGTGCAACTGGAGCTTTGCTTGTACCCCTGCTACCCTGTTTTAATTGTTCAACGATACTATGTGAATTCTTTTATATTCTCTTTTATAGGCTGCTTTGAAAGCCTATCAGTTAGTCAGCAGTACATTAAATTTTAGAAAATGAATACTGTAAATAACACAGAGCAGCAGTAAAGTAGAATGCTCTTCGTGGCTCTTTTCATATGTTTGGGAATTGTATTATGTTTCTGTCAATAAATCTTTCTACGCTACAGTAATTCTTGGTTTGCCTGTCTGGTTTAACAGAGCAATCTTTTGCACTCTACTAAGAAGTCACTTCTATGGAGTTCAGTGACCCTTACGCTGAAGTAATTATTTTTAGGACTAGGTAAAGGTAAAGGTTTCCCTTGACATTAAGTCCAGTTGTGTCTGACTCTAGGGGGCGGTGCTCATCTCCGTTTCAAAGCCGAAGAGCCGGCGTTTGTCCATAGACACTTCCCTGGTCATGTGGCCGGCATGACTGAATGGAATGCTGTTACCTGCCCACCGAAGTGGTGCCTTTTAATCGACTCACATTTGCATGTTTTCAAACTGCTAGGTTGGCAGGAGCTGGGACTAGCAGCGGGAGCTCACCCCATCACGCGGATTTGAACCGCCAACCTTCCGATCGGCAAGCTCAGTGGTTTAACCCGCCGCACCACCTTGTTTAACAGGTGCAATCTTTTCCACTCTACTGAGAAGTCAGTTCTATGGAGCTCAGTGACCCTTACGCTGAAGTAATTATTTTTAGGACTAATAGGGCATGTATTCCAAAATTAGCCACGTTATGCTCAGGAGCTTTACTTCCAAATAGGTATCAAAGGGTTGGTGTCTAAATATACTACAGTAGCGGAGTCTGTTGCAAGGAATGCACACAGGCACACAGGTGTATGTTGAATTTTGCAGAGATAGCGCATCAAAGTTTCCCAACTGGGATGCTGCATGTCTTGCCTTGGAAACCACCTCCAAACTTCACGTACTGCCGGGAGTCGAGCTTGACTCAGGGAAGACGTTACATTTACTTATGGAGAAAGAGGACTAAGATAATGTAGTACATGCCACGTCTTGAAAGAACCCTACCTGAACTGCATAATGATGTTCTTATTTTGTAAAGGCCAGGTTATTCTGACTGCACTGTGTCCCTGAATACCAGTTCAGGATCTCACATTCTCCTTTGCCTTTGATGGGCATCTAACCCTATCTAGAAAATAGGTGATATGGAAACAAGCTTTCCTATGTGATGTGGTGAGAAGCAAAAATCAGGGCTAACTGACTTGTGAATGCACTACTGATATAGGCAAACTGTAGATCTGTTCTCAGAAATTCCTAAAATCGCTTATTAGACTTGTATAAACAATTTGTGTTTGCATGATGTTGTTTCATTGATGGTAGTCAGAACATGCCAACTCTGCAGACCACATGGGATGGGAAGAAAGTACAGGGGGACAGGCGTTTCCTCAGATAACCAGGTCCTATGGCAGGGTTTCTCAACCTTGGCAACTTTAAGACGAGTGGACTTCAATTCCCAGAATTCGCCAGCCAGCATGGTTGGCTGGGGAATTCTGGGGATTGAAGTCCAGGCATCTTAAAGTCGCTACGGTTGAGAAACCCTGTCCTATGCTATGAATGGCTTTATAGGTGGTGAGCAGCCCCTTGGATCCCTCAACGACTATAGCATTGTCAGGCATCAGCATTGCAACTGAACTAGAGAGCCTATGAATCCTAAGGTTTGGAAGACGTTATTCTATGAAGGCCATGCATTGGCTTCCCCAGGACCTCTGCTTACTAACCTACTGGGAAATCGAAAGCTTTAGCCTCCTGCACAGTTTAAAATAATCATTATGTATTATATAAAGGTATACTTTTCTGCCTTTCCCATCTAAAGCTTCCACTGAAAAGGATTACTTTTCAAACACACCTTCAGGACTAATATTGTAATAGCTACTAAACTGTACAAAAGTGAAATAATAATAATAGTACTAATAATAAATGCAAGAACGTTTAAATTTTAAATCCATTGTTAAAATCCAAGTAATGTATACATATCAGCAGCAATAATCAGCACATCATGTGAGATTAGGAATTACAGTAACTTCTATCCCAAAAATGAAAGATCTATCCTCATTTAACAGATCATAGAGGTTAGAATATTAAGACTTTAAGTTAAGAGAAATCTAAATTTTGGATGTGGTACAAGCCCCTCTATAGAATTATACTCCAAACATGATTTCCTAGTTCAGTTAAATTCTGTATCAGATTTACTTTTGAAATATGAAGGTATTTGAAATACTTTTATAATGGATTTTTAAATCTTGGACCTATAACAACAACAAAAAACTTTGAAACCTTCATTTCTTCTCATTTACCCGATGTCTCAAAGGGTAAAGATCCCTCAATCTGAGCTTGATTGTGGGTGCATTCTTGGACATGTCCATATATTCCAAATATCCCTCGCAAGACTGATTTCATAGCACATTTCTTAGTTGTTTTCTTTGTTCTTGCTGTGATTTTATTTATTTATTTGCTACCTTTTCTTCAGCAGCTCAAGGTGTCTAACATGCACCACACCCATGCTTCAGCTCCTCTTCATCTTGACCCAGGGCTAAGAGAAACATGCAGGCTACCATCTAACAGGTCCAGCTTTCTATGTCAGGAGAGTTCAAGGCCTTTTTCAGCTGGTGGCCAGATCATGGAGCTTCCCCACCTGCCCAGGCACGCAGAAGATGATTGGACGGGTTGATGACTCACCCTCCTTCCGTAGGGGTTCCCTTACATGGGCACAAACTAACGCCCTGCTCTCACTGGCAAGGGAAGATATATGAATAATCCTTATCAGGATTGGCTTTGTGTGTACCCAGACCCAGAAGATAATCCTGTGGCACACACGATGTGGACCTGCCCGGTCTCGCATACCTGCTTCTCAAAGTCATTGTGTCTCAGGTCAGTAAGTTCTCCTACCTACCTCAATCAATGATCAAAAATTAGTTACTACAAGTCTGACTGAAACACCTAGGAAAGTTATATTTTTTGCTGGGGCTAGGTCAACGACCAACCAAAAGTTGAGTCTTTTTTTAGTTGGCCATTATATAGCCTGACTGTTCTGTCTCAGATCTACTAATCCTACCTAAGAGTGTGCTTGGTATGGTATTTCCTACTAATTGTTGTTGGACTTGACTCATATACAATATATATGAGTCCTCACGTAACAACCACAATTGAGACCAGAATTTCATTTGCTAAGCGAAGTGGTCATTAAGCAAATCCAACCCAATTTTATGACATTTTTGCGGCAGTCATTGAATGAATCACTGCTGCTGTTAAGTGGATCACATGATCGTTAAGCAAATCATGTGATTCCCCATTGATTTTGTTCGTCAGAAGCCAGCCAGGAAGGTCAAAAATGGTTGTCAAGCGCCCAATCATGATCATGTGATGGTGGGGATGCTGCAATGGTCTTAAGTGCAAGCACCAGTTGTAAGATTTTTTCAGCACCGTCATAAGTCTGAACCATCACTAAACAAATGGTTTATTTGTATATGCTTGCTGGACTCCTCACTGATTTGCATATTTTTCTCTCTCCTAAATTGTTGTTCTCTTGCTTACTTTCCTATTATCTTTCTGGTCTATAGCTGTTCAGCTAATACATTTTTTAAAATCCTCTCCTCTCTTTAAATCTTCAGAAGCCATTTGAAGGTGATTCAGGATTACCTTAACTTTTGCCATTTATAAACACAGAATACAAGGCATCAAAAAATAGTCCCACGCACAGACCAGAGACACAACATTCTCTCATTCTCATTTCACACAAAAGGGAAAGAAAGAATAGGAGGGAAAACCCCATAGTCTGGCATTTTGCTCACCTGGTGGGGAGGAGAAAGAGAAACCAATGAAGCCCTTGTCAATTTCAGCGCTTCTGTGTTGTTGTTACTCCTGAGGAAGAGATGCCAAGCCGGTCAACCAGCCTTCCCTTTGCAAGACCTAAAGCTGAGAAGCAAAGCTGCAGAAGTTCCCTCCGATGGAGAAACAGATTTGGCTGAACTGGCTCAGCTTTGTGCAAATTAAAATTCTGCTGTGGAGAAAATAAATGCCCTTAAGAAAGGCAGTTCAATAAGTAGTTTGGCCTCCATCAAATATCCTCCCCTATTTGCTGCTTCCAGCAGTTGCGCCTTGCTTCTTTCTGACCTAGTATCTCAAATCTAGGCAGGCTGAGTTCCAATGAAGTGTTTATTTTAGATCCAGACTATAATCAAAGAGGAGATGACTTGACCTGCCAATCAACACTAAAGAGATCAATTTGTGAGAATATCAGAAAGGCCACACAGGAAGATTTTATCATTCTGGTGACAAAGCCCTCTTTTTCAGGTCTGGCTCTGAGCACATGTGTCACAGAAGGATTTAAAATCTCTCTCTCTCTCTCTCTCTCTCTCTCAACCCTCCGGTTGGGAGGGGAAGGAAATTATGGAATCAACAATATTAGACGTGGAGCAGGGAGATTAGCTCAGAGATTAGCTCTAAGAACCCCCATGCGAATAAAATACCATATTCTTGCTGCCTGAAATTCTTATAGAAAAAAGCATTAAAAAGAGAGAGAGAGAGAGAGAGAGAGAGAAATTTTAAAATCCCTTCATTATTTATAGCAGTAGACAACTTTTGGTAGCCTCATCAACGCTAGAGGGATGTTGGGGAATGGACCCTCAAGGAGAGTCAAGTAGCAGGCACAATCATATGATCTCAGCCCCGCCTCTTTTTCAGTGAATCAGGGACGCAACACCACATAAAGATGGGGTCGGGCTTCTGTCTCGTGGTTGTGACTCCCCTCTTGACTTGCCTACACCCCCTCCACAGACACCCTGATGGCAAATTAGGAAGCAGCTGCAGAAGAAAAGGGAAACCATGACCTCAACTTGGCCTTGACTCCTGATGCCGCCTTAGATGAAATCACACAGTTTTCTTGGCAGCTTTATGGAAGTATTTGGTTTTAAGCTTCCCAATTTAGCCCACCACTCTGATATTCTCTGGCAACCTCCCATCCAAGTACTAACCAGGTCCAACCTCGCTTAGCTTCTGAAGAAGGTTGTACAGGTGCTGCCACCTGCTGAGGATGAAGAAAAGCAATATAAAATGGAGCAATCCTCATTTTTTTTTAGTTCTCAATTGTTTCTCTTCCTTATCTCTGCAGACTAGATCTGCCTGCCCCTTTGCTCCCCTGATTTCTGCACTCTTTTATCTCCTTCCCAGTGGGGAGTGAAAGAAGAAGAACACGAAGGTCACCGCTCTTCTTCCGTTTTACTTGCTTCTAGTTTGCTGCCAAATAATCATGAAGTTAAGCAGCTTAGAAACTTCACAACCTAGTCTCTGGAGGCTAAGAAGATTGGATGGGAAGTAACTGAAGCTAAAATGCTTGTCCAAGCATGGCCTGTGGTGGAACCAAGGTTAAACCTGTCATAGTCGGCAAAACCATGTTGTTTCTTTTCAAGTGTGGAAGGGAGATTGCCCAGAGGAAAAGGCAGTATGATCAACCATCTTGGTCCATAGTATGCATATTCATTTCACTATGATATCTAAAAACAAGTTTGATGGGCACAGGTTAGTCAAAGGGAGCAAGTCAGGAAGAGCAAGTGGCATCATGTGAAGTCAGCAGAGTCAGAACAGAGGAGAAATAGGCTGATGGCACATGTCCATTTGAAAAAAATCCACAGACTATTGAGTTGGATACTAGACTTAGACTGGTTTGGAAATCAGTTTCCTGGATACACTGCTTAAGAGGACTCCTGGCATTTTCAAATGTGCAGGGCCTCTCCAAAGAGAGACCAAACAACAGATGGATCATCGAACACATCAACCCAGAGTGCTCACTCATGGCACAAATGACCAGGCTCAAATTATCATACTTCAGACACATTTCACGAAGACCTAATTCTTTGGAGAAGGCTCTAATGCTGGGATATGTAAAAGGAAAGAGAAGGGGGCACCAGCAGCAAGGTGGATGGACCCTCTTATAGCAGCAATCAGTGCACCATTGGAAGTGCTCAAGGACCAGGCTGGGGACACATTGTCTAGAAGAAAATCCATATGGTCACCAAGACTGACACTGACTTGACGGCACATAATCAATCAGTGATGTGAACATGATGTCATTGTGGTTTCTACCTATGTTGATGGATTGTATAAGCCAACTTGAACCAAACCAATGATAGAAAGAAAGAAATAAGCATGAAGACCATAGATGTTGAATTATTTCTCCCATATATTAATTTCCCCCCAAATCATTGTCTGCCCCATAGTAAGATAAACATTCAATTAGAGTTCCTAAGATTAAAACCACTATCAGGAACATGTTTTGTTTTGTTTCTGTTGACAGAATAATGTCATGGTTTTCCATTGACCAGATAAGGACACTGAGACAGCAGCTTCCCAGAACTACAAATCTGAATTCTTCCTGGGTTATTTTGTTGTTATTACAGTTGTTACTGGCTCCATTCAAATATTTGCACTTATTTGTCAGGTCTTGACTGCGAAGTCTCCACTTGACTACTAATCAATATGTTGGGGTGGGGGATGGGGGGTTAGGAGCACTATTCTCACAACCCTATCAAGAAAAAGAATTGGGTTTCTGATGGATCACAGACCTTGCCAATGTTCTTAATGACCAAGCTTTCTATTATGTTTTTTAAAAAGTTTGGCTTATAGGTGAGTGGACAAATCTCATTGTTATGGTCCTTGAATTACAGAAGAAACTCTTAGATCCACAGGACAGACTGGAGAGACAACATGCTCTGGGTCACCTCACTGAAGCAGGTCCCAGGAAGTGGGTCTTCTCTGTCATGGCATTGGCCTTGTGGAACAGAAAGGCAGGCAGCCCCAACCCTGTTTGCTTTCAGAAGGCTGTGAAGACCCGGCTGTTCTCCCAGGCCAGGGTGTTAGTTAATGTAAGGAATGCCTAAGACCAAATAAAAGACTCAGACACTAAATCAAGTTTAAGCTCTGGCTTTTATTTAGAATAGAATGCACACCAGTAAAAAGCTGAGAGTGAGGGAAGTGCGCCAAAAGTTGAATTAAATAGTCTCGCGCCAAACAGCGCTCCACCCCCACACTCCCCGGGTGTGCCCCACAAGTTCCACGGAGTGACAGGCCATCAAGACTTGATAGGTGAGAGGTCGTCCAGCCCCATTCGCCCTGGGCATCGCCCTGTTTATCTTCCTGCGAGGTAATGGTCCATTACCGGGTGATTAGACCTCGATATTCCTCGAAAGCCCGGACGCGCCTTTCCGAACCTCACCCTAATCCTTTCTTTATCAGGGGTGTCAATGGCTGATTACCAGGCGATGGGACCTTGTTTGTTCAGTAGAACTCCCAACCCCATTGCCTTCTTTGTCCGGTTTATCACCCGCACCTCTCCAGCCATTGACACGCATCCGCGCTTTGTCATGCGAGCCGTTACGATGTCGCAAACATCACAACGGCGATCATGACATACCGCCCCCCTGAAGAAAATCAAGCCGAGGGCTTGGAGGGATATGCAACGTGGAAGTTGCAGACTAGCTCGGGGGCCTGAATGTCGTGGGCAGCGACCCACTCGGGGTGGGGAAAGTGTTTCCAGTGCACTAAGTATTGGAGAGAGCCACGAAGCTTGCGGGAGTCGAGAACCTCCTTGACTTCGAAGTGCTGCTGTCCATCAATCATGACAGGTGGAGGGGGGGGGAGTGCGTGAATGCCACCGGGAGGGGTCACTGGCTGGCTTGAGTAAGCTGCAGTGGAACACAGGGTGCAGTCGCTTCAAATTATGAGGTAGATCCAAACGCACCGTGACCGGGTTCACAATTTGTGTAACCTGAAAGGGGCCAATAAATTTGGGGGCCAGTTTCTTGGAAGGCTGAGGTGACTTGATAAATTTAGTGGAGAGATAAACCAGGTCCCCTACTCGAAAAGGTGGCTGTTGGCACCTGTGCTTGTCAGCCTGAAGTTTGTATGAGGTCTGTACCTCATTGAGAGTGTCCTTAATGACGGGCCAGGAGTTTGCGAGTTTAGAACCCCAATCACAGGCCGCCACTACTGGAGATGGGGGCTGTGGGAGCTCGGGAATGGGGACGAAGTCCCGACCCGATACCACCCTGAGGGGGGTTTGTCCCGTGCTTTGATGCACAGCGTTATTGTATGCAACCTCCGCAAAAGGAAGCAAATCCACCCAGTCGCCCTGGTGGTAGTTGATGTAGGAGCAGAGGAATTGTTCAAGGGTGGCATTGAGGATCTCAGTAGATCCATCAGTCTGGGGATGCCAGGAGCTTGACAATGCTTGCTCGGTGCCAATTAATTTCAAAAAAGCCTGCCAAAACCGTGAGGTAAATTGTGTGCCCCTATCGGTCACCAAGCGAGAGGGGCAGCCGTGAAGGTGGTACACGTGCACCAAAAAGAGCTTCGCCAGCTGTTGCGCCAATGGGATAGAGGCACAGGGGACAAAATGAGCTTGTTTGGAAAAATAGTCTTTGACTACCCAAATGACTGTTTTCTTTTGACTGGGCGGTAAATCCACGATGAAATCCATAGAGATTTCATCCCAAGGGCGTGAAGGGTTAGCCACGGGCTGCAGCAGCCCCTGGGGTTTACCGGACAGTCGCTTAGACATTGCGCAAACAGGGCAGGATGCCACATATGTTTTGACATCCTTCCTCAGCGAGGGCCACCAAAATTGGCATCGTGTCAAGTGGAGGGATTTGAGAAATCCGAAATGACCAGCCTGTTTGCTATCATGAGACTGGCTGAGGATAGTTGATGGTTGCGAGTCAGGGATGTATAAACGTCCCTCCACCCAGGCAAGGTCTTGTTCCATGGAAACCTTGTCAGGGTTAGCAAGGAGCCAGGGATCAGACTTTAATGTGAGGGCAAAATCTGCACGCAACCCACCCGGCATCTGTGGTTGCCTGCGGCCCGGAGCGGGCTGCGCCGGAGTCGTTCGCAGGGGGGGGGGGGAGGCTGTTCCCAAGCGCGGCTCCGGGTGACAGCGGCCAAACCCAATTGAGACTCAGAGAGCACAGTCCCCATGACGTCGGAGACAGGCTCCGTGTCCTGGGGCAGTTGGGAAAGTGCATCTGCCAAAAAATTCTTCTTCCCCGGAATAAACTTCAGCTGAAAGTTAAAACGGCTGAAAAATTGAGCCCAGCAAATCTGCTTAGGGCTGAGGCACCTGGGCGTGCGGAGCACCTCAAGGTTGCGGTGGTCTGGCCAGACCTCAAAAGGGCAAGTTGCCCCTTCTAAAAGGTGACGCCAAGCCTCCAATGCCGCTTTTACTGCAAATGCCTCTTTTTCCCAGACATGCCAGCGCCTTTCCGTCTCGGAAAATTTCCAGGAGAGATAGGCACAGGGCTTCAAGAGTCCGGCAGAATCCTTTTGTAATAGGATAGCCCCAATTGAAAAATCAGAGGCATCAGCCTGAACGACAAAAGGCCATTCGGGGTCAGGATGGGATAAAATTGGCTCCGCTGTAAAGAGAGCTTTCAACTGGTCGAAAGCAGCCTGACAAGCGGGAGTCCAATTGAGCACGGCCCCTGGGTTTTTTACCTTGCGCGTTTCCCCGATGCCTTTGGTCCACAACAAATCAGTCAAGGGTAGGGCAATCTCCGCGAACCCTTTTGTGAAGGATATGTAGAAATTTGCGAATCCCAGGAAACTTTGGAGTTGGCGCCGGGTGTGCGGGCGCTCCCAGCTCAAAACAGCCTGAACCTTTGCAGGATCCATTTCAATGCCCTTATCTGAAATCCTGTAACCTAAGTAATCCAGGCGCGACTTATGGAATTCGCACTTGGAAAGCTTAGCATAAAGTTTAGCATGCCAGAGCTTGGTGAGAACCTGTCTTACCAATCTTTCATGTTCTCTCTCAGTTTTGAAGTATATCAGGACATCGTCCAGATAAACCAGTACTCCTTTAAACAAATGGTCATGCAGAACCTCATTAATTAGTTGCATGAAAACCCTCGGGGCCCCTGCAAGACCAAAGGGCAGTACCTTATACTGGAAGGAGCCCAAGGGACAGTTAAAAGCTGTTTTCCATTCGTCCCCCTCCCTGATGTGAATGTGGTAATACGCCTCGCGGAGGTCAAGTTTGGAAAAAACCTTTCCAGTCAACAAGTGTGCCAACATATCTTTCACGAGGGGGAGGGGGTACTTGTTTGACAAGGAGGCTGAATTTAACCCGCGATAGTCTGTACACAGTCTTAGGATACCGTCCTTCTTCTCATGGAACAGAATGGGAGCTCCAACCGGCGAGTTTGCCGGTTCGATGAAGCCCCAAGTGAGGTTTTTATCGAGGAAGTCCTGCAACGCCACCAATTCCTTTTGTGTCATTGGGTAAATTTTTGGCTTAGGCAATGGGACATGAGGGAGCAGTTCAATGGCACAGTCCGTCTTGCGATGGGGGGGTAACTGGTCCGCCTCCTCCTCCCCGAAGACGTCAGTGAAGTCTGCGTATTGTTCCGGCAACCCCTCCATGGGGGAGGCGTGAACTTGAGGGTCGACAATCTCAGCCCTCCCCACAGTCAAAGTGAGGGATTTCCCCTTAGCAGGCACCTGGTAGAACCCATCCTCAAATGTTATCGTACGGGTCCTCCAGTTAATGTAGAGATTGTGGCGAGTTAGCCAGGGGATTCCCAGAGCCACTATAGGCTTGCCCACCGGGGTGACCATGAATTCGATGGTTTCCCTGTGCATGCCTATTTGTAGGGTAACATTCCCTGTACCCTGGGTGGCCGACTCCCCCCCCCCCCCCGCCATGGAACCATCGAGTTGCTGGAAGATCAGCGGCTTCAGGAGAGGGAAACAGGGTAAATTTAGCGCAGTGACTAGGTTGGGGTGGATCAGGCATCTGGAACACCCAGAGTCCACCAAAGCCCCGACTTCGATGGTCTTGGAGCAGTAGCTCAGTTCAATTTTTACAGCCAGGATGGGACAGTCCGCACTCACCCTGGTGGTATCGTGCCCATTCTCCACCACCTGCCCAGCGGCGCTGTTTAGGACAGGTGGAAGGCGTTTTCCGCCGGCTGCTCCAGGGCGGCCAACCCGTGCCCCACGAGGTAGACGTCCTCTTCTTCATCTGGGGTCGCTAGTGCCCCTGTCAGCCGTCGGGGAGGGTTGGGTGGTTTCTGCGGAGCCTTCTGCATCGGTCTAGGTGGGTGATCCGCCGTCCTAGCCTTGTGGCATTCTGCCGCACGGTGACCTGCCTTACCGCACTTGATGCATTGCCCACGGGCAAAGCGACGTTGTCTTTCGGCGTCCCATGTCGGGCCCGACTGTGGCACTGGCCCTTTCCTGCTGGGAGAATGCCTGTCTCTCCTAGTTGCCAGCATGAAGGTGCGCTGGGCATGTTCAGCCTTCCCGGCAAGACAGATTCAGTCATGCAGTGAGTCCAGATCGTCTCTGTACAGCGCCCATTGCAACACCTCTCGATTGAGGCCATCCTTAAACATATCGATCAGGGTGGCCTCCAACCATTCAGGGACCTTCCCTGCCAAGACCTTAAATTCTACGGCGTAATCTGCGACCGATTTCTGCCCCTGATTGAGTTCTTTAAGAGCGCCTTTAGCCCTCTCCTTCACCAGGGGGTCTTCAAAGTACCGCTTCAAGGCGGCCAGGAAGGTGTGGAAGGTAGCCAGGGCTGGGGCTCCGGACTCTGACATTTGTACGTACCAGTCCGTGGCTCTGCCCTTAAGTTTTGTGGCAATAGCCGAGATTTTAGCCCCTTCCGATGCAAAACAATGTCCATATTGCTGTACGTAATTTGTTGCGTTGGTTAAAAAAAATGACAGGCTCATGGGGTCGCCATCAAATTTTACTGGAAAGTCTTTAGCGATCTCACCAACTGGAGAAACCCCAACCTGTGAGTGAGTAGGGGTAACCCCCACCGGAATAAAACCACGGGGCCCTGGGAAAAAGTCCCGCGCCTGGCCCCTTCCTCTCGGGGCCGGCGATAGGGTGGGTGGGATGCTGAGACCCCTCCCTGCGCCCTGCGCAGCAGCACTCTTCGTGAGCTCACTCACCACAGTTGACATGGATCGCAGCACGTGTTCTAATGATTGCACCTTGGACTCCAGAGCCCTGATCCTGTCCGGTGTGACGGGATCGTCCATCCTCGGTGCTGCCGGTTGTTGCCCAATCGGCAGTCCTGTGAATTCCCTCTCGGGCGTCTGGGGGTATTGGAGTCTCCAAGTGGTGTGGGATGTCCCTGGCCGGGGTTCCGCTATGCCGTCCCACCTGAAGTGTTGTTGACTCACAACTCCCTCTTCCATCAGGGCCCTCCACTCCAGGCTGGGGCTCCAGGCTCCAAACTGGGGTGCGGTGTGGGTAGGGAGGGGGCTCATGTCCCATCTCGGGAGCACCGATTCCAGAAGCTGTCTGGTTGCCTCCCCCACTCGTGTTGAGTCCTTCACGTCTCCGCTCTGAAGCGTCGACTCCAGGATCGTCCCCGGTTCAGTCATCGCTAGTTGCTTCTCTCGCAAAAAAAAATTTCCTGGTAGAGGCTAGCGAGGTTCGTTCTTAAAAGACTCTCAGCTTTAGGTAAGGAATGCCTAAGACCAAATAAAAGACTCAGACTCTAAATCAAGTTTAAGCTCTGGCTTTTATTTAGAATAGAATGCACACCAGTAAAAAGCTGAGAGTGAGGGAAGTGCGCTAAAAGTTGAATTAAATAGTCTCACGCCAAACAGCGCTCCACCCCCACACTCCCCGGGTGTGCCCCACGAGTTCCACGGAGTGACAGGCCATCAAGACTTGATAGGTGAGAGGTCGTCCAGCCCCATTCGCCCCGGGCATCGCCCTGTTTATCTTCCTGGTCCATTACCAGGCGATTAGACCTCGATATTCCTCGAAAGCCCGGATGCGCCTTTCCGAACCTCACCCTGATCCTTTCTTTATCAGGGGCGTCAACGGCCGATTACCAGGCGATGGGACCTTGTTTGTTCAGTAGATCTCCCAACCCCATTACCTTCTTTGTCCAGTTTATCGCCCGCACCTCTCCAGCCATTGACACGCATCCGCGCTTTGTCGGCGATCATGACAGTTAATGGAATTCTGGCATGGGTGCATGTGATTTTTATTGAACCCTTGATTTTCTTTTCTTGAATTTAATGTAATGTTACGTTTTTATTTAGTTGGCCACCCAGAGTTTCTTTGAATAGATAGGCGGCCATATAAATTGGATTCATAAATAAATAAACAAACAATAAACAATACTGGGTTAAGTGGATCAATGAGCTGGTCCAGTGTCTGCTTCCCACAACATATTTAACTAGTCAGATAAATTTATTAATTTATTAATTAAAACTCCCAATAACCAAAGCACTCTAGGTGGTTTACAATAAAACACCCTAAAAATCTGAATAAAAAGATATAGGATGAAATCAAATCAAATACAAAAGAAAAACACCATATAACCTAAGTAGCAGCATGACGGTCATCCAGATAAGAATGAAAATGCAATTAAACACCAATTAAAAGCCTGGGGAAATAGAAATTGTGCCAATACGGGCACAGTCAAGCCTCTCTAGGAAGGGCATTCCATAAATGGGGAGGCCACACAGAAAAAGCTCTCTCTCTTGGAGACACCCACATCACCTTCTTTGATGGGGGGACCTGGAAGAGGACCTCATTAGATGATCTTAAGGTCCAGGTAGACCGGGCCGCATACATACTAGAGAAGGTGCTTCTTCTGGTAATCTGGCCCTAAGTCATTTAGGGCTTTAAAGTTCAAAAACCAACACTTTGAACTGGGTCTGGAAAGGACAGGCATAATCAGTTCATACTGGCTAGCCTCCGTAAGCAGTCTAGCCACTATTTTGCACTAACTGAAGTTTCTGGGCCATCTTCAAAGGCAGCCCCAAAGATCAGACATTGCAATCATCCAGCTGGGACGTCTTCAGAGCATAAATAGCTGCTGTGAGGCTGTCTCTGTCCGGGTAAGGTCGCAGTTGGTGAATCAGCCAACGCTGATAAAGGGCACTCTGTGCCATCAAGGCCTCTAGTGCCAATGATGGATTTAGAAAGACGCCTAAGCTGTGGGCCTGCTCCTTCAGGGCGAGTGTGGCAGGGCAGGGCACACTCAGCTGGACAGGTGCATCACCCACAGCCAAAATCTCTGCCTCATCTGGATTGAGTCTCAGTTTATTGAACCTCATCCAGTCCAGCCCCCTGCCCTAACACTGGTTCCAAACACTCTGCTAGATGAAAAGGAGAGACAGAGCTGGGTGTCACCAGCGTATTGATGGCATCTGAGCCCACCCTCTGGATGACCTCTCCCAATGGCTTAATGTAGATAGGGGCATAGGGGATAAAATGGGGCCTTGAGGGACTCCATAACCCAACTCCCATGAGGCAGAAGAGCAATTCCCCAGTACCAGTTTCGGGAAATTCATGTAAGGGTTGGAACCATTGTACCACAGTGCCCCCGCACATGTCATCTCTGGCTGCTGGTCCAGAAGGACACCAGGGTTGATGGTGTCAAAAGCTGCTGAGAGGCCGAGAAGGACAGATAAGGTTGCAGCCCCCCATCTTTTTTCCTGCACAAATCATCCCAAAAGGCAGCTAAGGCAGTATCTGTTCCATAGTCAGGCGTGAAACCAGATTGAAATGGATCTAGATCCAGTTTGATCAAAGCACCTTTTGGAAATATCTCCACAAAAAGAAGCCACATTACTTCACCTTGACAAAGGCAGATATTGTATATGGGTTTCTTTGCACACTGCAAGCCCACCTTGGTTAGTTAGTTAGTTAGTTAGTTAGTTAGTTAGTTAGTTAGTTTTGGCTAACTCAGCACATTATCTGAATATTGAAAATCCAGTGATGGTATTAAGTGTCTTCTGCCAGCATGATGCTGATGCTCCTATCACAACAGCATTCATGTGACAAAACTTTCCAAGTATACTCATTTTTTTGAAAGAATATCAGAAAACAGCATACTGTTTTATCCATTGTATATAAGTAGCCTCCTACTTAACATGATCAGGGGACGGGGGAGGGTTGTCTGTATTTTTTATGTCTGATTTCATCACTAATTTCATCACTAATTTCAATAATTTAATTTCTTCAAATTAGCTTATTCTAAATATGATTACAAAATACCTTTTGTATTCAAAATCCTTTCAGATCCCTCAAAATCCTTTCCTGGATGAGATTCACCTTTCTGTGGTTTTAGATTTTGAAAAGTTTCACAGGCTAGTGAAGGAAGAAGGTGCCTTTACATGCATAGCACTAGGTAATTAAATTTGAATAATAAATAAATAGATAAATAAATAAATAAATAAATAAACGTTTCCCCCTAAATAAATCCTTTTCATGCTCTAAGAAAATTAATATAATTATTCAAGACCTCTTTTAAACAGCACAGATAGGTCTATATGATGGCATTTTCTCAGTGCTACAATTAAAAATGAATGTTTTAAAAAATCTCAAATTTTTCATATTATAATTAAAAACAAAGAAAAGAAGCAGATTTTATTTAAATAATCGATATTGCCATCTGAATTTATTTATAAAAAATACCTGCAACTACTAAATATCACCAGAGCTGGCTCAGAAAATCCCAGAAATATATATTAATTGCCAAAAAAAAAAACCCCATACAACACCACCCAAGTTTTATTTTAATTGTCCTCGGTCATATTTTCAAAAGGGGCATTGCCCAATGGCTAAACTCTAATATGGTAAGATTTCTGTGATTTCTTTCTCTTTCTTTAAGGAGTGCTTTCCCATATAATTCCATTAGTAAAACCTGACATCTCATTACTTTAAATGATCGAAGCAGGCAAAATCCTCCTGTTCATTAAAGCAATAATTTAAAACAACGACCTAAACTTAACCAAGATAGACATTTGGATGGCTAATTTTGTTGTGAGCACAAATGCCACTTTAATCAGTATGTGTGTCACATGACATGGAACAAAGGAAAAATTTCTTGACCCTGGGTGAATCTTTAAGAAGATAATACCATTAGCAATGTGGAGATTATGAGGTTTTTCTCCTTTAGACAACATGACATCTGCTGACAGCTCACATCTTAGCAATGCTCAGTTAAAAGATATAGTGAAATGCTTTTTTTTTATCCTCACCTAAAAAGATAAAGTCTTCAAGTCAGGCTTGGCTCCTGGTGTCTTCAAGAAACATCCGTGGTAGAATCATCCAGTGGTATGGTGGTGGCCCTAAAAAAATCAAGATAGTGGTTGCAATGGTGTGACTGGAGCTCACACCATTCTTATGTCCATAAAAGGGGAGGGACCTTGATTGTGTGGTCATGGCCATCTTCTTGACTTCTTGACACACACACACTGTGAGAATGGCTTTAAAGTTTGGGAAAATATATGAGTGGTGTCCATATTGGATGTAGGAAGTGCCATTTAATTGTTCTTCACTGGGACATACCCAAAGGGTAGTTCCTTATCATATTGTTAAGTTGCATTTCACGTGCCAGTTTTGCATATAATTAAACCCTAACTATGTATTAATCAGTCCACTGTGGCTTGTCTGCAAAACAGTTAGAACAAACCATGGCTTACTATGACGTCTGAATCCAGTCATTGGCCCCAAATGCACAGTAACGAAGAGATTATGCTGGCTAGTCAAAGGAAGATATTTCTATACATCAATTATCCTCAGATAAAATCCAGCTGGTTCAGAAGAGTCTCTTCTCAGTTAATCCGCGACTAAAAGGAATACGTTACATTTTGTGGCTGTAATTCAATGCAAACACTTCGTGTCTGCTTCAGTAAACAAAGCTGTTCTCTCCCCCTTTTCTAATGCAGTTATTTTGAGAGTATTTGTAACATAAGCTGTAGGTAGATGCCAAACAAATTTATTTTTCCTTGTAACAAGCAGGTTTTAATATGGCTTTACTTCATTGATGATGACACTGAAAGGTGTTCTGCTGTCTTGTCGTGTAAAGCACCAGATGCAGCTTGTTGAAACACACATTTCCTTTCTTCTCTAGGGGTTATCATGTTACCCAAGGGGATCTATCAGCAATTTAATTTTACCTGTGAATTGGTGCTTTTGAAGAATGCAACCTCCTGCTTCATATGGCTAGACTATTATTCTACCTCCTTCAGGAACACCAGCTTTGGCTACAATCTTCAAGGTCTTTGATCAGTCTTGGTTATCTGCGTCTCTTCTAATAGAACAGGAGGTGCTTGTAACTTCAAATAAAAGTGTGCTGATGATCAAGCTAGGACTGCCGGTTTTCCCAAATCCATTTTTCTAAGCAGGATGCCCACTGCCAACTGTCTCCCTTGCAGGCAAGCCAACTAGAAGTGTGCCGCATCTTCCTGGTTCTTTCTCAAGAATCCCAAGATCTACCAGCTGGAGTTTGGGATAAAAGATATATGTAAAGTAAAACCTTAAAAATTCTGAGCAGAACAGACAAAAATCCATTTCTGGCTATCCCAAGTTTTTTTTCTAACTTCAGCATTATCACTGTGAACCAAAAGAAGTCATCTTGTTGGCATGTTGACTGGGTCGGAATCAAAACCCTTGCCTATCTACAGCAAAGCATCCACAGTTCTGTCAGAAAACTTAGCTGTCCATATTTGCTTTTCCAGCTCATTAATTCCAGCTATTTCGGTTAAGAGCCCAGGGTTTTCAATAAACTTATTTACACTGGAGACCAAACTGAAAGGAAAAGTAGCATCTTTCCAAATCAAGCCAAGGAGATACAGTAGGTCAGGGTTCCTCAACCTTGGCAACTCTAAGCTGTGCGGACTTCAACTCCCAGCTTTGCTGGCTGTGGAATTCTGGGAGTTGAAGTCCGCACAGCTTAGACTTGCCAAGGTTGAGGAAGCCTTGATGGCAGTGGTGTTGGTGGTGATCATCTCTTGTGCACGTAGGCAGCAAAAACTTTTCCCCCCAGCTTAACTGTTGTTCCTATTGTTTGCAATGGACATTTATTGGCTTAAGTTAAAAATTATCCCTGTGGCTAGTTTTTCTGCAAGCAGAAAGCACCATCCCACCTACCTTTGCCATATTACAGCTGCAAAAGTTTGAGCAACTGCTAAATAGTCTAATCCAGTGTTTTTCAACCTCTTGGGAACTTTAAGATGGGTGGACCTCAACTCTAGAATTCTCCATGGCTGGCTGGGGAATTCTGGTAATTGAAGTCCACACATCTTCAAGTTGCCAAGGTTGAGAAAACACTGGTCTAATTCTTTGGTGCCATCTAATGACCACCCAGATGTTTGCAGCCCTGATGTAGCACTAGAGAAGGAACGAGTGTTTGCATGGTTTTGATGCAATTCTGTTCCTGTCCTCCTGTCCCAGCTCGCTGCTGCCCTCAGCCCTCCGCTTCTCCTGCCGCCTCCATTCCTGTCCTCCCACCCCCTGGTTCCCCCTGGAAAAACATTCACAGCAAAAGGTGATCTTTTATCCTGAGCTAGAAAGCTCAGGGATATATGGTATTTTGCCCTAAATTAGGCTGACCATACATCCTGTTTTGAACTGGACAGTCCCGTTTTTTTAACATTTCCCGACCATCCCGTCATTTTAATATAAATGTCAATTTTGTCCCATTTTTTAAAAACATTGGAACTGTTACTGGGAAAAGCGGGAAAAAAATTGAAGTTGAAATTGAAAAGGAGGCTGACTTACCCATTGGCAGCAGTTCTCAATCCGGCGGGAAACCCAGAGCAGGAGCCGCAGGAACAGCTGATTGGAGGTGAGCAAGAGGGAGAGTCACTGCCGCCAATCAGTGCAGCGGAAGCCGGTCGGAAAAGCGCTCCCAGCAGAAAAGAAGCTAATTGGCTCTCAGGCCAAAATGGCGGGAAGAAAATAAAATAAAAGGGCTTGCCAGAGAGGAACAGGTTGTCGGGGACAGCCGTTCACTAGACTCTTCCGTTCCTGTCCTCCCGTCTCAGCTTGCCACCGCCTTCAGCCCTCCTGCCACCTCTCCGCCCAGCGCCACCCCTGCCCCAGCCTCTCCGGACCCAACCACTGCCGCACCTCCCCCTCCTGCACCTTCCCAGCTTACTGTCGATAACGTTTTTTATTGGCTTTTTCGTGAAAGAAAACTCATATTACATGAGTTTAACCCCGTCCCGTTTTGCCATCCCAATGTCCCATTTTTGTCTCAAGGAAATGTGGTCAGCCTACCCTAAATTCACAACATTCAACATAGCCCTTTTGGAATGTTTCAAGCTCTTCAGGTCAAAAACAATCCAGGCTGAGCTGAAACATCTCTTCTTGCCAACAGCTGTTCTCAGATGCCAGGATGAGGCCTCTTCTTCCTCCACTGGAGCTGCCAGAGTGAAATTTCTCGGGGTTGGAAAGTGTTTCTTATCCTTTGTGAAACTCCACGTTCATTGATTATGTATGTTGCATTTACTGTACCTGAAACGATGGAGGCAGATGGGCTTTTTCTGTTTAATCCTCCTTTGCAGCAAAAGCAGAATCATCGTACATTCCAGGTCAGGCAGTGCTGGCTAACACAATATGATCCTTTGGCCTTTGTGCACGTTAACTCAAATGCTAGGAGGAGCCTTAAGAAACTATGGCTACTGATACAAAAGCATGCATTACACCCAGGAAACAGAGGATGTGTGAGGAAAAAGCACAGAAGGGTTCCACCCTATCTCGCTGGAGGGAAAACCCATTCAGGCTGTTAAGACTGAGCCAATCTCAATAAAGGAGAGTTCCAGGCAAACTTGTGGACAAGGTTTCCTGACTTGGCCTCCTTCAAAGGGCTGACAAATATATAAATCAATGCATTCCAACTGATTTTGCCCAATGCATTTTTCATGGGCTGCAAAATGCAGGTATTCAGTAGAAGGATGATGTTGCGCTTTGAGATAACCTCCGGTCTTGGCACGTCCCCTTTGCAGACAGTCTTCTTCGGTGTCTGGTCAAAAAAGTCAAGATGGCAGCCATGTGTGGTGCTCAAAGCTTCACCTCTTTTTTATGTGCACCATACATATCACTCAAATTAAAAATGGGTGGAACATTGATTGCATTTTGCAGCCACAAATCTTGACTTTTTTGACCACACCATGCAGACACCCTTGGCCTTCCTCCAGAGAGCTTGCCAAGACTTTTTCTATTATCTTTTGAGTGTCAGATAAGCTTTGTTTCTTATTTGTTGCTCATGCAGGGGTCTTTTACACTTCTTAACAAAAGTACGGTTTATTTTTCTTTTGCTGAAAACCTGTTGCTTTTATTGATTCCACCGTTTGATGAGGGCGTGGTTTCCAAATATTGCTGCCACCTATTAGACTTTTTATTTTTGTTGACTGCATTCCTTTTTCCTTTTCATAGTGTCTTTCTCATTGACACTATCTATCTTGGAGATTCATTTTCAAATTGACCAACATGTGATGCGCTTTTAAATACACCTGAGTACATTTTAAACTGGCCGTTGAATAGAACTGAAGAGTAATTGATCGGCATGCCCGTGTGTTTTTCTGCAACAAGAAATTCTTAGTGGTGAACAAAGAAACCAGAACTTCCTTGCCCCAGAGGGGACCACTTGCAACTCATCACCGAATCAAGTGATTCAGCTAAATTGCTGAAATTAACCATAAAATAGCAGTGGACTTTAAAGCCTGCTCAATTGATTGGAAAATGAAAAAGTTTAGCTTTGAAAGGTTATTCCCATCCACATTTTAGATTCTCTTGCAGGGACATCCAGCAGGAGTGTTTTAAAAATGCAAGAGGATGGCGGCAATCATGCAATCACAATTTTTTTACATGTGTTAATGCATGAAAAGAGGGGTGAGTCGTCCCCCACCCCTGTGGACATTTCCGTACAGTGCGGATGTTTCACAAGATTATGGGTTGGCCTCCAGAGCAAATCCAGAGTTGTGCCTTTCAACGGGAAGCATCTTTTTACACTGAATGCCAAAGCTTGCTGGTGGAAACGACACAAATAACCCTGAAGCACATCGCAGGGGCTGGAAGGGAAAGGAAAAAGCAGATTCGGAAGAAGGCCAAAGGTTCTCTCAGCTGTGAGGGGCAAACAGCACAATACACAATCCATGAGGACAGCCACGTACTGAATGCAGCAGCACTGATTTGCAAAGGCGTCTGTAGAGAGTGTGGATTTGCCTTTTACCAAATGGAAGGGTTGAGGTCACCGAAAAGGGAGCCATGAAGGCACCCTGGATATTTAAGAAGTGACACTTTTCCTTCTCTGCTGCCTAGTAGTACATCGATGGATCCACAGCTGAATCCTTTCCAGCAAAGCAATTTCTGCTCAAGCTGTTAAATCTGCCAGCCAGGAAAGGGGTTCCCACCTCTTTTGTCTCCAGCAGTTTAACTTAATTCCGCTAATGTCACGCAGTTTATCACCTACCACCTCTGATTGCCTGGATGAACGAGCCCTGGCCAGAGGCGTCCAATCTGTATTATGAGCAAGGAAGAGGGAAAGGGGAAGGGGAAGGGAACATTGAGTTAAGATTGGGATATGTTGCTTCAAGCTTTCAGATCAAATTTATAGTTATATTTGGTTCTTACTGTATTTCTTTTCTAGGAATGATAATATGCATTGATTTGGGGGTCATGTTTATGATTATAAAATAAGTTTCCCAATCTCAGCACACCAAGGAAGAGGGGAAGTTAACACAGCAAACCAACTTACCCACCTACGAGGCCTTTCATATAATTTACTGAGATAAAAATCTCTATTTAAAGCAACCACCAGTTAATTCATTTCCATAACAGTTTTTTGGGGAATATGTAGAATGTATTTATGAGATTATCTTTATAGAAATTCAGACTGAGAAACTGGTTATTTCTCAGCCCGTGCACTAAGGCTTAGCAGCTGCTAAAATACACACTTACGATAAAATCTGGCTCTGTGTTGATTCCAGTTTGTGCAATAAAGGATTGGAATTCCTAATTTACTCTACAGAAGCTCCAAAATGCCCCACTCATCTCAGTTCTTGCCTACTGTCATTCACAAAATTCATATCTTGCAAATGCATGACAGGTTCTTTTTGAGACAAGAAATGGAGTTGTGTCTGGGCGGGATTAATTGTACAAACTAGAAATTTTTTTCAAATAAAATTATGGATGCATTTCTAGGGTTTTCCTTCAAATTTCTTACTTATGTATCTATTGTTCTATAACTGAATCTTAAGTGTATCTGTAAGTATTCTCTTATTTGTATTTATTATACATCATCTTATTATGGTTTTCTAAGTATATACTGTAGGTTTCCATACCTGTGCCTTATTTCAATAGGTGTCTATGGTTTCTACATCTATATTTCATTCCTATAGCTTCTCAGTGTGTCTGTTTCCATTTCTTCTCCTCCTCTCCTTCCACAACACCCCGGACTCCCAGGTTCCACGCTACAAGATGGAGTCAACACCATTCAATTCCTCCTGAGGCTGCCATGATCTTCTCGGCAGAGGGTCACTGGCAATAAAATAGCTCTTGCCAAGGCAGATTCTTCCAGTGATGGGGTCCAGGCAGCAAAAACACTCCTCTCTGCAGAGCCTGACCCCTCTGCCCACACTTTCCCACCATGATATGACACCCCTTGAGACAGCAGCACCAGTGCAGTCCACCTACTCTGGTCCTCTCCCCAGCACTCAGTCTTCATTTTCCATTTCCAGCTTCTGAGTCTCAACCCTCTTCAACTCTCCAAGCTGAAGCTCCATCAGCAGGTCAGGCAACTGTCTCCTTCAGGTTCCATCTTCTCTTTTGCTTCATTTTCCAGTCCTGACATTCCCCAGATACACCTCCAACTGTTCTTCTCCTGCTTAACTAATCATTCTCCTCATTTCCTTGACTTTCCTCAACCAACCAGCTCCATTTCCACCAACTTGCATTAATCCCTCTCCTAAAATTGCGGTTTCCTCAACAGCATCTCAAAAATAAATACATAAATACAGGAAGAGCACAAACGCAGAGAGAGAATGCAGATGCACCACCCTGGGTAGACCCTCTCTCTCTCCCAGGCACGCACACAGCCAACACGTATGCACCAGAGAAACGCACATACACATGCGTGATTCATGTCCTTCTTACAGGGAAGAAAATACAGATGTCTTCTGATAGTAAAAAGATGGCAGATGATTACAGGAGCTATGCAAGTTTTCCTTTTTTTGTTCAGCATTCTCATTCTGTCCTGAATTATGTTAGACATTTTGCCACACATTTTTAGATGCTCGCTGTATTTTGTAATTTCTCCAGTGCTCTGAACCTGTGGGTTAAAAGGAGTTTAAAACCGAACCACTTGGAATGCCAGCAATAGTAACTATATTATTAATGTTAGGATGAAATGTTGCATATCATATTACCGGCTGCATGCAGAGATCTTGAGCAAATGCTGCTGGCTGACAAAAGATTTGGCAGAGGTCTTTCACGCAAAATGGAATGCAAAGTTAAGCTATTATTACAGTTGCAAAGAACAGTATCCTGAGATCCCTGATTTTACTTACACCATTGACATCCGCTAAATCCAGGTTGCTATTTGAATTGCAAAAGGACAGGTTTTAGCTGCTGTGCCTGAGAGTTGCATGCCCATTTTCACTTGTTACTTTGCAGGGATGCAATTTATGAAAATTGGCTCAGACCCTGACCAGAGTTTTAAAATGCATTTGGCGATTTCTCCAAGGAACTTCTATTTCTGGCCCACTCATGAGTTCTGCAGAGCTTTCCAGCTGGCAAGAGCAGCAATGGAGGGAAAGCGATGGAAGGAAGGAAGGAAAATTCCTTTTTTCAACTCATTTTGGATGGTGCCTACATCCCATAATGCCGAGGAAAGGGTAAGAGGGTGTTCACTTTAGAGAGGCTGGTAAGGTTGGCCGTTGGAGGCAGGGGAGGGCCACAGAGATGGACAGATGGGATGCCAGGACTGCAGGGCATCCTCAGGGAAGTCAAAATCCACAAGATGCAAAATCTGCAAAATGTGTATTTCTTTTTTTATATCATAAAAAGAACTTAATACACTTTGGTATATTTTACTAATGTTATATTGAGCAATAATTGTATAGCCTCAGTAATTATCTGTTAATTCATACATAATATTTTTTTGCAAAATACAGCTTGTTTTAAATAAAATAAAAGGATTATAAGATTTTTAAAATAATAATAAAACAAGCACAGACTACTGTTGATGTACCTCTTAAAAGAAGAAAATGACTCTATCACCCATCTATATCATCTATCTATCATCTAGATCTATCTATCTATCTATCTATCTATCTATCTATCTATCTATCTATCTATCTAACAATCCATCATCTATCTATCATCTACAGGTAGTCCTCGTTGAACAACCACAACTGAGACCAGAGTTTCGGTTGCTAAGCATTAAGCAAATTAAGCGAATCTGACCCAATTTTACGACCTTTTTTGTGGTGGCCATTAAGCAAATCACTGCAGGCATTAAGTGAGCCATGTGGTCATTAAGTGAATCATGTGGTTCCCCATTGATTTTGCTTGCCAGAAACCAGCCAGGAAGGTTGAAAATGGTGATCTCAACGGGATGCTATGACAGTCATAAATGCAAACTGGTTGCTATGCACCCAAATTGTGATCACATGACCATGGGGATGTTGCAACCGCTGTGTGAGGACTGGTCAAAAGTCAGTTTTTTCAGCACTGTTGTAAGTCTGAAATGTCACTAAATGAATGGTTGTTAAGTTAGGACTACCTGTAGTTATCTCTCTCTCTCGCTATCTATCTATCTATCTATCATCTATCTATCTATCTATCTATCTATCTATCTATCTATCTATCATCTATTTATCATCTATCTTTGTATATCTGTATGTGCTTATTCTTCAGCAAAGGATCGTTACCTTGTCGTGGTGCTGGAGCTTGAGCACCTCAATGATGCCATGAGCTAAACCGTGAAGGGCCACCCAAGACGGGAAGGTCATGACAGAGAGGTCAGACTAAATGTGATCCCTGGGGAAGGTCATGGCAACCCACCCCAGTATTCTTCCCGTGAAAACTAAATGGATCAGTACAACCAGAGATATGTCGGTATACCATCGGAAGATGAGACCCCCAGGTCGGAAGATGGTCAAAACGCTACTGGGGAGGAACAGAGGATGAGTTCAACTAGCCCCAGACGTGATGACGCAGCTAGCTCAAAGCCGAAAGGACGGCTAGCGGCCGACGGTGCTGGTGGTGAACGGCGAATCTGATGTTCTAAGGATCAACACACCATTGGAACCTGGAATGTAAGATCTATGAGCCAGGGCAAATTGGATGTGGTTATTGGTGAGATGTCAAGGTTAAAGATAGACATTCTGGGCGTCAGTGAACTGAAATGGACTGGAATGGGCCACTTCACATCAAATGACCACCAAATCTACTACTGTGGACAAGAGGACCACAGAAGAAATGGAGTAGCCTTCATAATTAATAGTAAAGTGGCTAAAGCAGTGCTTGGATACAACCCAAAAAACTACAGAATGATCTCAATTCGAATTCAGGGCAAGCCATCTAACATCACAGTGATCCAAATATACGCCCCAACCACAGATGCTGAAGAAGCTGAAGTAGAGCAGTTCTATGAGCATCTGCAGCACCTACTGGACAACACGCCTAAAAGAGATGTTATTTTCATCACGGGAAACTGGAATGCTAAGGTGGGCAGTCAAATGACACCTGGAATTACAGGTAAGCATGGCCTGGGAGAATAAAACGAAGCAGGACATAGGCTGATAGAATTTTGCCAAGACAACTCACTCTGCGTAACAAACACTCTCTTCCAACAACCTAAGAGACGGCTTTATACGTGGACTTCCCCAGATGGACAACACCGAAGTCAGATTGACTACATCCTTTGCAGCCAAAGGTGGTGGACATCTATACAGTCGGTAAAAACAAGACCTGGAGCTGACTGTAGTTCAGATCACGAACTTCTTCTTGCACAATTTAGGATCAGACTAAAGAGATTAGGGAAGACCCACAGATCAGCTAGATATGAGCTCACTAATATTCCTAAGGAATATGCAGTGGAGGTGAAGAATAGATTTAAGGGAGTGGACTTAGTAGATAGGGTCCCGGAAGAACTCTGGACAGAAGTTCGCAACATTGTTCAGGAGGCGGCAACAAAATACATCCCAAAGAAAGAGAAAACCAAGAAGGCAAAATGGCTGTCTGCTGAGACAGTAGAAGTAGCCCAAGAAAGACGGAAAGCAAAAGGCAACAGTGATAGGGGGAGATATGCCCAATTAAATGCAAAATTCCAGAGGTTAGCCAGAAGAGATAAGGAATTACTTTTAAACAAGCAATGCGCGGAAGTGGAAGAAGACAATAGAATAGGAAGGAAAAGAGACCTCTTCCAGAAAATTCGAAACATTGGAGGTAAATTCCAGGCAAAAATGAGTATGATCAAAAACAAAGATGGCAAGGACCTAACAGAAGAAGAAGAGATCAAGAAAAGGTGGCAAGAATATACAGAAGACCTGTATAGGAAGGATCACAATATCAGGGATAGCTTTGACGGTGTGGTCAGTGAGCTAGAGCCAGACATCCTGAAGAGTGAGGTTGAATGGGCCTTAAGAAGCATTGCTAATAACAAGGCAGCAGGAGACGACGGCATCCCAGCTGAACTGTTCAAAATCTTGCAAGATGATGCTGTCAAGGTAATGCATGCTATATGCCAGCAAATTTGGAAAACACAAGAATGGCCATCAGACTGGAAAAAATCAACTTATATCCCCATACCAAAAAAAGGAAACACGAAAGAATGTTCAAACTATCGAACAGTGGCACTCATTTCACATGCCAGTAAGGTAATGCTCAAGATCCTGCAAGGTAGACTTCAGCAATTCATGGAGCGAGAATTGCCAGATGTACAAGCTGGGTTTAGAAAAGGCAGAGGAACTAGGGACCAAATTGCCAATATCCGCTGGATCATGGAGAAAGCCAGGGAGTTTCAGAAAAACATCTATTTCTGTTTTATTGACTATTCTAAAGCCTTTGACTGTGTGGACCATAACAAATTGTGGCAAGTTCTTAGTGGTATGGGGATACCAAGTCATCTTGTCTGCCTCCTGAAGAATCTGTATAACGACCAAGTAGCAACAGTAAGAACAGACCACGGAACAACGGACTGGTTTAAGATTGGGAAAGGAGTATGGCAGGGCTGTATCCTCTCACCCTACCTATTCAACTTGTACGCAGAACACATCATGCAACGTGCTGGGCTTGAGGAATCCAAGGCTGGAGTTAAAATCGCTGGAGGAAACATTAACAATCTCAGATACGCAGATGATACCACTTTGATGGCTGAAAGCGAAGAGGAACTGAGGAGCCTTATGATGAAGGTGAAAGAAGAAAGTGCAAAAGCTGGCTTGCAGCTAAACCTCAAAAAAACCAAGATTATGGCAACCAGCTTGATTGATAACTGGCAAATAGAGGGAGAAAACGTAGAGGCAGTGAAAGACTTTGTATTTCTAGGTGCAAAGATTACTGCAGATGCTGACTGCAGTCAGGAAATCAGAAGCGTAATCCTTGGGAGAAGAGCAATGACAGATCTCAATAAAATAGTCAAGAGTAGAGACATCGCACTGACAACAAAGGTCCGCATAGTTAAAGCAATGGTGTTCCCCATAGTAACATATGGCTGCGAGAGCTGGACCATAAGGAAGGCTGAGCGAAGGAAGATCGATGCTTTTGAACTGTGGTGTTGGAGGAAAATTCTGAGAGTGCCTTGGACTGCCAGAAGGTCAAACCAGTCCATCCTCCAGGAAATAAAGCCAGACTGCTCACTTGAGGGAATGATATTAAAGGCCAAACTGAAATACTTTGGCCACATAATGAGAAGACAGGACACCCTGGAGAAGATGCTGATGGAGAGTGGAGGGCAAAAGGAAGAGGGGCCGACCAAGGGCAAGGTGGATGGATGATATTCTAGAGGTGACAGACTCGTCCCTGGGGGAGCTGGGGGTGTTGACGACCGACAGGAAGCTCTGGCGTGGGCTGGTCCATGAAGTCACGAAGAGTCGGAAGTGACTAAACGAATAAACAACAAATGTGCTTAGTAAAAGTTTAACTGTTTAAAAAAAAATCTGCGGAATGGCTGTGCCATTGCAGTCTAAGGTTGCAGTCTAAGCTCTGCCCCTTGGTAGGTGGACCACAACTCTTGTCCACCAAATTTTGACACCCCTCCCTCATTAATGCCTCTGCTAGAACTTCAGCGATTGAGCTGTCTTGGCTAGATAGAAAGTTGGGGACAGCAAAGAAATCTAGTAAAAGGCCCATCTTACCACAGATGTCATATGGATGTATGTGTTGGTTCTGGTTAAGGAGACCCCTGGTCTGGGAGCCTGATCCTTCAAGGAGAATGCAACCCCATCTAGAGCAGGCAGAAACTCCTGAACCATGAAACCAGCAAGAATTCTGTCTTGTCTGGATGCAGCTTCCATCCAATTCTGTGTCCAGATGAGATGTCCAGCTCTGACCTTGTAAGAAAGGAGAAATATATTTGAATATCATCAGCACACTTACATGTCCCTATTCAAATATCAATCTGAGTTTCACTGAGATAAAATCAGGTTTCTGAAGACCTCGTTCTCTTGTCTGTTAACAGCTTATATTTATTTACATTCCATTTCTGCCCAAAAGCTGGGCTCCATTGGAGAGGCAACAATCCTGGGTCAGCTCACGGTGACCCAAGGTGAGTGTGATTCATTCTTCTGTCAGGCAACCTTGGGAGATGCAAACAATATTGTGTTTAGATAGCTGCCACAATCCTTAGTTTGAGACTTCTTAGCTGCTTCCATTCCAGCTGATACACAGGCATCTTCTTCACACAGCAGAACCCATCTTGGTTTGCTGTGCAGTGTGTGAAGGAGAGCGCCCTGATATATCAAAAGCAACACTGTTTAACATGTTTGCAATAAAAAGTCAACACAAATGGTGTATTTGAGGAGGAGGTGGAAAAACAGCAAACAGTAAAGAAATTACAGGACACAGAGGAATATATTGTTAAATAGGGGGAAAGGGTTTGCAAAAGTGTATGAATTGAGGAAAAAGTGTCATCAGAACATACACAGGCTTCATTTGTCCATCCATCAGCTTGACCTTTTTGATCCTCCTCTTGCAGACACCCCTGTTTACCTATATCCCTCCACTGTGAGAATTAGTCCTTTCTGTTCAGTCCAACCATGCTCCCACTTTAGCCTGTTTTCCACCAGAACATTTGACTACAGGTAGTTGTCGACGTACAACCACAATTGGGACTGGAAGTTCCATCATAAGTTGTTGCAGTCGTAAGTTGAGTCACCATGTGATTGGACCCGATTTTACAATCATTTTTATGGCGGCCGTTAAGCCAATCACGGATTGTTAAGCGAATCACCACAGTCATTAAGCAAAAAAGTCCCAAAATGCGATCATGTGACCACAGGACTCTGTAACTGGTCGTAAATGTGAGCCGATTGCCAAGTGCCCAAAATGCGATCATATGAGGGGGGGGGTTCGATGTTTTGCGACACTTGGAAGTGCTTTACAGTCTGTAAATCACCCATTCTGAGGCTGTCGTAACTTAGGACCACCGTTAAACAAATGGTCATAAGTCGAGGACTACCTGTATGTGAGTCTCAGCCAGAAGTTTTGAAGAAGACCGAACTCCACAAATGGTTACTATTAAAGGGGTTTACAGGTCCAGCCTATTTCAGGCCCTTCTTGTAATCCAAGGCAGGATCAGGATCAGGATCAGCTGGGGTCCTCTTTCTCTCCCATGGTCTTTTCCCCAGACTTCACCCACACCAGAGGTGGGGACTGGTGAGAAGAACTATGTTCTTGTAAAGGTTTTCTTGTAGAGCTTTTCTTCTTCCAGGTGCTGCTTGTGGGATACAGTGAGAAATGAGAAACGCTCACATTTTGGGTTCCCCCAAATAATGGTCCTATCCCAGGGAGGCTGACACACATTGTGTGGAAGTAGCATCAGCAGAGGGGCTCCTTCATGGTCCTCTCACTCTCCGGCCCTGTTCCCAGAATGTGATTAAGCAACTCACCCTTAACCTAGTCATCTCTTCCAGCGTGCAATTACACTATCCGGGCCCCATCTATTTTCTCAAAGAAGGGCTAGCACCTCATTAGCCCTCCTACTTGATGCGTCCTGGCATCATGGCCCCTTTCCCCGTTGGCCCAGAAGACAAGGCTTGGTGTGGCTTGCCACTAATCAGTTCTGGGGTTGTGCTTGGTGCTGCCAGGGCAGAGTTCTGCCGGCTTGCCTGCAGGGTATGATAAAAAAAGTCAAGATGGCGGCCACAACAGCACAATCCAAACTACGCCTGTTTTTCATGTGCAGAGCTTCTGTTGTCCTATGGCGGCAACCACCTTAATTTCTTGGACTGTATCCTGCAGACGATCTTGCCGTTGGGCAGTGGAGAGATCTGCTTCTGCAGCCCTTGCATCTCTCCAGATCTTTTTCTGAAGAGTGCGGGTTCAGGGGCATCTGCAGGGGAGTCAGAAATTCAGGGTGGCAGCCTTAACTGCATGATCAAAGCTGCAGGTAAAAAAGGAGGGAGGCTTTGATCATGCAGTTGAGGCAGACTTCTAGACCCCTTTGACACACACACAGGCACAGACACGGATATCCCTGGTATGACTGAGTGGGTTTATAGACTCCTGTACCACAAATGGCTTGGTGGAGTGAGTGTAGGCCTTTTTAGGGCTAAATTTAACCGCCTGGAGCACAGGCCTCCTGTGGAAACCACAGCAACATTACTTGCATGATGAATCCTTGAGGAAATGATGCAAACTGCAAAACTCACATGATTCCGCAGTGACGCCATGGCAACTGTGATGGCATCACTTGCTCTCCCTGTGGACACGTGCGGCCTGGAAGAAGGGACTAGTTATAACTAGATCGGTTGACCCATTTTTAAATTTCCACGATATATGAATTCCTCCATATTGACCTAGACAAGAACGTCGTGGGAAGGGGGCCTCTAGGCACGCAATGCTCAAGGTTTAGCCTGTAGCAGATTTTGAAGAGAAGTTCGTTCCAAGGACAAGGTAATATGGGGAGGCTGAGTCGGAAGGACGCAAAGAGCAAACAATAGTTGTTCCACTGCTTTTAATTAATTTCTTTTACCTGTGTCATCACGATTGCCCAGAACCAGAAGGGATGGACTCTGTGTTTGGAATCTCTTTGATTGCTGGCAGTCAGCACTTCAGTTGGTGAGCCTGGAACTCTTTTCAGTTGTGTTAATGATACGTTAGCTATTTCAGGCCCGTACTTGGCACTTTGTTCCCACACATCAATTTTATTCCTCTATTATTTGAGCACGGGAGGAGAAGAAGGGTGGGGCGGGAGAGCACTCTGATATCTGTCTTCCTCCATTGTCTTGATAATGACTCTCTGTCAAATTGGCATCACGAAAACACTTGACATGACCCAGTGGAACAATTCTGGAACAACCCCGATGGGCTGTTTCCACACAGAAGATTACTGTTATGCCACAGCTCAGTGTGAAGCCTCAGAGCTTTGGCTATGTGGACTCTCCAGCAAGATGGGAAGACTCAAAATTCAGCACAAGTAACGTTAATAGAGAAGGCATCAGAAAATGTAACAGAAGACTCCACCAGCAGAACATGACTGGGCACCAGTGGGAAAATTCTTCTGATTTATGGGCATTCCAAGCATGCAATAACCAGACTGAGAAGGAAGAGTGATGGGTCAAGTTGCTACCCTACCCCTGATGGCTGTCTTCACATGCACAGACTATGTAGAGTCAGGAAGATGACTGGACAGAGATATGCAGGAACCGTTGCCTAGGCAAAAGGAACTGAAGCATTTTTTAAGTCCAGAAAGGCCAGATATCACCTAGAAGCAGCTCGGATGGACACCTCCCTGATTCACTGGAGTATAAGAAGAGGGAGGAGATCTAGCACAATTAGATAACCAAAGGTTGAGAAACACTGGGTTATATAGTGTATCAGCCCCACTGGATGGGTCAGACCCAGAAATCAATTCCACAAGAGGGCTAAAGCTACTTTTATTGGCTATAGTAACAGAATCTTGCACATCTTAAAGTTCCCATGGTTGAGAAACCCTATAAAACCAAACTATTTCAGGAGAAGGTTCAAGTCTGTTAGGAAAATTGTCATCAGTGGTTGGAATCTGGAGCAAATATTTGGAGGACCGAATCTGATGGTTTGTTGATGTAGATAAATAGTTTGGATTGGATTACAGATGGGCCGGTCAGCCCATTCCCAATCTAGGTTGCTTTTGCTTATATTTTCTCCCTTTATTAAAAAATAAACAGAAAACAGAAGAAATGTATTGAAGTACAGTAAAAATAGTATATCAGTGATTGTATGGTAAAATAAGTACAAATGTTTCAGTAAACTGAACATAAGGGGAGGAAAAAAAAGAAACTAAGAAAAAGAAAAAATACAGAATCCCTAAAATATCAGTATAAGATTAATTCAGTCTTTAAACTTATTATTAAATCGAGACCTTATAGAAACATAAAGCTCCATCTTTCCATTTTTAGAAGTGTTTATTTTCATTCCTAAATCTATTCTAATTTATGTTCCAATTTTTCTGTTAAGAAAAGAGAAAAGAATTGTTATGGAAACCGATGTTTTGGCATGCATTCCTGCTGCTATGGGAATCGTTCTGGCTAAATTGTTGTGTAGAAAAGTTTTACAATAAAGATATGATTCTAAAATGTTTCTAGCTACTTGCTTTTCTCCTATTCTTCAATATATTGTGCCTTCTGAGCTGGGAACTTCAGCACAGTGTTTGAAGAAATGCAAAATCTGACAAATGTTACATTTTGGTCCACACGTTGTGCTCTGACAGGGGCATCTCGTGGGGAGGGAAGCATCCAAAAAGTCAAGATGGCAGCTGCAACTGCAGGATTGAAGCACCACCCCTATTTATGTGCATCATGATGCACGTAGAAAGGGGAGGAGCTTCAGTCATGCACTCACAGCCACCATCTTGATTTCTTGGACCCCCTCCTCTGATGCCCCTATTAGAGCCTGTCATGAATACAAGACCTGCTTGCCCAGTGGCACAATTTCACCCAGATAGACTTGCAAGTGGTCACTCTGACCCTCCTCAAGTGACCCTCGTTCAACTGGGAGCAAGGACTGTGAGCAGCTTCTAGCTATGAAGCAAGGGGCTGGAGAAAAGTCCAGGACAGGAAGAAAACATTAGAGAGAAATTCAGATTAGCTCTGCCTTGCCTGTCCTGAGTATAAGAGGAAGGGAGGGAGGGAAAACATTGTCAGGTTTTCAAAATTCTGTTCCTCTAGCCCACTGTTTCTCAACCTTGGCAGCTTTAAGATGTGTGAACTCCAACTCCCAGAATTCCCCAGCCAGCCATTATATTCCCCAGCCATCTATTATATCTCAATAAACAAGAGTCCCAGTCATTCTTGTGGAAAATGTTTCTTGACCTGGCCTACGTCAGAGGGAAGACAAGCTGGTCACGAAGATGTGTCCTTCAAGAATGGTCAGCACAGCATCCTTGAGTTGATGGGATGTTCGTGGGGAATGTGCCTCTAATCAGCCCTGAAGTATTGTTTATTCTTTCAGCAATCCACAATATGTTACAGCAGGTAGCTATACTTGGTTGACCCTGCCTGGGCTTGAAAAAGCTAAGGAGGATCAAATCTGTTTAAGGCTTGGACGGGAAGCTTCCAGGCCTAGGAACTAGGCTGGAATTTTAAAAATAGCAATTGCAAACCACTTCTTTGCTAAGAAAATTCCAAACACGTGTCCATGTAGTTAGCAGAAGCCATGGTAGACTTGAGGACATTTATGTTCCTAATCTACAGTGTTATCTTTTATTGGCATTTCCTCTATTTGCCGTGTTAGTTGAGACATCTTCACACTTCCAAGCTTGGCCGTTTTACTTCCACCCATGATCTTTTCCTCTGCCTCATTCTTCATGGAAGAGGGATCCTATTATGAACTTACATTATCTGTCAAAATCACTGGTGGAAATGTGTGGTATTCAACAGTCTCCCTTGTTATGAATTCAGTGCTTCATCAGTCTTGAAACATATCCACGTGCCTATGCAATTAAAGCCCAAAATAGGATAGAATAATGATTGATAGCAGAGGGCTTGCAACCTGACCAGGGGTGTCTGCAATGCACATTTAAAAGGTGGAGCTTCAACAGCATCATCACAGCCGCCACCGGAACTTTTTGGCCTGTAGACCTTTGTACAGCCCTGAACAAATGGGTCTATCTGTTCATCATGGTTTAAATCCAATGCCAGGCTTCCCCTGTGAAAGGAAACTTCCAGGAAACTGAAAGGGGAAGTTCTCATGGAAAAGAACAATGGTTGCATGATCCAAGTGTGTGATCCAGGTGTGTCCAGTTGAGGTCATGGGGGCAGATAGGTCAATAAGGCAGCTGCAACTGGGGGATGAACTCTGCTCCTTTTTATGTATAGTGCATGCTTTTTTAATATGTGTGGCACAATTGGAGCCCATGACGGGCATAAAAAAGGGGCAGGGCTTCACTCTCGCTGCCACAGGGCACCATCTTGACCCCCACCCCACCCCAATGCTTGCATTCAGGCATGGATCCCTGAAATCAATGGTACCTACCTTTGGTAGTGCCTTCTGTCAAACAATTGTATCTTTGGTCTTTGCACACTGTAAAGCAAGAGCTGAATTGTCAACTTTCAGTGGACGGAAACACCTTGGCTCTTGAGGAGCAGTGATGTGGGAATCCTGAAACTGCAGGTGCTGCTGTAATACTGGAAGAGGTTTCGTCATGCCTCAGCAGTGCCCATGCATGTATTTTGCACTGCCTTGCATTTCAATGCTTGCTCAGTCCCTCGGTGAAGTAGAGCTGCGTTCCTTTGGCGCAAGGAACGCTTTGGGCCTTGTTCTTGAATTCTGTCCCATGAGAAACACTTGCCATACACACATTTCACATTCTCGTTTATCACAGAGCATTGTGAATCCAACAAAATAAAATAGGAAGAAACAGAGATAGAAGATTTATTGAAGCATGAAAACAAATAAAAGCATCAAGCTAAAACAGATGAAAATCCCTGAGCTGGGTAATGAATCAAGCCTTCACAATAAAAGTCAGACATTGCTGAAAATTTGGAAACTTTTCAGAAAATGTTAGGGAGTGATGTACCTTAACAGTCTAAAGCACTAACTTTTTAATGTTTTCCACATACCCATGGTATAAATTAAAAGTTATTCTTCTCTCATATTGCTAAATTGCATCAATACGTTGCTAAATTTTAAGCAACATGAGGCTGTCTGGGTTCCCCTACCTGTCCTAATCTTTTGCAAAAAAGCTTTTGGCTTAAAGCACTTTATGTTTCCTCATTGCCCGTTTTTCTTACTTAGCCTCGGCCTATTGACATCTGGGCACATGCAGACATAGTTATCCACTGACAATGGAATTGGCTACATTCATTTTTTTCACTACTCAATTCTTCACGCGTTGTTGTCTATTGGTGATGGGTTACAACTCTTCCCTAAAGGAAGGTGATTAAAACAGGGACAGACGTCTAATGCTGCTCTGAATGTATTTGCACTCATCCACACTCCCCACTAAGAATGATCCCCTTGCAACCTTACTCACGGAGAGCTATCAGATGTTCAACAGCCATCCATGGGAAAGGCTGCCTTTCTGCATACCGTGTAGCCCTTGAGAGCATTGGTCTTCAGGAACAAGCTAGTAGTCCTACGAGAAGATCAGCAGAACTGGAAAAGGGTCAAATGCAGTAAGATCTGAAGTGAGTTAGCGTCACATGGACCATGACGTCATTACACAAATGACGTAATCTGATTGTGTGTGTGATCGTAGCATGAAGCTTATGATGTCAGCCTGTCTTCTGACAGGCACTAAGACTTGTCTGACAGGCTTGTATGTTTGAATTATATCCTTTTGAACCCCATTTGAAGTCCTGGATTTTAATGATGAGAGCTGGTGTGGACATATTTGCATTCATGTCTGTCTGTCTGTCTGTCTGTCTGTCTACCTACCTACCTATCTATCTATCTATCTATCTATCTATCTATCTATCTATCTATCTATTTTGGGGGGCCAAAATATGTTCTATGGGTTCATAGCTTTTTCCAGTTTAAATCCTCACTTCGAGCAATTAAATACAACCTCAGATCAGTAGATAGCTGTGCAGAAGTTATTAATTTGTGTATTGGAGTTGAGAGACAATGCCTGGTCTGCCACACTTGCCAAAATACTCTCCTTCTCTCTCTTTCTCAATCGCTCCTTCACAAGGACCCAAACTGGTTTACAATCATAATAAACCTGAGGTAGGCTGAGTGGGAGGGAAGACCAAGCAGGGGTTCTGCTTCTGAAATATAGATCTTGTCATCTGGCAAACACCCCTTTATCCAATAAACTTCTCCTAACTACCAAGTTTCTGAGCATGATTATATTGCTGCTGTACAAATGACTAGCAATTCATGGTAGGATTAGTTCCGGTGAAGGTGCGCAACAAAAGACTCCCAAAAATTAAAATCTGGCTTCAAGGAGCTCTAAGAATTCAGATCAGATACTTTGAAATTTAAGATTAAGCCAGCTGCAAAAACTCAAGGAGCCTATTAGGGGGGGTCTGCAGGATTGATTGACTTGATGTGCCATCAAGTCGTTGTCATCTCTTAGGGACCACCTAGATAGACTTTCTTCATGACAATCTGTCCCCAACCTGGTCCTTCAGCTCTTCCAATGGTATACCCATCACCACTCTAACCGAGTCCATCCACCTTGCTGCTGATTGTCCTCTTCTTCTCTTTCCCACCATCAGAGCCTTTTCCAGAGAGTAGGTTTTTGCATAATGTGTCCAAAGTAGGATCATATGAGCCTGGTCATTTGTGCCTCGAGTGAGAACTCTGACTTGATGTGTTCTATTATCCGTTTGTTTTTTTCGCTGTCTATAGTATTTTCAGGAGTCTTCTCCAACTTCAAAGTTCATAATCATCAATAGTCTTGCTATCCTGCTTCTTCAGAGTCCAACTTTTGATTTCATAGTGTGTCACAGGGAATACCATGGCTTGCACAATTCTGATCTTTGTAGGTATTGGCACATCATGGCCTCTGAATATCTTTTACAAAGGTCCACAGGAAGAAGTCAGAAAATTCAAGCTGGTGGTTGCTTCTGACCCTCTCCCTATGTACATCTCTGACAAAACCTATGTGGTCCTTGTAGTCTAGAAATGGAGGATGTCATGAGTGCCGTTGAGCTAAAGTCATCAGCGCAATGGCACACATGACAATGGCAAGGAAATAGGTGAAGGGGTGCAAGATAAGTAGCCATCAACCCACAACGACTAACGGCCAACAAACAATAACTAAACGGATCACGGAGCACACCCAAGCCATCAGCGCCAATACAACGGGGATCGCCCAGCTGAAAGCAATCAGCAGAGGAATGGAAAACCTGATGATGGGCGATCCCGGAAACCCTCACCCACCGGCAGGGCAACGTATTGGACAAAGGGGGGTGACGTGACCGCGAGCGAGGGGGCGCTGACCGGCGCGGGGTATTTAAACCCCGCACCGGCGCGCTCCTGTCACTCTCAGCTTTTTTCTACCAACGCTGTACCTGCCCTGCAAATAAATCAGAGCCTGATCCACGAACCAGTGTCTGAGTGTTATTCAGAGGCAGGCAGCGCATGACATAAAGCTGAGAGTCATAAACTCAGCCTCGCCGAGCCCCACCGGACGACAACGAGCCGCGGGAGGAGTAGACGGCGAGAAGACCAGCAAGATGAGGCCGGAGCGGCGCGGGCAAGGAGGGCGAGCCGCGCGGCAAGAGACAGAGGAGGACCGACCAAGGCCAGAGGCACCGCGGACTCCCGGAGCCATGGACGCCCACCCCACCCGACCCGAGCCTCAGCTCCAACCCCAAGGGGAGATGGCGACGGAGGCAACCCGACCGCGGGAGGGAGCAGCACGACTTCCGAAACCAGCGGAGGACCCCGCGCCCCACATCGCACCCCAGCAACGGGCGTGGAGCGACAGCCCAACGGCGGTCAACACGGAGGAGGACGACGGAGACACCCAGCAGACGGCGGAGGAAGCGGACCCGCGGCAGAGGGAGGAGGAACCCCGCCGGCAACCCACCCCCGAGGACGCGCCAACGGAACCGGCCCCAGCGGCGGCGCGGGCTGTGGACGAGGAGGCACGAGCTGAACTCGCGGCCATGCGGGCTCAACTGACGGAACTCCGGACCATGCTCCAGTCGCTTATGCCCCCCGCGCCACCCAACGACGTCCCCGCACAGGCCCACACCCCGAGCGAAGCACCGAACCCACACGGGCCAGCGGAGGGTCAGCAGACGGCACAGGCGGCCGACACCACACCCCGGGAAGCGAGAGGCGGGGCCGCACAAAACGCCCGGGCCCCAAAGGACTTCCCCATCTTCTTCGATGGGACCCCCACAAAACTCTCGTTTTTCGTTACGAACACTAGGGAGTTCATGGGGAGGCACGGACACTCCTATGACTCCGAGGCCGACAAGATCGCCGCCGTGGCGATCAAACTCCAAGACAGGGCGGCGGACTGGTACGTCCAATTGTACGAGTCCAGCTCCCCCGCCCTCGCCACCTTCCCTGCTTTCATCAATGAGATGAAAAACTACTTCGAAGACCCCCTAGCCAAAGTAAGGGCGAAAAGCGCACTCCAAAGACTTAAACAGGGCACACGCACGGTCCCTGACTACGCCCTGGAGTTCAAAGCCCTCGCGGGGAAGGTCAGCGACTGGTCCGAGACCACCCTGCTGGAAATGTTCAAAAGGGGGCTCAACCGCAACGTTCTCCAATGGGCCCTCTACCGCGACAACCCAGAAACGCTACACGGGTGGATCCACCTCGCGGGGAAAGCCGAACACGCGCACCGCACCTTCCTCATGACAACCACGGAAGACACAAACTATGCCGGGAAAAAGGTACCCGCACCACACGGGGGCATGGGCGGCCCCATATACCCAAAAAAGAAGTTCAACCGGGAGCCCTGCGGGAGGTGTGGCAAATTAGGGCACAAGACGGTGGATTGCTTCGCCAACCGACCGCCGACCAGCGCGCCCAAACCCACCCCGAAAATTAGCCCCAAACCACCCAACCGGGGGCCGCCCCCTCACCGCCGAATGACCGTGGCCACAGCGACACCAGAGGAGGGCTGGGACGCTTACTGGGGGGAAGAGGACAACGCAGACCCCGACCAGCCGGCGGGAAATGCTCCCCGCCTGCCCTGAAACGCGTGGCGAGGCAGGCGGTGGGACAACAGCGCGGACCACCTCGACGAAACGACGAAAGCCCCGTAATAATGGCAGCAATTAAACTCTCTGCCGGCAACGGAGCCACCACGGCCGCGGCACTAGTGGACTCTGGGTGCTCAAAAAACCTCATCCACCCCGACCTAGTCGCCAAACTCGACCTCCGCTGCTTCCCCCTCCCCACGCCGCTGGCATTCCACCAGCTGGATGGCTCTACAGCGGGAGGGAAACCAGCCACGCTACAAACCGAGCCGGTCACCCTGCAAATGGGCACTCACACCGAGCGCACATCGTTCGTAGTCACGCACATCGGACGGCCCATTGCAGTCCTGGGGATGCCATGGCTCGCGACAAACAACCCGCGGATCAACTGGGAGACCCGCACCTTCACATTCGGCGACGGCGAGTATCGAGCACCAGTTCCAGCGGGCAGAACCAACCCCACGGTAGGACGAGCGGAGGCGACCACACAAGACAACGCCGCTACCACAGCAGACCTACCAGAACAATACGCCGACTTCTCCGAGGTCTTCGGAGAGGCAGAAGCTGACCAACTACCCCCCCACCGCAAGACGGATTGCCGGATCGACCTACTGCCCGACGTCCCCTTACCTAGACCAAAGATCTATTCGATGACCCCGAAGGAGATGGCAACCCTCCGGGAGTTCATCGATAAAAACCTAGACAGGGGATTCATAGAGCCAGCATGCTCACCGGTCGGAGCCCCCGTCTTATTCCGGGAGAAGAAAGACGGGACCCTACGGCTCTGCACCGACTACCGGGGCCTAAACGCGGCTTCCCTGTCCAACAAATACCCCTTACCCCTGGTGAAGGACATGCTCGCCCACCTGTCCACGGGCAAAGTCTTTTCCAAACTGGACCTTCGCGAGGCGTACTATCGCATCCGAATCAGGGAGGGGGACGAATGGAAGACGGCGTTCAACTGCCCCCTAGGCGCCTTCCAGTACAAAGTACTGCCCTTCGGACTCGCGGGGGCCCCTGGGGTGTTCATGCAGCTCATCAATGAGGTACTGCATGAACATCTGTTCAAAGGGGTCCTGGTCTACATCGACGACGTCCTTATTTACACAAAAACGCACGAGGAACATGTGACCCTAGTCAGGCAAGTCCTCGACAAGCTCAGAAGGGCGCAGCTCTATGCCAAGCCTACAAAGTGCGAGTTTCACAAAGAGCGCCTAGACTATCTGGGGTACCGAATCTCCGGGGACGGCATCGAAATGGACCCCGCAAAAGTCGAAGCGGTGCTAAACTGGGAGCGGCCCCGCAACAGACGCCAACTACAGAGCTTCCTCAGATTCGCGAATTTTTACAGGTCATTCGCCCGGGGGTTCGCTGAGATAGCCCTCCCCTTAACGGACCTCCTCAAAACCAAAGGGGTGGACACCCGACGCGCCAAGAACCCAGGCACAGTGCTGAATTGGACTCCCGCGTGCCAGACCGCATTCAACAAGCTGAAAGCGCTGTTCACTACGGAGCCAATCCTCGCGCACCCGGACCCAGAACGGCCGTTCGTGGTCCAAGCCGACGCCTCAGACTTCTCCCTGGGAGCCATCCTGCTACAGAAAGACCCCACGGGACTCCTGAAACCATGCGCCTACCTGTCAAGGAAGTTCTCCGAGACAGAGAGGCGATGGCACGTCTGGGAGAAAGAAGCCTTCGCGGTGAAATCGGCACTAGAGACATGGCGACACCTACTCGAGGGAGCCACCCAACCATTCGAGGTCTGGACTGACCACCGGAACCTCGAGGCCCTACGAACGCCTAGACGCCTTAGCCCAAAACAGGTCCGATGGGCCCAATTCTTCAGCCGCTTCAATTTCCAGCTGAAGTTCATGCCGGGCAAAAAGAACTTCCTGGCCGACGCCCTCTCCCGACTGCCCCAAGACGAAGAGCCCGCCCCAGACACCATTGGGACGGTCCTATCCGCCTCGCAACTGGGGATGGCCGTGACCACCCGAAGCGGCGCGCGGAGGCAGCTCGACTCTACGGCGCAGCCGACGGCGGGACAACCGGCGACTGGAAGAAGCCAACCGCAACTACCAGGGGGAATGCGCACGGACCTCGCCGCCGCCCTCAAAACCGACCCCTGGTTCCTGGCAAACCCCGACAAGGTAACGATGGCACAGGACCTGGCATGGGGGGAAGGCAGAATCTACGTCCCGGACTCGCAACGCCAGGCGATCTTGCATAGGTCACACGACGCCAAGCAAGCGGGACACTTTGGGTTCCTCAAGACCCTACACCTAACACGGCGTCAATTCTGGTGGCCCACGCTCAGGCGAGACGTAAAAACCTACGTAGCGTCCTGCCCAACGTGCGCTAGGGCCAAACGGGCACCAGGCAAACCCGCGGGGCTATTGCAACGGGTGGCAGAACCCTCCCGCCCATGGGAGGAAATCTCTATGGATTTTATAGTGGACCTCCCACCCAGCCAGAAGAAAACGGCCATTTGGGTGGTGAAGGACTACTTCTCAAAGCAGGCCCACTTCATCCCCTGCACGTCGGCCCCATCCTCACAACAGCTAGCCAAACTCTTCCTCATCCACGTGTACAGGCTACACGGATGTCCCGCACGTGTGGTGACCGACAGGGGCACACAGTTCACCTCCAAATTCTGGCGGGCCTTCCTGAAGCTGACGGGGACCCAACAGGCCCTATCTACGGCTTGGCACCCCCAGACGGACGGAGCCACAGAGGTTCTTAATGCCACCTTAGAGCAATTCATACGATCATATACTAACTACCACCAAGACGACTGGGCTGAACTGCTCCCGTTCGCCGAAGTCGCATACAACAACGCCGTCCACACGAGCACGGGGAAAACTCCGTTCGAAGTAGTCTCGGGGCGCGACTTCGTCCCCATACCGGAGCTACCTCAACCCCCGGAACCCCAGGTGGACGCTAGCGACTGGGGACGGAAGATCGCGGAAGCATGGCCAGTAATCACGGCGGCGCTGAAGGATGCACAGGCAGCCTACAAAGAGCAGGCCGACAAGCACCGGCGCCAACAACCGACGTTCCAGGCGGGGGATATGGCCTATCTATCCACCAAGTTCCTAAAGTCAACCCAACCCTCGAAAAAACTGGGGCCTAAGTACATCGGGCCGTTCCGAGTCACGCAAATAGTGAACCCGGTAGCAATACGCTTGGACCTGCCACACAACCTCCGGAGACTCCACCCGGTGTTCCACACCAGCCTCCTGAAACCGGCAACCACCTCCCGATGGCACCCAAGCACGCCACAGCCCGCACCGGTGATGATCGACGGGCAACACCACTTCGAGATAAGGGACATTCTCGACTCCCGCAAGCAACGAGGAACTCTACACTATCTGGTCAGGTGGAAACACTTCCCCCACCCGGAATGGGTGGCGGCGCACAACGTTAACGCGCCTGACCTGACCAGAGCATTTCACCGGGCATACCCCGACAAACCACAACCAAGGTCAGCAAACCAAACCCCCCCCCCGCAGCCCCCCCCCGCCTCCCGTGCCCCAAGGGAAAGGGCCCCCCCAAGCCCGCGACTTGGGTGGACCTCCCCCCCCCGGGACTCACTCCCCCCGCCCCGGGCCCACGGGGTGGTGACAAACGTTCGCCAGCACCCTCCCCCCGCCCCCCCGGCCGCGGGGGAGTGGCAAGCAAGTCAACAGGGCAACCTGGGGGCAACGCCCAGGAGACACAACAAAGGCGACGCACTTTAAATAAGAAAAAAGAAGGGCCCTACCTGGAGCTGAGAAGCACCCGACCAGCCACGCCTCTCTCCTCGCCGAACTGAGCCAAACAAACAGGGTGTGGCTGGAGCATGCGCACGCCAGGTCAGGACCCGAGCATGCGCACCATGGACACACCCTGGGAAGGCACGTGGTAGAGGGAGGAGCAAAGGGAGGGGCGACAACTACTCCGGCGGGAACTTTGAAAAAAAAAAAAAAAAAAAAAGTGGCGTTTTGACAGCTCCACGGAAAAAACCCAGAAAACCGGGGGGGAACACTATTCGGAAAGGGGGCAGTATGTCATGAGTGCCGTTGAGCTAAAGTCATCAGCGCAATGGCACACATGACAATGGCAAGGAAATAGGTGAAGGGGTGCAAGATAAGTAGCCATCAACCCACAACGACTAACGGCCAACAAACAATAACTAAACGGATCACGGAGCACACCCAAGCCATCAGCGCCAATACAACGGGGATCGCCCAGCTGAAAGCAATCAGCAGAGGAATGGAAAACCTGATGATGGGCGATCCCGGAAACCCTCACCCACCGGCAGGGCAACGTATTGGACAAAGGGGGGTGACGTGACCGCGAGCGAGGGGGCGCTGACCGGCGCGGGGTAATTAAACCCCGCACCGGCGCGCTCCTGTCACTCTCAGCTTTTTTCTACCAACGCTGTACCTGCCCTGCAAATAAATCAGAGCCTGATCCACGAACCAGTGTCTGAGTGTTATTCAGAGGCAGGCAGCGCATGACAGAGGAGAATCCAGGAGCAGATTAACTTGGAGGAGAAAAAGCAGGAATGAAAGATGCCTTATGCATGGGTTGCATTTTGTTGTTAAATAAGTGGAGCCAAACTAACCTTGGCTGATCGCAAAATCCTAAACAGGGTCAGATGTGATTACTACTTGGATGGGAAACCACCCAAAATCCCTGTAGACTAGACTAGGAAGTTGAGAAAAACGTCCCATTTTTGGTGCATAGGCTTAAACACCAATTGTCTGCTAGCCATCATTAGACCTCAAGAGAATGGCATTTCCATGGACTTTCCATTTCTTTTCACTGATGTTCTCCCACATCTTACAAAGAAGCTCCTTTCATTCTTTAATGCAAGCATTTGTATATCCCCATGTGCACACACACTCTTGTTCTGGGTGTCCAAACTCACCTTCAAGGTCTTATTGACAGTCAAGAATCCTTCATTATTTTGAAATGCTAGCTTCCATTGAAGAAATATTTTCCAACCATCCTGTTCCATTAACATTTTGTCAGCAGGACAAAAAAGAGTCTGCAGGATGTTTGTTTGTTTGTTTATTAAATTTATATCACCACCCATCTCCCCCAATGGGGGACTCTGTTGAAAGGATCACAGCTATCCAGGAGAAGCCATGATGAGGTCATTTGTGTCAGTCTGGCACAAATGACATCTTTTCCATGGGTGCATCATGATGACATCACTTATCCCTGCAGACACCCCTGGTAATCAGTAAAAATACTTTAAATGGCAGGGGTGCATTCCTCATCACCTAAGGATGGGCTGTCTGTGACCCACCAGGCACATGGGATCCAACCATAGTTTGATGCCTCCTGGAACCTCTCCAAGTCCATACAACTGGAATTCAAGGGCAGATGTCCACTTTGAACACCACAGCTTTTTAAACAAAATTAATATAAACTCTGGAACAGTTGCACTACTTCTGAATGTTGTATATCTAGTTGGTCCTTAAATGTCCCATATTCCCACCTAAATTACTAAAGACAGGGGTTAATTCCAGAGACATCCATGGAGGAGGGGTTTTTAAAACAAATCAAGGTGGCAGGCTTAATTCTGTTGTGGTTGACGTCTTGATGATGTTTTCGACACATTCCCTGCAAATGCCTCTGCTGCTTCCAGGGACATCACAGACCCCCACCCCATAACTCCTGGAGTCCAAAATGTTGCTTCTCAGATAGGATTGCCCACTGCTCCACTCAGACTATCTGGGATCCTAGAATTCACATCCTTTTGGACACTCAAAGGATGGGAGAGCACATTAATACATGGATGCATCCAAGAGTATCCACAGGCAGGTCAAAAAAGTCAGGATGGAGGCCACAATCTTGCAACTGAAATCCTGCTCTTTTTGATGTGCATCATGATATCCCTGGCACTACCAGCTGAATGCCCGAAACGTGTTGCCATAGCACTGAAATGAAAGTTAAACCTTTTTTCACTGTTTGCACACTGCGACCACAGAGTGTACAAACTTCTGGCTCTTGCCAATTTACGGAAAGGGTGATTCAAAAGAGGATGGCCTTCTCTGCTTTTTCTACATCCTACAAATGAATCTCCTAATCTAATATTATAATCAGCAATTTACATTCAGAACCGGCAACTCAGCTGATTACATTCATATTTACCAAGTGATTAAGGATGTACATTAAATTCCAATTTATTCCAGTTATTTACACACAAGATCCGTTCCTGTCATTAAGACATATTCTTGCATTGAAGTTCTTTTAGTTTTAATTATGGTTCGCCTCAAACTTAAAGATGCCATGGTCTTGTATCTAAGGTTATTCTTCAAAAACCATTAAAGCTAAAAAAAGTACTTGGGAATTAAGTGGACTTCAGTTCTTTTCTGAAAAGTTGTCCATTTGTGCAGCTGTTGCTGTTGTTGTTTTTGGTGCAGTCATGTGATAAAAAATGTGTCATATTTTCAAATGGCATAGCTCTGCTAAATTTAATGAAATCTCTGCTTTCTCTCTTATGGACAAAGGTAGAGGATCAAGGGTCAGATTATTCACCTTTGTGACCAGGAGTCTCTGCAGTGTGTGTGGTCAAAGAGTTGACGATGGCAGCCACGATGGTGTGATCACAGATCTGCCTTTTTAGATGTGTTTTGTGCAAGACTGTATCTCTTAACATCTTTTCCCCCCGACCAGGAGTCACGCCAACTTCAGTTGTGAACCAAGATGGGACAAAGAGCAATGGGGCACAACTTTTATTAGGCAAGACCCATGATTGGCATGGCTGGGGACCTCACCCCATCAGCAGGTGTGCTGGGCCAGAGTCAACCAAAAATTAAAACCCCGCAACACTAAATTTGAAGGAATTGATTTTCGCATTTCAGTTAAATGAATTGAACACTGCTAGGATGAACACAACCTGGTTAATGATTTCCCCCTTCTGTCACCTTAAAAAGGACCGTTCAGTGGCAACCGATTTAGGGATCTAGTTCCAAAGCTTTGGGAGGCTGCCTGAAACTCTGGAGGTCCAGGTTATACAACCCTATTTTAGAAAGAAAGGGTGCTGGAAGATCAGGCATTGTCTAGGTCCTGGAAGCATCCCTCAGTGGCTGAATACCCATTTAGATGAGACTTGGTCAGGTTTGGAGGACATCTTTTCAGAGGTAGCGGAGAAGACCTTGGCTGACGGTCCCCAATTATATCTCCCCACCTTGGGCTGGGTTCAGGATGTGGTGGAAATCCTGGCCCTGTGTCTGGAGGCTGTTTGGGTCTAGATCAGAAGGAATAAGCTGAAGCAAAATCCCTACATAATGGAGTTGCTGTTTATTCAGGAACCATCTGATATCTAGCTGCTCCAGGGATGATCCTGGGTGGGTAGCAGTCCCCTTGAAGGAGCAATTCTATCACTTGGGGGTCTTTCTAGGGTCACAGCTACTGCTAGATAGGCAGGTAGAATCTATGACTAGAGTGGCCTGATGGTCTAGTTGTGGACCTTTCTGAAGAAAGAGGCCCTGGTGACAGTAATACATACCTTGGTCACTCAAGGGAGACTACTTCAATGTATACAAGTGGGGCTGCCTTTGAAGACTACCTTGAAGCGGCAGTTGGTACAAAATGCAGGAACTGGCCTGTGGGCAGGTAAGATCCCCCAGTATTATAGAACACTGCATTGGTTACCAAGAAGCTTCCAAGTGCTAAGGGCTGGTTCTAACATATAAAGCCTGTTAGGGCTTGGCACCTTGGTGTCTGAAGGACAGACCACCTGTTCCAGGTGGAACCAATCCATCTGATGTGCTCAGCCACGATGGAGATGGGGGGGTGCCCCCCAAAAGCGAGATTGCGAGGGGGGAGCTAGAAGACGCTGAATATTCCCTCCCTCCCAGCCTCCGAGCGGTGCCCCCCATGACTGTCTTCCAGAGGGCTCAAAAAGCTGAACAGAGCTTTTAAGGGTTGAGGAGAAAGCCAGTGTGATCTTGATTTTTTCGAGCCCCTGCAGAGCCCTCTGCCCCACACAGCGGATGTCACCCAAGGAACAACATTGGACGAAAGAACCAGGATTCCACTGAGATGTTTCATGTGCTACTAATTTTAGAAATCCAGATCTGTAGCCAAGAGTCAAAACTGGCTCTTTGTGAGAGGATGCAGGAACTCCGTGATACATTAATGCAAAGCATCTTTCCCCGCCCCCTCCAACAAAGTTCTTGTGTATTTCTGCGAAATACATTTTGCATTATATTTTTATTTATTCCTGAACTGAATGTCCCTTGGGAGAACGTGCATTTTAACCAGAGTTTCCTTCTACACTGGATGATGCTTCAGTACAACTCCCACAGAGAAAAAGAAAAGAAAGAAAAAAAATCTGAATATCCCCAAATCTGACTCTTTCCATTTGAATTAATTGAATGTCAAGGTCTCCATTTCAATGCGATTCAGTGCCTGGCGAATGAAAAGGGAAGACAGGCGGGAGCCTCATCCGCCTGCGTGGCTTGTGTTGCCCAGAGCTGCAGTGTGTGCTTTGTGTAATAAAAAGAGAATGATATATTCCATTCTAGCTCGTTTTCCACTTCAGGTTATCTGAGGTTGTCCTAATTAGTCAGCACGAACAGGTGGCACCAGCCGCTAAGCCCCGAAAGCGGGCACCGTGTGAATAAGCAGTGGGTGCCCCCAGTGCAGAAGAGAGTGGTGGGCCTCAAGGGCACCACCTGGCGGGAGATTTTGAGAGCGCTTTTGGGAATCTTCCAGCTACTGGAAACTGCAGAAATATCTTCAGAAGCGCTTTGCCAATGTGTCCATGTGTAAATGCATGCTCTCTTTTGTGAAATGCAGGATGTCTTGTCTGTTTAAACAGTGTTTCTCAAAGTTGGCAACTTTAAGACGTGTGGACTTCAGCTCCCAGAATTCCCCAGCCAGCCTTGCTGGCTGGGGAATTCTGGGAGCTGTAGTCCACACGTCTTAAAGTTGCCAACTTTGAGAAACACTGTTTTAAAGGGTAGGAGAAGAAAAGCCAAACCAAAAGAGGAATAATCAATTTCTTTGCTTTCCTTTCAGGGTTAGAGAGGCCTTCTTCATCTCTGCATGGATTTTTTTTTAAATTATTTGCTGAAGAAAAGCTCAATTCAACACAAACTTTTTTTGCGGGGGGATAATTCTTTTAATGATGTGCTGGCAGTACGAGACTATCTGGAAAAAGTTAAGCAGGATGGGATATGGATGGGACACCCAGAGGAAATTCTGTGGTAGACTTGAAAGTAACATCCCAGGAGGCAGGGTCAAACCGTTTCTCTATTATTGAATCATAGGGTTGGGAGGGAGCAGGAATCCTTATACCATTTTAGACAAATGACTGTCCAGCCTTTGCTTGAAAACCTCCAGGATGGAGACCCCACAACTGTTCCGCTCCTTCATAGCTCTCGTGGTCAGGAAATTCCTCCTTATTTTAAGTTTGGATCTCAGGTTTCCACCCATTCGGTCTTATCTTACTTGCAGGTGCTGGAAAACTTGCCAGCTTTGTGTAATAAAAGGTTGTCAAGAAAAGTACACAGAGGGGTCTGTGAAGTCCATAAATAATCACATGTAAGTCAAAGACTTTACTTTTTCAGTGTGGAAAGATGTTCAGGAGGGTTAGCAAAAGTTTTCCACCAACAAAAAGCAAGCAAGCAAGCAAGCAAGCAAAGAAAAAAGAAAAGAAAAGAAAAGAAAAGAAAAGCACAGGAGCACATAAAAATGCATACACTGAAATTACAAAGGAAGAACGGAGGAAAGAATAGTAAAATCTGCCTCTGAATGAAAGACAATTCCAAAGAAAAAAACACATTTTCTTTTAAGGGCTGGGCGTACATGCATCTTAAGGAGTGTGATTTCCTAATTTGCTGCAGCAGGGGCATCCTCAGGCTATGGTCAAAAAAGTCAAGATGGCTGTCAAGGCAGTGCAATCAAAGCTTGTAAAAGGCAGAGATTTGATTGCACCATTGTGGCCACCATTTTGACTTTTCTGACCACACCCAGTGGACACCCCTGCACTAGAGGGAGAGAAATAGAGATGCCTTAAAATCTCAAGGTGCCATAATTTCATTTTTAAGTTTGCTAGATTGGATGATATGCTTATATACTATACTGTTAGCTGCACTGGGGCCTTTAGTACAAATGTGGGGCATAATATAACAGTTAGATGGTCAATCAAAAGATCTCAATCAACTAATTAATAGTCTTCAGGAAGCATGCAGCAGAATCAAATATTTGACAAAGACATGGCTATTTGTCTTTAGCCTTTTCCCCCAACAACGCTGATTAAGGTTGCTGCGACCAGGCAGATAACCCAACAGGCTACGAAGGGGTTGTGATGTCATGACAAGGCAGGGATAGAAGTTAAACAGTGGTGAGGAACAGACACACACCCTTGAAGTCTGTTAAAACACACATGATATTCTGTGCTTTAAACTAAGAGCTTGGACCTTTCTGTGTCCCACTGGTGCAGAAATATCCTTCTCCTTCTCTTTCCATGCTGGGAGGGGCACATAAATGTTCTTACACCAAACCAAAATGAGCACCTACAGAAGCCAACTTCCAGTAGGAAGCTCACAAACACAGCAGCCAATCAAAACGCAGGATCTTGCTATCTTGTTGAACCTCATGAGGAAGTGGAACTGGAACCAAATCTCCTAATGATGTTATGGGAATTTGCTTTGATTTGTTCATGCTCTTTGTCTTCATTAGGGAGCCAGCTTATTACTCTACAACCGCTTCTGCGAATCTCCATCAATAACATCTCTTTATTGTCCAAGGTATTGATCCTTCTTGTACCTACACGATCTATGGACATCCAGCCTTTTCCCCCGTGGATTCAAAGGGGTTATTATACCCAGACTGGTTCTCAGTCAACTCTGCATGGTAGGTTAGTCTGAGAAAGAGGCTGGAGAACAGTCACCCTATGAACTTTATGGATGATTTGGGATGGGAATGCCGGAGCCTCAATCCAGAATTAGCCTCCACTTCATGCTAGAGCAGAGCGTGATCTCCCACATTCGTGATGGAAAGAATTGAAAGGCACCCTCGTGGCTTGCAAAGAGCCGGCACATCCTGGTGCTTTGTGAATAGTAATCAGGGGTGTCCGTGGGGCGGGGTCAAAAAAGTCAAGGTGGCCATCACTGCTGTCCAATCAAAGCCCACCTTTTTATCTTATGATTTGTGTTGCATGTTAAAAAAAGGGACAGGGCCTCAATCAAACAGACACTGCTGCCATCTTGACTTTTTTGACCCCCACCCGAGGATATCCCTACAACTATTCCTGTAACTAAAGAAGCAATATCCTTTGTTTAAATGCAATGAGAACTGTCTTTCTTTTCAGGGTATATTCAGAGCTGCAAAAATCTGGAAGACGTCTAAATAGCAGCAAGAAGTTAAGAGCTTTTTCCGTATCACTGTGTTTGCTATCTAGTCGCTATCCAGAATTTCGCAGATCTGGTAGCCAAGTATTTATAGCAATATTAATCATTCTGGCCAGCAAAGCAGAAATCATTGCACCAATTCCCAATATTGAAACAAGAAAGACAAAACTGAGGAACAGAAGGGCCTTTTTTTAAAAAAAATAGATTATCACCTTGGTTTGACATCTTTAATTTCATCTGCCAGTTTGTCAGTAATAATTACAACAGAAATAGGGATGGCGCTTTGATCTACTCAAATAACTCAAGAGAAACACACATGCTTGCATGCTTGCAGAGAGAATGTACAGCTGTTCCCTGCTCTGTCTACCCCTCCCCTAAAGTGCTGTTTTAGATTTCTCCATAGAAGAGTTTTGACAAAATGCCGTATGCAATTACTGCGTGATTTGTCTTCCTCTTGCAATGAGATGTTTTGCCCAGACCTACATTGCTTAACTGGGGCAGTAGACATGATCGCTGGACTCAAGTACTCTTGTCAAGTTGAATTACTTCTGCTCTGTTGTCTAGAAGACATCTACTTTCACACGGTCATAGATCCAAGTCTGCTGCAGAAATAAAATAGACCAGTTGATCAGATTCGGGTCACTATACTTATGCTCCGAGGATCCCGAGACTGGGTTGATGGAACGCTCTTCATGTAAGGCTCAGTGTGAAGAACGTTGTGGCGATCCATCGAGCGAAGGGTGCTTCTCTTTCACCACTGCTTTGTTTGGAAGACCGATGCTCTCAGGATCTCCCTCTCAGCCTGCGCCCATGCAAAGTACAAGTGACTTCCTCTTTTCTTTTTCCACACTGGAAAGGCAGAAAGTCCTGGATGCAACCAAGCTTTCTACTGGAGTATGTACCTTCTTCAATAAAGATGTCCTTTTGTGAAGCCAGCTCAGCGGCCTGCTAGGACCACTGAAATGGAGCAGAGCTTATAGCTCAGCGGAGAAGCTGGCACAGAAAAAGAAAATTATCTTAGATAGCTTCAAGGAGCATGCCAGAGAAACACAGGTTATGGATCTTACACACTCAGCCCTTCCAAGCATAAAGAATCACACACTTAGACAGATTAGGTTAAGATAAAGAATTTCTTACTGACTTTAATGTTGCTTCTGCTACATCCATCTTGGTGGAAAAGATGAAGTTCCTTTGTTCTTCTTTTCTTTCTAAATACTTAGTTTGCCCTAAACCCTCAGCCCTACAGCTGCCAAGAGCTGCATGGAAGAAAGGGGCAGAATCCTTCATCAAGGCCCCAGCACATGGCCCTGATGAAGAGAGCAGCATCCATTCTGCCTGCTTGATCGGTGGAAGCAGGGCCGCAACTAGGGTCTGTGTCACCTGGGGCAAACATGGATTCCACGCCTATTTTGGCATCTCCCCAGCACTCATTTTGGTGCCCCACCAGTCCGGCACCTGGGGCACATGCCCTGGTTGCCCCCGCCACCCTAGTTGCAGTCCTGGGTGGAAGAAGGGGAAAGAGAGAGAGAGGAAGTGGGAGTGGCAACAAACAGCTTCCTCAGAGTTGCATTGTGGGACAACTCAATTTACATGCTAATTCACATGCTAATGAGGCATGCCGGATTTGCCAGGACTTCCAACATTTTGGACCTTAAGCATCTATCCCTAAATGCTGTTAATGGGTTTGGTTCTACTCACAAGCACGTGCTGCTCAGATATGGGCCCCAGTGAATGAACAGAAGGGTTCCACCAAGGAATGGCTGCTAAATAAGGCCACCAAGGCCCAGCAGGAGAACAGGGGACCCTCAAGGCTGGAATTAGCCCGGTCTGGCCAGTCAAAGGTGGGTTTTGCTTCTCTGCTACAGAGTCCCCTTTGCGTATCACAGTGCAAGAATGGTCTGCAATATGTTTTTTCCCCAGGAGACATTAATTTCCTTTCTCCAATTGCAATGATAGCCAAATTCTCCTCCACCCCTGAACATTTGGTTTCTTGAAGAAGGGTGTATTTTGTATTCAGGAGATTAGCATATATACTTTGCCTTCTGCCATATAAATTTCTCTTTCTGAGAGATGATCGTAGCAAATCCTTCCACACAAATGTTCAAGCTGCTCTAAATTCATGCTCTTTAATTTCAAGCTGCTCTAAAATCTTTTATGCAACTCACTGGAAAACCACATAGCCAGTAGACTTTCTTCCTGTTGTTTTTTTTTCCCCCAAGAGAGCTGTGGGTTTTATACACCCTGTTGGGATTTTTCTTTTAATCAAGAAACATGGTTATTAGCACACCACATCACAGAATAACAGTGTTAAGAAACAGTATCAATCATTGGCATGGGATGTCTCCTCTGGAAAGGCATCGCAGGTGGTGCCACCACACAGCTGTTCTCAGCTATTTTTGATGCTTTGATATTTTTGCTCTGATGGAGTCAAAATGGAAAAGGATTGTAAAATGGGAGCCTGCCCCTGGAAGGTCTCACCAGGCAGAATCAGAATGGGAACTGAGAAAATTTCTAGCGACATAGAAGGCCTGGGATATCTAATCAGCAGCACATGGCCTTATACTGTTTTATCATAGCTTGTGGCAGCATGGAGCTGACCTTGGCTGGTTTCTTAAGCTAAGTAGAGCTGGCCCAGTTCGTATTTGGATGGGGACCATGTGGGAATCCCAGATCTGTGGACTGAACTGGAAGACCGGAACGCTTCCTGGAAGTGGCCCTGACAAATGATTTCCATATGGTTGCCAAGAAATTACTTGGGCTGGTCTAGGCAGTCAGCAGGAATCAACCTGGGCCACCCAAGGAAGACCTTATCCTTCTCTGCTGTTTCCATGGATCGTTGTATTATTGCATTTTATATTTGGTGAACTATTCTGTGATGCATCAAGTGGTATAAAGATATATTAACTGAAGAAATCCTCCATTCTTTGGCCACTAAAACCACTTGGGTTGTTGGCTTTTTGAACCAGATGTTCAGAAACAACCGAAACAAGGGTATGGGGATGGGTGTCAAAAAAGTCAAGACGGTGGCATTGACATAAAAAAGGGGTGGGGTTTGAATTGCCCAGGTTTCTTTTATTTACCCCCTCCTCCCGACTCTACCAGTCATTCAAGCTACTCGAGGGAGGAAGAAAACTTTTCAGTGAGGAAAAGGTAGTCTTCAGAAAGTTGTGATACATTCTTGGCTTGTTCATCAACTCCACTGAGAAACAAATTGCTCAGTTTTTAAGCATGGGCAGAAGGTTCTTCTTCCATGCAGTCAACCCGAATTAAGCACGGTCTTGAGTCAAGAGGAGAAAAGCAGATGGGGGCTTCTTAGAAGAATTGTACAGAGCAGATACAGGCTTTGCAAAAAAAGGACAATATTGGAAAGCAGAAGTTTTTTGTGGAAGCCGATTATCTTGCTTAGCGAACAATAATAGTTTAACTGCTACTTAGCCTCTGAAGTGCATATTATTTCAAGTATTTCCAGATATGAAATGAGGGCAGCGTGATCCTGGACTTTCAAAAATAAAAAGTGGGAGAAAATCATGTTTCCTGACATTTTTCAGTTCTTGACTCATGAGGGCTTCTTTTAAAAAGAAGAAGAAGAATGATAGCTTTGAATTATACTGAGTGCCTATTTCTAGCCAAAGAAAATTATGGGTTCAGATAACTCAGAAATGAAAAGAAAAGCAACTTTGTAAAGATTTGTCACGTTAACCTTTTGCCTCACATTTTAAAAAAGAAAGTAGCAAAGTTCTTTCTTCATGGATCTCACAGTCCTGTCTGGCACCATATTGTTTTTGTTGTACTAGAAGGAGCACGTACAAAACATTTCTGTGTTCCTTCATAGACAGTATATTTGGCAACATTTATTGGATTCAATGTAGAGGTATACTTTGAAGGTAAGTTTCAGCCAGACTGCCCGCCCTCCCTCCCTCCCTCCCTCCCTCCCTCCCTCCCTCCCTCCTTCCTTCCTTCCTTCCTTCCTTCCTTCCTTCCTTCCTTCCTTCCTCTTTTAAGCATTACAGAATTTACTGACCTCATTGACAATGCCTCTGCTTTTATGAACTGCTGAGAAAGTAGCCTTGTGTGCTAGACTGCAGACTCAAAATCCACATCTCCCCAAGTGAGGGATGCGGCATGTGCTGTTTTCCTTTCATATTTTTGTTTAATGATCTTGTAGGCCACCCAGAGTCACATTCTTTCAGATGGGCATCCATATAAAACAAAGCTTGATTTTGTTCATGTCCTGTGAGATTGATTAAGCTCTGGGAAGGGTAGAAAGGGCTGGATCCTCTAGTCACCATACCACTACACGATATGTTCAGGAGGTGGTACTACCAAAATTTTCAGGTTTTGCATTTTGATGTTTTAATCACCGGACAGATAGCACAGGGTGTTAGAGTCCTATTTCTCCTGCACACAAAGGTTATGCAATGATCACCGGGCAACCCCACCCACCCCCAGGTATATGCAGTGGCATCAGGAACAACCAGTTACTACCCCAGAGCAGGATGCAACTACCCAGGGCATCCAGACCTTTACCTCTAAGCCTCAGCATCCACACTCAACCTGGCCAGGAGAATCTGTTGAACAAGGAGAGGTGGCCACCAACTCCTCATTGGCTCTTGATATAATTAATTATTTGACAATTCAGGAGTACTTTCCCTCTCTCTCGCTCTCTCCTATCTCAGAGTTATTCTAAAGAAGAAATGGGAGTGGAGAAAGTGAATGTTCAAGATGTGGTGATGAGAACGGAAGACTAGACAAATCCATGAAGGACAAGCTATCAAGAACAACAAATTTTTACTTCCAGTCCTGGGGGCTGCTTTCCATGTATATGATTTCCTGAGGAACCAGAGCAGAGGGATGTTGTTGAAGGCAACTCACTCAGCAGACTGCAAATGCATTAGAGGCGCGAGCCGTACATTTTTGTAGAATTAAAATAAAATAGACCTCCTGTCTGTGGATATCTCTTAAGTATCTGGAAACTCTGGAAACAGACAGCTGGACTAAATAGGCCTTTTTATCTGATCCGTTCTGAAATGAGTTATGTTCCTGGAGAGGGAGAGAGAGAGAAAATCAGAGTTGAAAGAGAGAGCTGCCTATATCGATAGGGGTTTCCTGGAAATTCCTCAACCAAGGAAAACATGAGTAATAAGCATTCTCTAGAACAGCTTTTCTTGCAGTTCCTCCACGCAGACCTGAAAAGCCGACCTTTCACAAAGTGCCATTGCCTGCGAGAGCCAGTCTTCTAAAGAAGGTATTCCAAGAACTTGGCGCTCCCCCTCCCTCTCAGCTGAAAAAAAAGACATAAAAAATTAAACGCCTGGACTGCATTTATATGCATTTGGAGCTCTGTTGTTACCTGCCAGAGAAAGAGGCCTAGACTTGACCATATCTGCGCTAAGTAAACCTGTGAACAGGCTGGTGTGGGAAGGCCATCCCTAAACAACCAGGGGGGAAATGGGATGGATGAGAGCTGAACGTTGATGGCAGAAATTGAAGCAAGGATGGAAAATTAAACAATCCGAACTCCGCAGCAGGTGACGGGCCGTTTCCATGCGTGGCTCTGGCCTCTTTTAAGTGCACAATGGATTCCTGGATCCTGCAGACCAGACTTAAGGGGAGAAGGGAATTCAGATGAGGACGGCCACAGCTCAGCTGCCTACAGACCCTGATTATCCTTTCATATATTCAAGAAGATGCACAAATAGATCAGCGCGTCTTTTCATTCTGAAAACATCCGGCTTACGTGACGGTCGGCAAATCCCCAGCTACAGCCCCTTCAAGGCTGTTCCTCCTTTGTGCGAGGAAGTGGTGTGATCGGAGCCAGGGGGCCCTTCTGGTCCCCTAAAACCAAGTAATGAGGAAATCAGCCGATCCGTTTTGTGTGTCTGCGTACAATATTCAGCCTTAAGAAACAAAAAAAAGCATGGAAACATGATTCAGTGACAGAGACAAAGGGTGGCTTCTCCATTCTGTAGAAGAACGTTCTCTTCCCCATTTCCCCAAATTAAAACACAATCTTATTATTCCTTTTGGAAAATTAGCCTTCAAGGTTGCCCCTTTGGGTTATACCAGTCTTTTTAAAAACATATTATCTCATGAGGCTACTTTTATCTGTTTTGATCAGGGCAATACGTCCCTTCTCACTTATTTTTATTGCTCAGTTGTGCATCCCTTCATATCCTTGTCTAACACACACACACGTACACACAGTCTCCTGCCGCTCCCTCCCTCCCTCCCTTCTTTCCAATATTCCTCGCATGGATTTTTCCTTTCAGTTTTTGTTTTCCCCAGCTTTGCTTGTAAGGGAGGAGCTGATTTCCTACAAGCCAAACCTGAACCTCCAGAGGAATGAAAATTAACATCAGAAAAGTAATGGTCAAAAAGGTATGTTGACCCTTAACAAATCTGTTCGGTTTCAACTCAGTTCCAAGTAGATCCACAAAGAACCCAACTGCCCAGGGGCGTTTGATCCTCAGGGCAAACCTTTTGCAATATTCTTCCATTCAGAGTATTATGCCTTGATGGATGTCAACGAAACACACTTAATAATGTATAAATATCAGCATGTCTAAATATTTTGAATTCTCCTTCGGTAAAATAACACTGCATAACGCCATTAGCATTAATCTACACACTCCGCATATGATTCAGTTTTGCACAAACACGGAAGCAGCAAAACAAGCACCGGTTAGTGGATATTATGAATTCAACATTCAACAAACATTAGAAATTCATCAGATACACAGTTCAACCCAATCAGTTAAACAGGAAGTGACTGCTTCTGTTTATGTCAAATTTCTTCAAACTGTTTTAAGATGGTACCCATGACATGGAGGATGATGATGATGATGATGATGATGATGATGATTTTTCTCCCAATTTCCTTAAGGTATCTGCAGGTGGGACCATGTCAGGCTTTTCGTCAATGAACACTTGCTAAGGTCATGTCTGGAAAGACAGCCTGTCAGACAGGGGAGGCTGCAGGGAGGGTCAAAAGAGTCAGGATGGTGACCATGGCCACACAGTCAATGTGTCCCTCAGATAAATAGCAACCCCCTACACCTTTTGTGTTCCTTGGAAGACCCACACTATTTCTGCAAGACAAGAAGTATTAAACCGAGCTTGCAGCTAAATTCCAACGGGGATAATTGCCTTCTGCCTTAAATGTGTTAATGCAGGTCTAAATACTATTTTGCACTTGGCGACATTTTTAAACTGTGTGCATTATATCCGGGAGACAAGGAGGACTGAAAAGACATACCAAGTATTATTGATTGCGTTGGAGTGGTTCCTCGCAAGTAGGGACAGGCAAAGGTTTTAAGTCTGGAAGGGATTCAGCGCTAGATTAGCTGTGGTGGCTGCATGTTTTTTCCAAAGGTGAGTGCAATTTCTCATGGAAACACTGGTCCTTCAGAGGCACGGGTGTCATTAATGCCAGAGGGGAGCATATTCCCAGACTTTATTTGTAACTTTGATGTTCCTCTACTTATATTGGCCTTGGGAGAAAGAAAAGGAGTGTGTGGATCACACAGGCCTCCCACATTGTTTTGTTTTGTTTTCCAGTTGAATGGAGTCATCACCAACCTCTTGGACATAATGTTTGAAAGGCACTTCTTTGTCCGTGTGCAAAAAGCTCCGATGAGGAAAGGGTGTCAGGGCTTGCATAAATTCCCAGCAAGGGCAAGTTTTGAACCAGGTTCTGACTAAGCCACTAAACCAAGAGAATTTCATTCTGCCACCAGCAGAAACATCTCTTCTGCAAATACACTGGAACGGTTCACAGCTTCATACTGCATCATGTCACCTTTGGTAAACCCCAAAGTCTCTTTTCACGACCTAGCCTGCTACCACCCACCCTCCAATATCACGCAAGCGGTGTTTTGCAGCTGGCTCTGAGGCACGACCCACAGACGAAGGAGAAAAACAGAGTCCTTGTGATGGGTGGATGGACTGAGGTAGAAGGACTAAGCAATGTGGACTGTAGACGCCAAGATCCAGGGTCTCTAAATTGTTTGGGCAGGGCATATGGCCCTTTGCCCCACAACCTCAATAAACCCGCTTGGGGGGCTTCTTGGGGGCAGAAGCCTCTCTGCCCACCTGCTACTACTTCTGAACCAGCTGTTGCTTCGATAGGCAGCACCCCTGCTGACCAACCCAGCCACCACCCTCCTTTTCCTCTTGGACCAGATGGATTGCCTGCAAGGACCAGACATGCAGCAGAACCGGGCCTTAAAATGACATTGATGCATTTTGGCTCCCAGGTGCTTCATGCGCTCATTGCTGTTTTGGGCACAGCTGCAAGCTGGTCCTTATGCGACCAAAATGCAGGGTGATGTCCGGGGTGTGTGCGCAAAAATGGGGGCTCATCTTTAAAGTTTTGCTTAACCGCCACCTCCACCACCGTGCCAATTTAATTTTTCCCCTTCTTCTTTAATAAGCACGCCATTCTTTGGGGGCTTCTGTTAATCGTGGCAAGTCTTGTCTTGGGTCATGGAGACGGGTAGCTTCCCATCGCTGCTTCCTCTTATGGGGTTCAGATTTGTTCGCTTGCTTCTGCTGTTTCCTTCTTCATTCTTTCATTCATTCACTTCTTCATTTAATTAATTAAAGGTATAAGCCACCCAACTCCACTACAATTCTGGAACCACATTTTCCCACCTGTTGCTGAAAACGGTTCTTTCATGATGCTCTAGAGCAGTGTTTCTCAAGCTTGGCAGCTTGAAGATGTGTGGACTTCAACTCCCAGAATTCCGCAGCCAGCATGGCTGCGGAATTCTGGGAGTTGAAGTCCACACATCTTCAAGCTGCCAAGCTTGAGAAACACTGCTCTAGAGGAAATTGGTCAAAACTATTGGCTGAGATACTTTGCCAATAGAAATTTGAAGGAACGCACCTCCCCTCTCTACTGCACAGTGACATCTGGGGGGGGTCAAAAAAGTCACAGTGCACCCCAAAAGGGGACGAGGCTTTGACTGCATGGTTATAACCACCATGTTGACATTTTTTCAACCCCCCCGCCCCGGATACTCCTGTCACTACAAATGATTTCTTCCTTCTTTCAACTATTAACTATTCACTAACCAGGAATGGTGAGTCTTTTTTCCCCCCACTAATCCACCTGTGGATCATCGTTGATGTTTAGATAATATAGTTAATCCGTGGCCTCTATCCATCTCTTTCCCTAGGACCTGCCCATTATTGTTCCTGGGTACCTGCTAAGCTCTCTGCCCTAATTTTATTTTTAAGTCTTTTAATTAAAAGCATAAACGGCAAGGTAGTCTGTTGAAAAGCACCAGCCTCAAACTTAACTATATTTCTAGGACTTGATACTAATGTCAGTGGCTATTAGACTACCATTTTAAAACACAGCTTAATTCTAGGAGAAAAAATAGTTTTGCTTCCTTTCCCCAAAACTTCTAGTGAAAAATAAGATGGGAGGGGGAATTCCTTTTTGCTGCCCTCCTGGACATTTTCCCTTCTAACTGGGATTTTCCCTTCCTACATAAAAGAAAGAAATATATAATAGAGTGTGGTCAATATACCGGTGAATATTAATTGACAATGCTATTTCTTTGCAGTTCTGTCCTGCCAGCCACTTTGAGTTTCACCCATTCTCCAGGACGTAGTAATAAAGCTCTTTTATAAAAGGGTTTCTGTCAGTTCTGGCAGACTTGCAAATTAAAGTTCTTTCCTGAGAAAGTGTAGCTGAGCAAAAGTGATGCAAAATTTTACCGGCTCTGAAGACCTGGTGACGCTGTCTATTGCACTGAATTCTCTTTCCCTCCAACTTACTTTACAAAAAACAAAAATCCATCTGCTTGAAAAGTTCCTTCAATTTTCAAGCTAAGACTCACAATTTTTTCGCCAAGTTAATTTTAGGCAAATGATGAATGTGATTTTTGGTTTGTAGGTGGGAACAGATGTTATTTATGAAACAATTCCTTTGGAGAGGGAGGTTTCTGAACCTTTCCCTCACTTAGAAACAGATGGGGCTGGCTTTTTTCAGAATTCGTTTTGCTTGGGCTGCAAACGTTTTATCCAGTGAGGAAAAGATACACAGCACGAAGCATCGGACTCATTCCTGAATCCAGATGCATCACTCCGCTGCTCCTTATAGGCTGCTTTAATGTGCTCATGAATCATGCTATGTCACAGCCAAACTTTCTGGCAGACTTGCAGATAAACAGAGCTGTGAAGCGTTTGGGAGTTCTCTTTTCGAAAAAGCGTCAGAATCCATAGGAAGCAAATGTATCACCTCTCTGCAATTTTTTAAAGCAGATGCACTTTTTTCCCCCAGCTACTACATGATCATGACTAGGAGTGTCTGCCAGGCATGGTCAAGAAAGTAAAGATGACAGACATAAAGACGGGCAGAGTTTTGACCACACCCTCGCAGCTGTCATCGTGACTTTTTTGACCACATCCTGCAGACACCCCTAATCATGAGAAAATGTGTTCCTGCTATGAAGCATCCAAGACAAATGCTACCTTTCCAGCCCTACACACTGCAATACAGGTAGTCCTCACTTAACAACCATTTGTTTAACGACGGTCCAAAGTTACGATGGCCTCAGAAATGGGCTTTACGATCTGTACTCACACTTACAACCGTCGCAAACCGTCTCACCACCCCCACGGTCACATGATCACAATTTGGGCACTTGGCAGCCAGCTCACGTTTACGACCAGCTGCAGCGTCCTGCAGTCACGGGATCACAATTTGCAACCTCTTTTGCCGGTTTCCAGCAAAAAATGTCCATTTGGGAAGCTGGATTCGCTTAACGACCTGTAACTCACTTAACAACCATGGTGATTTGCTTAACAACCATCATAAAAATGATTGTAAAATCCTGTCTGCTCATTTAACAACCGCACCACTTAATAACCATTTTTCAGGTCCCTATTGTGGTCGTTAAGTGAGGACTACCTGTACATCCTTTAGGAACTGAATCCAAACACAGCATGGCCCTACCAACTTGCATATTTCTCAAATACATCACAGGTTACAACCCCCTGTCTTCATAAAGTAGTATAACCTCAAGAAAAGACCAGGAGGAACATGAAGGTACACCTGGAAAATTATGTTGTAGTGAATCCCGTAAGAGCCCATATTAGGGATGACATCGTCATTTCTCTGCCCTTACAGCAACTGTCAATAACTGCCCATTGACCCCATGTGAGGTGACCCGTCCCTGCTAGGGTAGGACGGGTCAGAGGACTATCTGCGGGGCCATTATGAGGAATATTCTTGCTATTTGGCAGGTAAGTTGTTTGGATGCAGTTGGATCCAGGACTCCGACTGGACGGGTCCAGATAAGGTGCCCCAGGAGTGGCCTTGGAGGGTTACCTGGACCGAGTGTCTGACTCCTGAGAAATGGGATGGTGTCCTCCAGTCTGTGAGCTTGGCCAACTTTTGTTAGACCCGATCCCTCCTGGGTGGTTAAGGCTGCCTGGGAGGTGACCGTGGTTGGGCCCACGTGGTGGAGTTTCTCTGTGGGAGGGGGCAGCCCCCTCAGCCTGGAAGGAGCCTGTGGTGTGCCGCCTCCTTAGGAGGCTACTGCTGGATCCCTCCATGCCAGACCATTTCCAGCCAGTCTCCGGCCTCTTCTTTTTGGAGGAAAGGGTGGAAAGGGTGGCTGGGCTTCAGCTCCAGAGGAACCTGGAGGAAATGGATTATCTAGACCCGTTTCAGTTGGGATTCAGGATGGAGACTGCGTTGGTCTTTGGCAGAGCCGGGGCAGGGGTGGTCCATTCATCTAGATCCCCTTGATCTCTCAGCAACTTTCGATACCATCCACCATGATGTTTTGGACTGACTTTGTTGGTATATTGTTTTCTGCTACAGAAATTAATGTACCATGGTAATTGAGTACTTCCTTAAGTATCGGCAGGGTGAAGAGGTCGAACTTAATTGTCCTCAATTTGGGTGTTAAAAGCTGCATTGCCTGGGGGAGGAACCTTGCCTGGACTTGTTTTAGTTTCAGTTTCCTTCTTTCTACACAGCCTCTCTTCCCAGTGCTCTCTGAGCGTGTGTGAATGCACAGCTTGTAAAATATGTTTTTGTGCTTTCTGTAAATATATTTATTTTTATAGAAATGCCTGGTGTGTGATTTTTCTGATCTCTCGGGCCAAACGCTTTCCAGCATTCTGCCACAGACTTAAGGGGTCGGGAAGGGTCTCCTCCTTTCTAAGTGGCCAGTTTCACTTGGTGTGGATCAGGGACCCTCACTCCATATTCCCCTGGAGCCGCAGGGCTCAGTACCCTCTCCCCTCTTGTTTAACATCTCTATGAAACCTGCACATGTTAAATATGTTAAACTCTACAGGTTAAACCTGGTTTAACATTCACATGAAACATCAATATGCTGATAACACCCAGTTATGCATCTTGATCCCAGGCCACCCAAGTGAAGCTGTTGAGGTCCTGCCCCGGCGTCTGGAGGCCGTGTGGGTCCGGACGGGAGGAACAAACTCAGGCTCAATCCTGACAGGACGAGTGGCTGTGGGTACCTGGGCCCCCTGGGTCAGGGGTGCTCTCCCCATTGGTCTTGGGTGAGCTACACTTTCCACTCAACACCAGTGCACCACTTGCGAGTGGTCTTGGACTCATAGCTCTGCTCAAGGTGCAGTTGGTAGCTATGGCCAAGACGGCCTTTGCACAGGTACTTCTAGTGTGCCAGTTGCACCCTTTCCTGGCTGTCACTCATGCCCTGGTCACCTCGCAATTGGACTACTGCAATGCATTCTGCATGGGGTCACCCTTGAAGACCGCCTAGAAGCTACAACTGGTCCAGAATACAGTGGCACAGGTGGTGATGCGCACATGTCCTTCCTGCTTCACAAGCTGAACTGGTTGAAATAATAAATATGAAAATAAATAAAAATAAAGAGGTTTCCAAAACTTTCACCATATTGTTAGGAAATAGCTTATTTCTGCACTAGTCAATCAAACCCAGAATGAAGTCAGGGCTGGAATTCTGTCTAGACTTAATCTAGTTGCAGATAAATCTTAGTAACATGAAGACTGGATGCGTACACCACACTAAGCTACAATTTGTAATTGGGCTACAGTATACAATGATTGAATTCAGTCAACTTGAAAGCGCTTCAAACCGAATCATCAATTTAAATCACATGCTTTTTCGAATTAATTGGGGAAGACCCATCATACCGATCCAATTTAAGTCAATCAAGTCCATTCAAGTTTCCAAACTGATCTTTAGTCAGGTTCTGTCATTCACACACCTTCCCCATTGAGCTTGGCTTAGCGTGCTGTGCGAACTCAGCCAGTATGGTCTGTACCCTAATTTGTTCTGTGTGATGGGTGAGCACGATCATTGCACTGGACTAAATAAACCATCTTTAAAATAAAACTTGGCGGAATGAGTTAAGAGCTCAGAAGGATGGCATTTTCTAAAATGTAATTCCAGGTCTGCAATTAGGGGCCATAATACTTGCTTTTTCCACCTGCGTTGTATTATTTATTACACTTTGGCATGGAATACGTTGAAATAATTTGCTCAAAGTCGGAGCTGATCTCCTGAAAATTGGAGAGCCATTGCTGCCCTGGTGGGAGAGCTGATGAAAAGGCAATGGGCAGTAACCTTTTCAATGCAAATACCACGTGTTTTCCAACGAGCAACTTTGGGCTATCTTTTCCATTCCTCTTTATGTGACTTCCTGCAGGGACAGAGCTATCATCTTTGAATTCAGCCCTGTGACTGATGGAAGGGAGGGTGGCAGGTCCAGGTCTTAAAGGTAAAATGAGGCATGAGAATCGTACCCCTGACTGATAAAGACCCACGGCCGAACGACAGATTTGCCACTGGCATCCATTCACCCAGTGTGTCTCTTTGGAACGAAACGGACTACTGAGAAACCAACCATCGTTCGAATCCACCCTACCCTGAAGTAAGACTTTACTGCAAAAACCTCACTCTCGGTGGAGACCATTCTTTTTTTAAAGTAACATCCTCTTTGGAAACATTTGGAGGACCTCATAAAAACTAAATTCAGTAAATTCGCAGCATGATTCACCAATCTTTACATGCACTGTATCGCACCCATCCTATGTGGGGAGAGGGAAGTCAGGTTATAGACGCTATACCGAGAGGCATGAATAAATGGAGTAGAGCTTGGTTTTCTCCTTCAAATCTTCTCCATGTAATCCCACTCATGCAAAGCACAACTGGAAACAGGGAGTGCGCTTTGACCATTCCAACAAGGTTGGTTAGGAAGGTTTGCTCTGGATTTGCTAGCTAGACCCAGGAGGTTAGAGGGGTATTTTTCCTGTTGAGAAAAGCATCACTCAGCTACTTGAAAAAAGCTGGCTTTTAGTTATCCTCTATGTTCTCTAAAGCTGAGGATAGTACTCAAGAGGAAAGAGAGAAAAGAATAGAAAGAAAGGAACAAGGAGGGCCTGCCTAACAGTATCCAAGCAGGAGGCCCAGCACTGAAAATCAGTAATTCTCTCCTCAACCAACCCTGAACATGTGCCAAAATGCAGGAACTTTTTCAAGGAGATAATAAATACCTAACTTATCTATTCTGCATTTTTTTCACTCATCTGAGTATGAATGGTTTCTTTCCCTTGCTTTTTTTCTGATTCTTTTTCCAATGCATTCCATTTTTTTTTACCTAGAAATGTGGCTTCATTGTTTTATGAATGGCCCATTAAAACCTTCTTCACATGCAAGAGTGCAGTTATACCACCTTGGTTTCAGGATTGGCACAAGGCTTGTTAAGTTCTGTATTTCTGGGGTATGGCTGGATCCTGAGCATCTTCCTTTCTACTTTCTTAGAGCTGGTCTGGAGGGAGAAGATCTTGTTAGACAAGCTAAGAACGTCCCAGCTGGAGATTCAGATGGCACTTATCCTTCTTCTACTGGAGAATTCTTGGAAGACAAGGTCTGCCAGGGATATTCTGTCCTCTTGGTAACAGAGAGCCATCATCTTCCTTCTCAAGCAATCAAGCAAATTCATGGAATTAAGAGTATTGTCATCTTATCCGCCTCAAGGACAGCAAGATTTGCAGGCATTTGAAATGTGTAAATAATCTGAATAGACCCTGAAAAAGTGACATTTTTTTGTGTTTTGTGAACTACACCCAAAATTGACTTTAATCTTTTCCAAACTGTTAGATTGCGGTTTAAACACCAATTGATCATGCTAAGGTGTCTTTCACTAGCTTATTAAATAAACCCCAATTGCCTAAGCTCAGCTAATACACTAAATTAAAATCAAAACAGCAGTATGACTTAGGATGATACAGAGCCCATCCTGCACAGCAAAATATTCTGACTTTCATACTTTGTGCAGACCACAAATATTTGGAATAGCCAATTAGACACACCCAGAGACACCCTGCCCCCCACAATTAGCTAATAATGGAATTTGGACAGAGCAAATCAATGAAAGCAGGCAAGAAGGATGGGGGATTTTACAAGTTATCAATTCCAGGGCCGTCTTTTCCCCTTACTGCACCCAGGAGGCTTCCAAGCAATGTTGGGACTCAGCTTCTGCAAAATGCACTTCAGAGCACGCAGGAGCTGCTGAGGGAAGCTATGCAAACCTGGGAAAAGGCACAGATGATTTAGGGCAGGGAGTTTCAGACTTCTTCCAGCCACAGAACCTGTTAATTTAAAAAAAATATCTGAAGGCCAGCAGCAACCTAGCCCATATCTTTCTCTGCTTTCAAACCTTTCAATCCAGGAACAAGGCACTTCCCTCCATGCTATGACTCCTAGGTCAACCTCGCAGGTATGGCGTACGATGCAATACATCTATACTGGGGCAGTCCTTCTTCAGCAACCAAAGGTGGGAGGTCCTCTGCAGAACTTAGCAGGCTGTGCTTCTTGCAGGCTTTGGGGTGTTGTTTCCAAGAAATGTGGGTGATGATGGAGGGGGGAAAGAAAGAATTCTTGTAGAAGTGGGGGATAAGATCTGCAGTTAGCAAAAATCATTGGGGACTCCCAGGAGCCTGTTTTTTGTCATGTAAGAGGTTAGTCTGGACTCTCAAGAAGTTAAAGGCCATGGAGATGCTCAAGCAAAAAACTGCCCCACTTCACTTCTAGGTGGGGATCTGGCAGCTTTTACAGGGCAAGGTTCACCTCTTAAGAAATTGGTGCCCCTTAAAAGTTGGTATCCTGGCCCCACTCACCCAATTTTAGGAGTAAAATCCTGGTGTAAAGTTGAAGTTATCCAAGAGAGTCATGCATGTGAGATGGGCAACTATATAAATAAAATATATATGCATGCATGCATGCATGCAAAGCGCACGGTCTTTACTTTTGGTGCTCTGGACCCTTTGCTGAAAAATATATTAAAAGGCATGAAATAAAACAGATATAGATTGCATTACAAAGGAAACTGATGATGCTCTAATGCAGTCATGAAAATATTACCCCAAAAAAGGAATATAGGAATGTATGGGCTTCTTTATTAATCCATATAGTAATTTTAGATATTAAGGCTGATCAAAGGTATTAAGGCTGATCTTTGGAGTTTAGAGGCCATAAATCACTTGGTAGTCTACCTTCCTTACTGAACAAAAAGCAAACTTCGGTTTGGTTGGATTTTAGGGGAAATAAAGTTCCAGCTTCTTTCCCAGGTGGAGCAGCCCAAGTCTGCACCGAAGCTGAGATCCTAAAGCCAAGATGACCAAACCAGGGATGATCAAAATACCTTTGTGGGTGTTTTCAAGCCGAGCTTGGACAGCCATCACCCAGGAAAGCTTCAACTGGGATGCTGAACTCAGCCAGGCGGTGGGTTAGTCGGCCTCAACGGTCCCTTCCAATTCACTACAGCTTTTTAGCTGCCTGTAAAAGCCTCCTCTATATCCAACTCATTTCCTGGTCTACCTTGCAGGGGGGGTGCCACTGCCTTCAACATCCAAGCCCAGCTGTAGGCTTTCACGGTGGTCTCTCATCCAAACGTTAGCAAAATCTGCCCCCTGCGGAGGAGAAAGGGAACGACTCCCTCAGTCCCCGATCCCTCGATGATCCATGTCGCCTTCTTGGTAGCCATGTGATTTCCAGGTGGTCTCCCATCCCGATGTCGGCGCGACTCCGGGAAGAGCGAGCGAACGAGTCCGAGATTCCTCCGCGGAGGAGGGCGCAGCGCCCCCGCCCTCGCCGCAGAGTCCTCCGCCCGCTTTGGTTTCCCAGGCGACGGAGGCCCCGCCCCACGACGCCTCGACCCCTCCTCTCTCTGGAGGCGGGGCGCGGCGGTCGCCGGAAGCGGAAGCCGCTGCCGCTCCGCCCGGGGAGCGCCACGGCCAGGAAGAAGCGGTCGCCACGAGCCCATCGGCGGTGGGTCTCTCGAGGGGGAAGGCACGGGAGAAGGCGCGGCGGCGGAGGGGGGCGATGGCAGGGGGGCGCCTCGCCGCCCTGACTCCGCTGCCGCCGCGCCGCCTGGGGAAAGCCGGCCCTCAGCCAGCGGCACGGAGGGGGGGCGCCCTCGGCGTCCCCCTCGGGCGGGCGCTTCCGGTTCTGGCGGGCGGGACCAGCGAGCGCGGAGGCCTATACCGGCCGCCTCTCTAAGAGACCGCGAACCGGAAGCGCCGGGGGCGGGGCCTGAGCTTCCCTGGAAAGCGCGGGAGGGTCGCCCACGGGTGGAAGGCCCTGCCAGAACCCGCGGAGTCTCGATGATAGTAGTTATTGATGCCTTTTAGTATGGTGTGGAGCAGTCTTCTCCACCGCAGCCGCTTTAAGATGGGTGGACTTCAAGTCCCAGAATTCCCCAGCCAGCAGCTGGCTGGGGAATTCTGGGAGTTGAAGTCCACCCATCTTAAAGCGGCTGCGGTGGAGAAACACTGGTGTAGAGCAGAGACTGGTGAATTTAAGCCTCCTCTCAAAACTCTGCTGGCTTTAGAGACTTGGAGAGATGGGGCTTCAGACCTGTTACATGTCCTTTCTATCCCTGGTGCGCCTTCTGTCGTCTGAATTTGCTTCCCCCGCCCCATAGAGCGCAGAGAGTACGTGGATGCTAAAAGGGGCTCCCAGATTCTGCACGGCTTTTGGCTGCACGGCTCCCTCCTCCTGCTCCCTTGCGGTGAGCCAGGAGCAAAGAAACCGGGGCCAGGCTTGTTCCTGATCCTGCATGCACGATGTTGGGGAGTGAGGAAGTCTCTTTCTGGGCCTGCCGGGGGTCTTCTGTCTTCCCTATTGCTTTATTACTTCCTTCTTTATTACTACCCCTGCTTCAGACCTGCAGTGAAGTCATTTTGGGGCGTCTAAGCCAGATCTCCTCTGAGGCAGGGCTCGGTCACGTGGGCTCGGGATCCACCGTGACTTGGGGCCTTAACCCATCCTTGGTGTGGGGGCGTGTGGGTTGGGAAGTTGGCTTTTCCCTTTCTGGCAGCCCAGCGTGACGGGGCTCTGGCTGTGGAACAGCCCGGCATCTCTGCCTTTGCTCCACTGCATTATGACCTCACCGGCCGCCCGTCAGAGCTGCTGGCTGGTCCAGGCACAGCTTTTGCTGGTGGGGGGGCTTCCCAGAGGAAGGGTGCATTTGCGGAGGTCCAGCTGTACAAGGAAGAGGCTTCTGCATAAGTAGGAGGGGGTGGCGCTGGATCCCGTAAAGCAGCATCTGTTGGCTAAACAGGGACAGCTTGTGTGCCAGGTTAGGGACCCAGTTTCCTCAATAGGCATCCTTGGCTGCAACAAGGATTGTCGTTGTGAGGCGCCCTGTGTAGATCGTCTCTACAAATTGTGACGTTAGGAATACGCTCTGCAACAATGGCACAAAGCCCGCAAAACCTTAGGCCACCACTAAGGCCATAAAGATGTTTTCAGCCTGGAGCCTCTGAAGACACGTCTTGCACTTCTCACCTTGCATAATGAGAAGCCTCGGGAACCAGAGGGTGAGCCAGTATACCAGAGGGCATCTATTTCTAGCCTAATGCCAGGAATAAACATAAAACTAGATGGATAGGTACATTTGGAGTTTTAACGATGCTGTGGGTGCCCTCACAAAATGGCTGCCTTGAACAGCATGACCAGTCACAAAACAACAACTTCAGAGAAGAATGGCAGGTGAAACTGCCTTCCCCCCACTTTCCGTATATCACCACAGTTTACTACTGCTTTGAGGGTGTGCGTGCGCCTTTCCAGACAGCACTGGGGTATGGCCGTGCGCCATTTCAGTTTCCTAAGGATTCTTCATGATTATATGCAAGAGCCAGAAGCATCCTTGGAAATAAATTCCATACTTGATGCTGGTGCTTTGCACTGTGCTAGCTTCCTATTTTATTTATTTTTTTAACTTAAATCACGTAAGAGATGGAACTTGGAGGCCTCCTTATTAGAAACCCAAGGATTACAGTGTGAAGACCCTGGCCATCAGGGTTACTTTGGGGCTGTTCTTTAGAACATCTGTGAGGGGTTCACCCAGCCAGGTAGACATCAGATGTGACCATATAGGGGCAAGGATGATGGCCAGTCGTAATCTTCAGCATGTCAGCAATGTGCCGTTTAGCTCTCGGAGTAGCTCAGCCTTCCTGTACTTGAAACCCCAGGATAGAATTGAGTAGAAACTCTCCTAATGCCTATTCTTCATAGTTTCTATAGAACCAGTATCTCTGAGAAGCACAAGGGTGAGACTTTGGGACTAAATTAATGTTGCCTCTTTTCCAGCCCCCAAATTCTATGTAAAGGCGCGGGATTTAAGTAATATCATTGGTTGATCATATTAGGCACCTTTTCATGTTGCTGTTACTGGCACGTCTGGCCCGCTTCTGGGAGATCTCAAAGTACCTTACTTCGGCTCTCCCTGCATTTCATCTGTACTGCAGCAACTCTGGCTGCTCAGAAGTGCGACAATTCCTTGAGATTGGTAGCTCAGTGAATAGGCTACCTGAAATGTTGTACAATGTAATTACCATATCTTTGGTTATCAGGCTGTTGGTTGCATAATCTAATTAATACATCCTTGGTTGTCGGGCTATAAAGGTCCTGCTTTTGCCATCCTTTTTTTTTTTTAAAACTAGATCTGAAGCACGACTCATTGTGGCTTGCTGTGATGCAGTAGCACTGTAAAATGGCTAAGAGAGTGGCAGAGAAGGAGCTGACTGACAGAAACTGGGATCAAGAAGAAGAAACCGAGGAGGTAAACAAGGCTGAGGCTTGCTTTCATTAACTTAGAACGACAGTAGGTGGAGTTCACAAATGTATGTCACAGTATTTTTGGTGGGTGAGAAGAGAATACTTTGCAAAACCAGCAAGGTAACAGGCCAGCCTGTCCTTCCTTTCTTTATGTACCAAGAGTCAAGACCAAAACATTCACAGGGAAAAATCTGTTTCATATTGTTTGTCTCTATACGAAAAGTCTATGGTTAGCAGTGTATTGGTATTGTAGTATCAAGGTTGATTTGTCCTGGGTAGTGAAAACAAAAATAAATTATTGCAGACTTTATTGGCAAGGCACACTAATTATAACTGGACTAATTATAAATGGACAGTTGCGCCTTTGGGCTTCTCTGCTTTCTTCCTGATGATGCAAAAACAGCTTCTTTAAGCCTTGCATTGACCACCCCTGAGTCTTGGCCTTGCCAATGAGAGAATCAAGCCAAAAAGTAGCTCTCACTTCTTTTAAGTGGTTCTGTAGTGAAGGGAAATCACACATTTGTGCTGAGCCGCAGGTATGGCAAGGTTGTGTAGCCTGCTTGGGTCCTTGTGCGATGGCATTGCCTTCAAAATCTCATGAGATTTTGATGATCTCACCCCAATATCTTGTAAGGTTTCAGCCTTCTCAGATACCAGGGGCCAGCCTGGAGCCCATGAGCATCATGTCGCCCAAGTGGTTTCTCTCTGGTAAGCATATCACACAAATGAGTTGGAAGAGGGCTGAGCTTCTTCCCTGGGACTGGTGCTGAGCTCTTGGTAGTGAAGGTTTTCACAACGTTTAGTCAAAATGGCTTGTCATATAGATCAGTAATCTTTAAAACGTCTGTTGAGAATCTTGCCAATGAAACACACTCTTTGAAAAACAATGTCTGTACTTAGGGTTGCTTTTATTCACACGTGTCATTTGGTAATTGTCTTCAGCTCATGCTAAAGTGCTTGCAGTTTCAGGCAATGCAACAGCTACAGGAGAAATCTATTAACATCATTCTTTGACATTAAATCAGCACAATTCTGACTTTTGAATTCTCCAGACAAATCTGAACTTGGTAAATGCTTCCATTTTGCCCTGTAAATTGATTGCTATTCCAAGCAGTGGTGTCAGCTTTCTAGAAGACTTTGATTTATGTATCCTGTATCGATACCTTCCATGTCTTCCAACATATTGTCATCACTTAATTTGATTAAGATGAAATAATGAGTGAATCATACTTAGGCTGCAGTCCTGTGACTCCTGGGAATACATGCGATGGACCACACCGTAATTCAGAATTCCATCCTCCTTGGAGGGGAAATCTGTTGATTCTTTCCTTCTGCATTTGTTATGGAGTAAGTTTTATAATGGTCTATATTAGTGCTTCTCAGCCTTAGCAACTTGAAGATGGGTGGACTTCAACTCCCAGAATTCCCCAGCCAGCACACTGGCTGGGGAATTCTGGGATTTGAAGTCCACCCATCTTCAAGTTGCCAAGGTTGAGAAGCACTGGTCTGTGTACTTAGGTTATGTATCCAAGTTACTCTTGTGTTTATAAGCAAAATCTGCCAAGGTGGTATAGGATGAAGATGTTGCCCTGACCCTGGCAAGACCCATCTTCGAGTTCCCTCTCAGTCTTGGAACCCCCTTGGGGGACCTAGAGCCACTGCTCTCCTCCTCAGTCCAATCTGCCCCACAGTTGCTGTAGGGAAAAAAATCAGAGAAGTGACCACTGCACCCCACTTGGAGCTCTTGAACATAAGGTGGGATATATATATAGGAAAGGAGGAAGGAATTCCATCATAAAAACTAACATGAATGGTGGAATCTCTTAGAGAACATCCTTGTTATCTATAAATAGGAATAATTACATTCCTTCTTAAAGCAATTAAATGGTTTCTAAAGTTCATTTCATAAATCACAATAAATATTTATTTATTTATTTATTTATTTATTAATCAAATTTATCACTGCCCATCTCCCAAAAGGGACTCTGGGCGATTTACAATAAAACATAAATAAGAAAAATATAAAACTGTAATATGCTTCTTACAAACAATGGCTAATTTGAGGGGAATCTGTCAGTTGACATCTTTGGGGAAATATTTATGGATAACATTTTCTAAATATTTTGAGCAAGTCAGTGAGCAATTATGATACCCACAAATGATTCATAAGAAATCATCTGGAATGATATTATAAGATTTGAATATGCCAAGTGCTTGCATATTGTAATAATAGTATTGAACCTCATGGTGCCTAATAGTGAAGGATTATGTCAAGAAAATGGGTTTTGCTGGGTGTGTTGTTGTTTTTTTTGACTACTTTCATTTGGTTGTCTAAGAATTTAACATTCTCTGCAGGTAGGAACATTCTCAGTGGCCAGTGAGGAAGTTTTGAAGAACAGAGCAATTAAGAAGGCAAAGCGTAGAAATGCGGGGACTGAGGTACATATTTATCTATCATTTTAAAATGAGCTTTCTGCTAATTTGTCTAATCCCTTGTACTGCCTAAAAATAGTTTGTCACTAAGTGGTAGCTTATTGTGTAAACGGCACTCTTACTAAATAGTGGACAGCATTCTCAGGCTAATATATGATTGAATTTGTTTTAAATCTTTGATGCAAAATGTCATTTGAAATTCTAGAAAGTTCATAATACATGAAATGTCCCTCTGGAGGAGAGAGCCAGTTTGGTCTAGTGGTTAAGGCAACGAGCTAGAAACCAGGAGACTGAGAGTTCTAGTCTAGGTACGTTTGCCGCCTTGAGTTATTTATAAAAATAATTACGGTGGGATAGAAAATAAAATAAGTGAACGTAAAAAGGGCAAGAATTCTGGAAGATTTTCAGGTTTCTATCCATCATTCTTTTTCTAACAGCTAGGGAAGAGAGAAACTTCTTTCTATTGTTAGGTCCAACTATTAAAAAAACAAAATCTTCACTGTTCGTATAGATCACTAAATAATAATAAAGGAAGTTGGCTCCCCCGCCCCCCAGTCTATGTGACCCTGTCTCATCCAGGAAAAAAGTGAATTACCTTTGGTAAGCACCTTGTACTTTTTAATAGTAATAACTTAGTTGGGAGAATGAAGTATTATACTTTCTTCAGAATTCTATTTCTTCCAAGCAGACATTCGTCTTCTATTCTATATATAACTGAATCATCTGAATTAGAAAGCCAATATTTATGGAATTAAAAAATACCGTTATTTAACAATTATTTTATTCCTGGTGGTTTATGGTGAATCCCATACACTCTTTCTAAACTCTGTTTATGAACATACGAAAAAGGGGGGAGAGTGAGCAGGATCCAGGGGCTGGGCTAATCCTGCAGATCAGTCTGATTCCCAAAGTCTAGGTGGGGAGGTTGCCTTTCTTCAGACTGAGGCTGAGCACACACAAGCTGGTGCACAGGTCCTCAGAACTATATACTTACATGGCTTCTTCAGTCATTTGTAACTTAATGTCTGAAGAGGGCTAAAATAGCTGTGTGTTACCGTTAAGGATGTGCAGAACATTTTGAATTCAAAACGTTTCTCTTTCAACTGTCAGGTCAGGACAACCTGCTTTTTAAAGAAGAACAGGGCATCGAGAATTAAAAACGTTTTGCCTGCTCTGAGTAATTATCTCTGTACCAGCAGGAAAAGCCGTCTTTGGGTGGCTTACAGTCTTTATTTTTGGGTCATGAGATTAGCTTACACAGTTGGTTGTTGTTGTTGTTTTCCCTGAGATGGAGTGATTTTTAGCACTGGTCCAATATAATTTGAATTATACACTCCTATCTCTAGCTCTACCTACCTACCTTCCTCAGTCCCCAGTGCTTAACAGTGCTAAACCATGTTTGAACTTTTTAACTAAAAGGTTTTAAGTTGATGTTGAGTAATGATAGAGGTGTTTATATGGTATTCCCCCTGCCCCCTTGAACTGGGCTTAACAAAACGAAAAGTATCCTCTAGATCAGAGGTGGCCACACTTTGAACTCTAGGCTCAACAGCGGGTGTCGTGTGAAGTCCTGAGCATCCCTCACAAAAGAAAAGTGGCTTTTTAAAATTTTACCTTGGAAGGATTCTTGGATGGGTGCCATTTGGTTTCCTATCCAAGATAGATTGAGTTAAGGAAGGCATCCTTCCAGGAACGTAGTGGATCTTGCTCAAGACAGTGGCTGAAATAACTTGACAGTGCCCAGGAAACAAAAGTTGGGAGTGATAAACCAAGAAACCCATTTCAGACATAGCACTAAGCATTTGTCTTTGACCTAGCTTCTAACTTCTGTGGGAAAGAGGAGCTGTGACCATCAGGAATATCAGGGATTTTGTCTTATCCTCACTTGCAAATGCAGCCAACATGGAAAAATAGTAAGAAAATGCCATCCCTTCCGAACGTGCACAGGATGGGCTCGTAATCTGCAAACTGCCACGTGAGCGACGCAGAGCAACATGCTTCTCTTCTTTTTCAGTCTGAAAGTGGTGGAGCTTTTAAGGGGTTTAAAGGTTTCGTTTTACCTTCCGGAACGGGCGTTTTTTCCGGTTTCGGGAATGGCCCCGGAATGAAGACCTTGGGAGGGTTATCCAACGGTGGGGGCAGCTCCAGCAGCATTGCAAACAGCTCTTCGCTCTCCAGCTTGAAGACGACTCCAGAAACACAACCTGCACTTAGTAAGTTTGTTCTTTCTTTTCACTAGGGGAAAAAATCTTAATATCTTCAGATGAAAACAGTAGAAAAGTGCTCTGTGGTTAAAAAGGAAGGATTGCATTGGCCTGGGTCCCCTGAGGAGAAAGCTGTGTTTAAGTCAGTGGCAAAGGGCGTGTTTGAACTCAAATCCAGTATCCGGAATTGCCATGAAACCAAGCTCCCCAACTTTGGGGGGCCTGTTTGGAATTTGGAGGGTGGGCCACAAAGCCCACCCTCAGTCTCAGTGTCTCGGTGTCTCAGAGCCCACCCTCAGTCTCAGCAAGATCCTTTGTCGGCAGGACTTGGTTGCAATGCACGTTTAGCATCCTTTAAAAAATACACCTTCTAAGTACCATTTGGATCCTATTCTTCACACCGTTCCAGAAACAACAGGCAGCAGTTGTTAGATGAAATAGAACTTTTCTCTGAGATAGAAAACCAGTCTTCATGCTCTTTTGCTACTAAGAAATCCTAATCACCTGGATCCCATTATAATTAGAATAGAGCTGTCTAGATCAGTGGGATTCACTGAGTCTGGATCCAAATCATAAGAGGATTGAAAACAAGGTTCATGTAGTTTTGTGTAGGTTTGCGTGGGACCACAGGGCTTGGGCAGAGAGTGGCCCTGCTTCCAGGTCCTGTGACGCACTGCTTCTCGTCTCTAAATTGCACAAGAGGCCCTCTATTGTATTCGGATTTCCTTTTCAAGCGGGGTCATTTTTAAAGAGATGTTTACTATAAGGGGGTCGTTTTTTAAAAAACCCATCTATTTTATCCGCTTTAATATCCTCAGTTCTGATTATTACGATAATTGAAGCTTGGTCTCGGCGGAAGGATGATTTCCAGTTTCATGCTGTCGTAGTTGCCTTTCATTTTCATTAGAGGTGCTCTCAGTATAATAAATGTAGCAGAGACGTTGGGGGAAAAAGACATTAGAGCAGCTTTACAAATAAGCCCATAAAAGCTACAGGTTGCCTTTTTCTTTTTTAACTAGATGGTCAAAAGTTTATAACCTGCATTTCTGTGATGGCTGGAGGGGAGTTAAAGCTTCCTTCTCTGTCACTGGTATGGAAACGGAGGTGATAAATGCTCTCTATCAACCAACGTGGAATTCCTTCCTTGGTCAGCCAGCCTGCCACATTCCACTGCTTGGCTGTGGAAGAACACACCCTCCTCCTTCCACAGTGAACATGTGAGTGAAGAAGGCAGGTGCAGTAAGATGGACAGTCCCTCTGTCTCCCACCAGTCCTCTCCCATCCCAGAGGGGAATGCCTGGTTGCCTTGTGGGTTTGCCTTGAGGCTGCTGTTTAAATCACGTGGGGCTCCTGGACCCCTTTGATGCTTGTTCTGGGATTGTGTTCTTGACATTCATCTGTAAGTTGCCCACCATCAAAGGGGTAGTTTTCTACTGGTTTCCAGCAGAAAAGTGAAGACCATTGTATATTATATATTTGTTTAGGCTTAGTTCACCTGAAGTTTTTATCCTTGAGAAACTCGCTGAAATCAAGCTTCTCCTGAAGATGCGGTTTTGTCAGCAGGCCTGGGGCCCCCAGGTTGATACAGAGCCAGTCAAGTGGCTGATTTGATGGTGCCTGTAGCCAGTGGGGGGATGGATGGGTATTGTGGATTTTAATTCCGTAAGACGCCCGGAGTCACCGTGTGTGAGTTGGGTGGCCATATAAATTTGTTTAATTAAAAAATGAATAAGTTATCAACTTGCTCCTGTAGTTATAGCTCTCAGCCACTTAAATTAATACTAAAAAATAGAACCCCTGAAACCGGGGTGGTGGTGGTGGAATTGCCCAATCTTGGTTCAAAGGCAGCATCACCGTGTTTGTTAAGGTGTATTATGCAAAGAGCTAAGATGGTTCAGAAGAAAGTAACACATGGTTTAATTTAATAGAATTTTCATTACTATTTTAATAATTCTGATGGCTTTCGGATACTGGATATAAATCTAAATATTATATTCTTGAGGTTTTCCATTTTTGTTTTTATTTTTCAGTATTTTAACTTCCTGTCAAAATGCTGGCCTGACACTTGTCGAGGTGGTGCAGCTTTGAGACAAGCAGCCAGATTTTGGAGGCCTCTCACCGTGTTTTAGAAAAGGGTGAATCTCGGCACTGGCGGTTTGTGATCGTGGTCACTGGACGTTTCCCTCTTTTACAGGTCCTGTGGCCTCCAGTGGCTCAGTGAATAATGTTACGATTGAGAAGACACCTGCCCGCGTGGAAGCAAACGGGGAGAGCCCTCAGCCCTTGCCCTCCGGACTCGCTCAGAGCAAGGCCTGCACCTCGGAGAGTTACCACAAACAGTTGGCCGCCCTCAATTGCTCTGTGCGGGACTGGATAGTCAAACACGTCAACGCCAACCCGCTCTGCGACCTGACCCCAATCTTCCGCGACTACGAGAAATACCTGGCTGAGATAGAGCAGCACGGCCTGGCTGGCGACGGCGGCACCGGGGGCAGCAGCAACGCCGCCGAAGCGCAGCCCCGTCCCCCCTTTGGGAGCGCGACTCTTCCGCCGAGTTCCACATTTTTCTTTAACAGTGGCAAATCTGAGGACGCGTCTGGAAAGAAAGCAGAATCGGGGGAAAAAACGGAACTCAAGCTAGGGGCCGCCTCCACCACCTTGTTCTCCTTCGGCAGGAGCGACGGCACCAACCCGGGTTCCGGGGCAGGGCCTGGATTCTCATTTGCCCCCGGAAACGGAGGTTTGTTTGGCAAAGATGCCGGCCAGCCCAAGGCAGCACCTTCCTTTTCCAGCAGCTCTTTGGATGCTCAGGCTGACAGCGGCGGCAATGAAAGAGGTAAGGGTGGTGCATCTGAGAGACTGAGAAACGGTGTGAGTCCATTTAGCCCTCCCATGAGAATCTCGGTGACGTGTCCCCATCCACCCTGCAGAGGACCAGTCACTACAGTTGTTGGGGGGGCCATCAAGGTTCACAAACGGGGGGCTGATGAATTGCTGCCTGTCCTTCGGTGTCCAGAATGAAGCGAGGCCCCTTTCCCCGGCCTCCCTCTGTGGCAGAGAATCAAAAGAGCGGAGGGCCGGGCGGAGGAATTCTTCGGCCTGCCAGGGAACGTTTTGTACCCCCCAGTTGCTTCTCACCAGCCACCAAGCATTCAAAGCCGAGTAGTGTGTCTTTTGTGTTTGTGTCTCCAAACTATGGCAAGAAGTCTAAGACTGGCCCAGTCCTGTTAAGATACACGTAGTCTTTGCTTAACAGCCATTTGTTTAGTGACAGTTCGGACTTATGATGGTGCTGAAAAAACAACTTACAACTGGTCCTCACACTTATGACCACTGCAGTGTCTCCATGGTCACGTGATCACGATTTAGGCACTTGGCAACCAGTTTGCATTTACGACTGTCTCATTCTCCCATGGTCACATGATCGCCGTTTTCTACCTTCCCGGCTGGCTTCTGGCAAGCAAAATCAATGGGGAACTGCATGACTCACTTAATGATCATGTGGTTAGCTTAGCACCTGCAGTGATTCACTTAATGACTACTGCAAAAGTCTAAAATCAGTTCAGATTCGCTTAATGACCACCTCACTTAGCAATCAAAATTCTGGGCCCAATTGTGGTCATTAAGTGAGGACTACCTGTATGTAAAGGACTTGAGTTGTTTGTGCCTGCATGTAAATGATGACGACAAGAAGCTAGGACTGGCTGTCTAGTCAGTGAAAACTCTTTCCATGCTTGCTTCTGGATTTCAAGGACTTGCAGATGCTGAGGATGGGGAGAGGGGCTGCCCCCATTCATTTACGCCCCTTTTCTCATTGGGGAAAAAACGACTGTATTTAGAGGCGTGTATAAACATTTTTAATGCAAGCATTTCAAATTCAAAAACAGGATGTTCCAACTGACCAAAGGCATTCTGAAGTGGAACTGGTTGGAAGTGAGCTCGATACAGTTGAAACCGCAACAGAATGCTAGCATTCCGGTTGGAACCACTGTTTTCAGCCTGAAATGTTTCAAAATGCAAACTGTTTTGCCTGCCCCTGAAATATTTCCATACGGTTTTGGTCAGGTCCTTCACCCAACAAGGTTTCTACCTACAGCGGTACAATTTCTCAAACAGCAAGATTTCTGGCTTGAAGTGTAATTCTGATCTGAAATAGTTTTCCCAACAGGGGGTGATGAAGAAGAGGAAGAACCACCCAAAGTAGTCATTAACGAAGTAAAAGAAGAGGATGCCTTTTACTCAAAGAAGTGAGTTGCGTTTGGGTTTGCAAGCCAAGTTGTGTGATTAGCCTTGTGTATGTGTATGAAAATGCGTCGTATGAGGCTCCCTCTGTGGCCTTCGCTATTGTATGTCTTTTGCATTCTGTTTCTTCACATCTTGATTGGTTGCATTTTACCAGATGCAAGTTATTGGTTGTATTTATTATAGAATATGCTTATGGAAGTATTTAACTTCGTTCAGCTGCCTCTGATCTCTCTTATTTCCTGAGAATAACCTGTGTGAATTTTAAATCATTTTGACGCATAATACAGTCAAAGTGAAAAAGCAATCACTGATTTCCTTAGATTCTTCCAAACAACTTTTCCACTAATGCAAGAAGCGAGGTATTTGAAATTTTTATTAACCTGTCCTTTTGGTACAGGTTCAGTCAAACACATCTTCAGCCTGCGTATACTCACTTTCCAGACGATGCGTGTTTTTTTTAGGTGCAAAGTCTTCTACAAGAAAGATAACGAATTTAAAGAAAAAGGAGTAGGAACGTTACATTTAAAACCTGCGGGCAGCCAGAAGACTCAGTTGTTAATACGGGCAGATACCAATTTAGGTATGTGACTTTTCTTAAAACTTGCTTTGCAAAACTTGTATTTATTGTAAGGTTTTTTTTCCCCATTCAGTTGTGTCTGATTCTTGGAGACTGCTGGACAAATCCCTGCAGTTTTCTTGGCAAGGTTTTTCGGAAGTGGTTTGCCATTGCGTCCTTCCTAGGTTGGAGAGGAAGTGACTGGCCCAGGGTCAGCCAGCTGGCTTTGTGCCCAAGGCGGGACTAGAACTCACTGTCTCCTGGTTTTTAAACTGGTGCCTTCACCACTACACCAGACTGACTCATTATAGGGTTACGGCACTGCTTTTCAGTTAATGAATGGTTGATTGGCTAAAAGTCTAATTTAAAGAATATTATGAAAAAAAACAAGAAGTATAATTAAAAATAGCAAAAACACCCAAGTTGTCCTTAATATCATGAGCTAAAAACCTGCTTACACATCAAGGGTTTGTCTTAAATCAGTGTTTCTCAACCTCAGCAACTTTAAGATGTGTAGACTTCAATTCCCAGAATTCCCCAGCCAACAGTTGAGAAACACTGATCTAAATCATCTTTGGTGGTTTAAATTACAGTAGACTATAGGAAATTGGGGCTCTGGGGTCTTTTTTCCATAATAAAACTCCTTTTTAAAATTGTTAGAAGACTCAGTGCCCCCAGACCTTTCACTGAGAGTTTGTTTTCCTGAAATAGACTTCTGCTGGCTGGGGAATTCTGGGAGTCCACATATCTTAAAGATGCCGAGGCTGAGAAACACTGGTCTAAATAAAAATGTTTTGCATGTTGTTGGAAGAACAGAAAGGGAGTTTACTTAATCCCTTCTAGCAGAAAGTTTTTCAGAACTTTCAAGCGGTAGTGAGAAAAGCCTTCTATTGTCTTGTCACCCGTGTGTCTCTGATAGCCTAAGAGAAAACCCTCTCCAGAAAATCTGAATGCCTGAGTTAACACTAGAAGACACAATATGGTCTTTTTGCTAGCTTGTCTCAAGTCAAATCAGGCTTTATAGGCTATAACCAAATCCTTGTGTTGTATCCCAAAATAGGCCAGTAGTTTTAAGAGTTGCCTGCTTGATAAGCCCAGCCTAGCTTAGTCCAGCTGGAGTTTCCAAGCACTTCAAAGGCGGACCAGCCTACCTAAACTTCATTGCAGAAGGTCATTCGGGTTGAAAATAAGGCATGGAACACATTGCTGGATCTGAGATTTCCTCAACAGTCTTAACTGGGTGAAATCTCTTGAGTGACGTTGAAACCTTGGCATCCAGGAAACTCATCTAAACAACATACTTGAATCTTCAGAGGGGATGTAACCCTATCCAGGACAGTTAGATCTGATTTTGAGTAACCAAGTTTACTTATCTGGATTCAGCTTCAGTTTACTTCTTCTTCAGAGCAACATCAACCTCAGGACACACTGTAGAACAGGATTTCTCAACCAGGGTTCCGTGGCACCCTCGAGTTCTGCAGGAGGTCCCTAGAGGTTCCCTGGGAGATCACGATTTATTATTTTTTATTTCAAATTTATTTCAAATTCGGGCAACTTCAGATTAAAGAGGAAAGTTTCATTTTTTATTTTTACTTTAAGAACACTGTTAATGCATAGATACAGGCCTACCCATGAAACGAATATAATGAGTTTGTAACTTCTGGCCTATATTTGAGCCTGAATGTGCAGGGGTGACAAATATTTCAAGGGTTCCTCCAGGGTCAAAAAGTTGAGAAAGGCTGCTGTAGAAGATTCAAGAAGGTGCCTTGCATTCAAATGAAAAGGAGAGAAAGACTGGGAGGACAACCTTCTGAATTAATCTCTGCAAAGACTGGGCATGCTGAAAAGTTAGTCCCATTCCATCCAGGAACCTCAGAAGGTTGGTGACATCAAGAGTCACCAAGAAGCCCAGTAAAACCATTACGGGCACGTTCCCAGTGTGAATCATTCATCTAAGACGAGCAAAGCCATCCTTATCCAGGAAACAGGCCTGCACCCACCATGATCCTACCCAATGCTATTTTAATTAGATTTTTATATCCCCACAATCATACTGCTCTAGGCATTGTAAAAATAAAAAGGAAAGAATTGCATTTTCCTTTGTGACATCCATAGCCTGCAGCAGCAGCAGCATTTACAACACCTCTGCTGGCTGGGGAATTCTGGGAGTTGAAGTCCACACATCTTCGAGCTGCCAGGATTGAGAAACACTGATCTATTCATTTGGTTGGATGCCAATCAGTTTTGACAAGCATTCTCTGGTGCCTGGCATTTCCATTGTATTTTTCTTGCATGGCTAAGGGGAAACTGTTATCAGCAGTAAACTTCTAAATGGAGATGAAGAATGTGTAAGCTTGTAACATGGGAAAAGCTAGAACTCAACACCCAGGATAAGGTTCTTCACCTGGAATTAGCGTTGCCTGGGCCAGGGGTGGCCCATCTCTGTCCCTTGGGCCTTTATTCCCTTCTCCCTCTCCCTGCAGTGCTGAACTTTGCTAAGATGCTTGCTAAAAATTGGTGGGGTGGCTTCTCTATTTTTAATTGTAGGCAATTAACAAAGCAAAAAGAGACACATAACTCACCCTCCACCTGCTGCACCAAGAAAGCCAGCCCTGCCCATTTTATACCTTCGTCCTCTTTGTTTTGGCCTTTCCAAAAAAAAAAACACCATTGAATGCAGCTCCCAGTGGATTGCCCCCCTTTGACCTGGAGTGGAGAGGAATCCACAGGAAAGATGAATCCAAACTCTTCAGGGATTCAGAAATAGGTCTTCCTTCTAGAGATCTATTTTATTTTGCTATACTGAATGTGTAATTCCTGGTAAATGTTACTGCCTTCCCAAACTGTTCTCCCTCGCAGGCAACATATTGCTGAACATTTTGGTGCCTCCCAAGATGCCGTGCTCCAGAACAGGGAAGAACAACGTCCTCATTATCTGTGTTCCAAACCCTCCCGTTGACGAGAAGAACGCTTCAGTCCCGGTGCCGATATTGGTAAGAGTGAAAACAAGCGAAGATGCAGATGAGTTACACAAGATTTTGCTGGAGAAGAAGGAGGAGGTCTAAGACGCGGTGTTTTCAGTGTCATGCGGAAATGCTGCCAAACTGTGGCTGGTCTTCCCCCCCCCTTGACTCTTAGTAGTAACTTTTTAACTCACTTCTCTGATATTTTAAGGACTCTCTTAGAAATTTTGAAGGGTTTAAATGAGGGAAAGAAATTAAGATGGCCAATAAAAGTTGTAACATTAGCATGGATCTTTCTCCCTTCTAATTTGAAATATCTAGCTTGCAAAGCATCTGTGAATAAACCTTGCATATTAAGTACAAAAATCTTTTTGATTATACATGAAAACTAAAGCTGCTAAAAGCCCACAAATTAGTGACATATTAAGCCCGAAATGGTGTAGGAAGAAAGTTACGTGAGTGAGTGAGAAAAACGGGATGGGCATACCATATTTTCCAGCTGGATCTGAAATCTTTTTCCGCTAGGTAAAAATTACAGTTTGTGTTCTGTTAGCAGCTTTGTTTTTAAGTAATAGCTGTTGGAGAACATTGATTATAGAAAGTTCAGGAGATACTTTGAATGTGGTCTGGAGAACAATTCTGAAATAATTGTCATTTCTTGATGCTTAACTGCAAGATGCACAGCATTGTCTCCAGAGAGGAACAAGGGCTCAAGAGAGGCTTGAGGCAAAAGCTGAAGACTTCATTCATTTTAAGTCCAATTAGAACCAGTTGAGCTGATTCTTCCCACTTCATGTCCTTTAGCTCTTCCCAATCTGGTGCTTTCCAGATGTTGAGTTGAATTGAATTGCGGCCTATCCTCTTGCTAAGTTGGGGGATGCTGATTTTCTCACACGCTGAGCACCCCAGCGAGCTCTTAATCCCTGTACTTCGCCCACACGTTCATTCGGTGGTCACATTTTATTGGATCAGCGATCTGACCATTATTTAAGTATCTTTTTAGTGGAGAGACAATGTTCCAAAAGAAACTGATTGACTCAAGTTATGAATCGTCAGAATAAGAACTGGAGTACTACAGAAGAAGAAGTATGAATAAATGCCTTTTTCCACCAGGTTGAAGTTCTGGCTATCTTTGAAAGAATGTATGGAATTATGTCAAGAAATGGCCACTCTGAATTATAGTGAGAGATTATGCTGCACAAGCCCTATTGAAATAAATGTGAAATTGTGGGCCTTATGCCTGCCAAATGACTACTGGATTAGTCTGTTAATATTAAAGTGGATGAGACATCAGAAATGGTAATGTGCACATTAATATTCTGGAAATACTCATAATGAATGGCCAAGAGGGTCAGTAATATTATTGTTATTTTTGAGAAAGTGTCTCTGATTTTTTTTTTCTTTTTACTCCAACTGTTTGGATCCTCTCCAGGTGAATTGCCTGCTTTTTCTAGTTAGCAGACAACTAATTTCTGCATGCTTCCAACAGAGGTTTTACCTGGAGAGGCTTGGTCTTACAGGAATATGAATATATATATATATATATATATATATATGGTCTTACAGGAATATGAATATATATATATATATATATATATATATATATATATATATATATTGTATTCGGCAGATTGTAAAGTGTGTGTGTAAGATGATCCAAGTATTAGAGAAACTATGACATTTCAAACAGAATGTACGATTGTGCCTGACATTTTGGAGAGCTGCTTAAAAGGCTGAGTGTGCGCAATTGAGCAAGACAGCCTAGTTGATGGCTGGAAAGGTGTACAATTTAATGAGTAAAGCAGATAATGCACTAGTAGTATTTTCAGAATAACAAGTAGAGTGAGGAGAGAAAATCCAGACATGTATGATGAGCTACTTTTGAAAAATCTCAAGCTCTAAAAACACATTTCTGATATTCAGCTGTTGGCTATTTAAAAATGTCACGAAAGATGGGCATCAAAACTTAAAAGGGCATTTTAATGTCAAGAAGCTTGTGGTTTTAACTATGTCAAGCCCAATTTAGGGCTTATGCTTCATTTTCTGTATTTTCTGCCCCCAAATGGCAGGAAACCACATTGTTTTTTCAGCCGTCATGCCATTGATGTTTAGTGGCGCAGGACAAGGATGTGCTCGGAGCTGGGAAAAAAGAAAAATATGGGGGAGTGCCAGTTTGAGCTACCCATTTTAACACCTACAGGCCCTGTCTCTGTATTGTCTGCTTACATTCCAATCAATTTTTAATGAAACATGTTTTAGTTACCTATGTATCTTGCCCATTGCTTGAAAGCAGGTTCTGATCAAAGGACACCTGCATTGTTTTGGTGCTGGCCACCCAAAGGTGAAGCTGTTTCAAGGAAAGCCAACCTCTCAAGCTAGTTCAGAAGAAAGAGATGTGAACTAGTTAATGATCCTAGCTCAACCTTGGGAGTGTGTGTGACAGATTTACTTCACTTTGTTCCTCGGGGAAGCATTCCATGGAAGGACCCTGGGACCTGTGCAGGAATTGTTATTTTGACATTCCTTCCTGCACCCTTTGGAACATTTCGGTGCTCTTGAAAAATGTCAGCTCTCTGCCGCGTTGTGTTTCAGGCAGCCCGTGTGGATTGTGGGAATGCAGTGTGCCCGTGTCTGCAAATGTTCAGCAAGCGCTTTCCCTCCCCATCCCAAATTCCTTCCTGCAGATTCATTTATACATTCAAGTTCCGTGTCATTTCCTAAAGTAGATGAGTTAGCTTTGGGATTCGTCTATCCCTTTAAACGATTGAAATTATGGCAGGAATCACCATTGCTAGAAAAAAAAGGCATGCGTGTAAACATTAGTGTGTAAAATTCTGATCTGGATTATGTTCCTTTGCTCCCGCTAAGAACAGATCTTATTTTTGTGATAATTTTGCAGGATCTCTTAAGAATTGGTTTTACAGTATTAATTCCCCCCCCCCTTTTTTTTTGGTGCAGATCCCTTTAAACAATTCAGTAAAAAATCTTTACTGAAATGGGCCTATTCAATGAAGGCGTGTTATCTTAATTTGCAGCAAAGTCACTTCTCGCCTTCTAAACTGGGTCAGTGGTTGATGTTCTTCCTGTAGGGTTAAGTAATTGCCATGCTGTCTGCAAAATTTCCAGCTGAATTCACAAAAACTCTTCTTGCGTCGTAGCGGAAGTAAATAGTTAGAGCAATTCAACCCCTGATTTTATCTTTTCTCCAAACAGCAAATGGGGCTTCTTTCCATTGATACGATGAACCTGTTTCTGGGCATGTCTGGCTGGGGAATTCTGGGAGTTGAAGTCTACATGTCTTAAAGTTGCTAAGGTTGAGAAACACTGTTTTAGAATATCTTCCCTAAGCTGGTACCCGCTGGGTGGTGTTGGACTACAACTCCCATCATTGTTGGGCACATTCAGTTGCATGGCCAGCCCAGAGACAAAATTTCGGCGACTGTAAAGGGGTAAAATCCCCTTTTTAGACCCTTTGAAAGGATTGCCTTCTTGCAGATTCTGTGGAGATTCTTTTATGAAGCAGAAGATGGCCCCGTGGCTTCTCTTGCGCTGTTTATCTCATTTGAAATGTATGCCAGCTGAATACGTGCAGCTACCTAAAAAATTAAAAACTAGGCGGAGCTCCAACTTCCTTTATTATGTCATCGTCAAGAGGGAAAAAAGGCTAAAGAATCCTCTGTTCTAACACTAAATTATTTTCAACAAAAGTTGTGCAATTGTATACCATACATGTGACATTTGATATACTTCACAGTGCATGGAAATAATGTATAAGAACTTAATGAATTGCCGTCTAAAATGTTAATACGAATTTTTCTTTCTGGTCGCTGTCAAAATAAGTTTCTGTCCTATGCGCTACCACTACTCTAACGGTTGGTCCTTGAACTTTTAAGATTTTTCGCCTGTTACCCAAAAGCTGTGTTTTCTGAAGACATGTAAAAGAAAAGAAGAAAGGGAATCTGTGGAAATGTGAATAAACGAATGAGAGATGTTTATTCGGAATTGGATGTATTTGTGTGTTACGGCTGTAAGGGCAGCATACTGAAGAGGCCGTTGGGTTGACCTGATTAATGCGACTTCGTGTGTCTAAAGACCTTGGTGATAAAGCGTTCAAGAAAGAGGGCTAGTACTGGTGTTGGAAAAGCCAGCTTTGTTGCTTGTGTTGACTAGGGCTCCTTGTATGACCTTGGAAGTCATTGGTGTAACCTGTAGGAACTGCCATTGGCTGTATGTTTCCTTGATGGCAAAGTACATTTCTCTTCACCAGGGCTGGGTTCCAAATCTGGAGGAAGCCCAAGGCAAGTTGGACTAAAGTAGAACAGATTGTACTGTACCCAAGGCAGAGCAGATGGCAGTGACCCTCCCCGATTGCTAATCCGAACCTTCTGTGAAGCTCCGGTTCCCATCTGTTGCTCTGGAGGACTGCGAAGGGCACCGTGGCAGCCATTCCAATAAATATAGTAATTGTAATTACCAGTTGGGTAAAATGCCATGGGGGTGGGAGAAGAGGCAGTCTGCCCTTATAGTCATGGGTTGCCCCAGTCACAGACTCTTGGATTGCAAAGCCAATCGTTTTAATGCAAAAAGCGTAAGTTGGAAAATATCTGCAGGCACACAAATGTCAAGTTGGAGATGCCGGGCCTAAGAAATCACTAGCTTAAAGAGAGAACTCTCTTCTCAGAAGGAGCTTGAGGAAACTCAAGAATCCAGCTAAATGGTGCAGTAAGGCAGGGTTCCTCAACCTTGGCAACTCTAAGCTGTTCAGACTTCAATTCCCAGAATTCCCCAGCCAGCTTTGCTAAACTAATTTCTAGTGGCAGAGCTATTGAATTACCAATCTTCACAAACCATTTTCTTCTGGTTCATTATTCCTTTAGCCAGGTTATGCAATAATGATCAACGTGCATCTAGAAAAAAGTTGAGTTGTACTTGAAAGATTGAGGGGTTACTTGCCCCTTAATCAGGCAATCTCTGGGCTTTAGCCCTCTGAAAGGTAGAATTTATCCCTAAATTCAGCAGCCTGGGAACTTCCTTTAAAACAAAAGGTCCAGCATTCCCTAACCTGGTGCCCTCCCGATGTGTTAGGCTCCATTTCCCATACAGTACTCATGATCTGGTTAGCAGAAGCCAGGTGCATCTACAGGGAGAGGTGTTCAAGGGATGAAGCCTGCATTGGGGCATCACAACACAAGCCCTGTGTCCAACATCAGGGAAGCAGTTGGGATGGGATGTCCGCCTGCATGTTATTTCTTCATGTTTTCTGCATTCCAACTCAATCTGAAAATCCTCAAGTTCATTACTAATCAAGAATACTCTTCCATTGTGTGTTTATGATTGATGATCACCTGCAGTGATAGATGTTTAGGTTTCTCCATTGTTCGGCTCATGTTGACCAAGCCTTCTGATGTGGCCTGCGTAAACATGGACGACCATTTGAGGGCAGCTGAGAAAGACAGAACACTCCAACTTTACAGCCATCTAATGGTCGTCTGGATTTTTGCAACCCAAATCTGGTAACGCTACTGTTGAACAGAGGCAATATAGATGTATTTTACAGAACAAGATCATTGAGGCAGCTCCTGTCTCATTCAGTGGAAAAATACAGATGTCTCCTCCCATTCATCTTTCTCAAGGCTAACATCAGCATTCCCTGAGTCTCTCTTGTCGGACTTAGTGCCATCTTCTGAACCTGATACAGCTTCTCTCAGTCTTGCTAAGATGGAACTGGAGGCAATAACCAGGATCTAACGAGTGCAAAATGTAGTGGGATTGTTCTCTCCTGCAACTCAGAATCGTACTTCCATTGATGCAGCCTAAAATTGCCTTTGCTTTTTTAGCTGCTGTGTCACATTGCTGACTCAGCTTCTGATCAATTATAATTTGAATAAAGGGTACAGGGGTTTTCAAACTTCTTCAGGCTATGGAATCCAATAGGGAAAAAAAATCAAGAATCCCTGATCAAGAGAGGCAAAACTCTAGTGACAGGAAATTGAATTTGAGTTAACCTCTTTCTATCCTCTGTGAACCTTTCTTTCACGTGATCACGACTGCCACCTTTATGTTGGATCTCAACCCTCCCCCCTTGCAGTGGACACCCCTGACCCTAATTCTTACGTGTTTTTTTTCTTTGTCTCTCATGGAATCTTATCAACGTCATGGGACCCTGAGTTTGAAAAAACCCATCTTTAAACCAGCCTACCAGATTTAGGCCAAGGTGGATTAAAATTAGAGCCCTAACACACCAGGAACACAATAAATTGGGGAAGATTGCTTCCATGGTTGGTCTTAAGGTGGTTTCTAGACCTGGCAGAACCATCATCTATCCTAGGGAGGACATAAAATATACCAAGGATACCAAACTAATGGTTTTTTCCAGCAAATAAAAAAGAACCATAAATGGCATCAGTGATGTCTGCAACCTCCCACCCAGAATTTGAGGTTTCATCTCTGGAAAGGTAAACCTGGCTAGGCCAGGGCGTTCACAAAGGAAGGGTGCAAAAAGGTCAAGATGGCAGCTGTGACTATGCAGCTACAGCCCTGCACCACCTTGACTTTTACCTCCCTCCAAGTATGTCTCACTGACTCAATGACTTTATGGTTCCCCCAACCTTGGCTTTAAAAATTTATAGTTCAGTAATTTAAGTTCATTGGGGCAAGCTGACATCATGGTAGGAGATCTTGGGTTGACTGCAAATTACATTGAAACAATGTTCTTGAGATCTAAGTTCATACAAAGGTTCATTAAAGTAGTCATTCATAATCCAGGGTAGCTGCTGTTCAGTTCCATGTCCTTGACTGTGACTGTATCATCATCAAGGAATTGGGCATCCGTACTTCATGGTGCTCCTTACTCCTTGACAAAGCTTTCTTTTCTCCCCGGCAGTCAGTGGAAGGGTCACTCTGTCTCTCACGAAGCAGTGGCACCTGGCCCACCTGGTCTATCTCAGAAGCTAAGCAGGGACGTGTAGATTTATGGGAGACCATCAGAAAAGGACCACACCAGGACTGTAGGCTGGACAGGGAAGTTGAAAAAAAACCTGGAAGGCAACAATGTCAAACTACTTCTGTAGTGTTGCCAAAACCCAAATGGGCATGGATAAGTCCCCAAGGGTCAAGCTGATCTTGAAAGTGGCTGCCTTTTTATTTTGCACACCTGATGATGGTTGAAGAGCCCCTCTTAGAAGCTGGACATGGCATCTCAATCCACAGAGGGCTCAAGTTCAAGAAGACTCAAGTTTCAGTAAGTTGTACATTATCACCCTAAGCTGCTTTGCACTAAACCCTTCTTTATGCAATATGCCAGAGTGGTCAGGGTCACTGAACCAGATAAACCAGGCGGGATGACAGCTATATGGGACAGGAGGGTGAGCAGACTTACCTGCTGTGTTTCTGACTGCATATATTAATCCTGGACTGGCCAAATTTCTATGCTCTGGAATTTGCCCAGAGGCCACTGGAGGTCTGCATGGGGGAAGGCTTCAAAAAAGCCTAGAGGGTGGTCATTAGAAAGGGGCAGGGTCTTGATTGCCTGGTTGTAACTGCCATTGTCAGTTTCCTGATCTCACCTATGGACCATACCGTAGACCTGTGTTTCTCAACCTTGGTAACTTTCAAATGTGTGGACTTCAACTCCCAGAATTCCCCAGCCAGCCAAGCTGGCTGGGGAATTCTGGGAGTTGAAGTCCACACATCTGAAAGTTGCCAAGGTTGAGAAACACTGCCTTATTTGACAGTCCAGTGATACTGAAGTTCTTCCTTCTGTCTCCTCTCTGAACATGCAATCTTTTATTAACGTTGCACCTTACAATGATCTAACCTTGATGTTTTTTTCTTTTCCCTGGTTTCCTTCCTTGTACTTTAATTATAAATGAGGAAGCACAAGACAAACTGTCCAAAATGTGTGGCTTTGTTTCCACATTTCCACTCAACTGCGCAATCTTGTAGTTGACAAGCAAAGAGAAACTTCTTCGAAGACCCTCACCCTGTGAGACATAATTGGCCAGAATTTTATTTTCTTTAGCAAAGCTTTTTACAGCAAGCCTAGGACAGAGAAGTGTATATTTTCAATACAAAAGAAAGAACAACTTGAAATCACTTAGATATATGGATACCTTATGAGGGGGGTTGGCAAAAAGGTTCATTATCATGCATATTTCCTCACTTGTGGTCATTAAGTGAGGACTACTTGTATTACTTTCCATAAGGACAAACTCCTTATGGAAAGTAATACAAGTAGTCCTCACTTAATGACCACAATTGGGACTGGAATTTCAGTTGCTAAGCGAAGTGGTCATTAAGTGAATCTGACCTGATCTTATGACCTTTTCTGTGGCAGTCATTAAGCAAACCATGTAGTTGTTAAGCGAATCACACGGTTCCCCATTGATTTTGCTTTACAGAAACTGGCCAGGAATGTTGAAAATGGCGATCGTGTGACCTTGGGATGCTATGATGGTCATAAATGCGAACTGGTTGCCAAGCACCCAAATTGTGATCACGTGACCACTGCAACGGTCATAAATGTGAGGACCGATCACAAGTCGGTTTTTTCTGCACTGTTGTAAGTCTGAGCCATCACGAAACGAATGGTTGTTAAGCAAGGACTACCGGTATTAAGTTGAAGGGGGTGTGTGGTTTGCACCAGGACTAAAGGACCACAGTTGTACGAACAGTTGTTGTTTGCGACCCAATTCACTTATTGGGGGGGGGGGGGTAATTGCGGGGAGACAGAGCAAGAGACCAAAAAAATTCACAGTGTTTTAGAGGAAGAAGTAGTACAATGATAAAAAAGTATTATGGCCGTAAGTAGAGTGTTCCTATTTGGGGAGATTTGAAGGCTTATCTACTCATTTAAAACCCATTTTTCTACTTAAAATAAGGAACGCAGAGCTTCTTTAGCAAAACCAAAACCTTAGGTTATCAGACAACAGAATAAATCTTTTTATATTTCTTTATGACTTGAGTATCGTCCTTTGTACTCCTGCATCAATAGGATCAAACTGGTCTTAATTTTTTCGGGTGGTAAACCAAATGCAACTAAAGTCCAAGTAATTGGCAGTTAAATAAAAGTTGGTGGTGAGAACCAGTTTGGTGTAGTGCTCATGGTCCTGGGTTACAAACCAGGAGACTGAGTTCTAGTGCTGCCTTAAGCATGAAAGCCAGCCTGTTTTCCCAGCCCAGCCCACCTCACAAGACTGTTGTGGTGGGGAAAACAGGAGGTGGGAACATAACATATCCCACCTTTACAAAATAAAGGCGGGACTTCAATATAATAAATAAATAAAAAGACAGTCCAGTTATTCAACTCTGCTAGGTTAAATGATGACATTTATTAATATGCAAAATTCAGAAAATTTAAATGCTGCCACTGGCAGTGAGATCATCTCTTCCCCCTTTAAGTTTCAGATGGCTTAATAATTAAAAAAGAAAAGGAAGTGGGAAGTACGCATGTTGCTGAAATTAAAACCATGTATATACATTGCCAGCTTTAAAAAGGTACACTGAATAAATGTCCATCGGTTTAACAAAAAGGAATGACGAACCCCAATGAATGTTGCGGCTTTTGCCAAAGTCCTTTCTGGTGTGTTCAGGGGCACCAGCCTTAAAGTCAGAGGATGTGGCCAAAATGGGAATTTTAAGGGGTTGCAGTTTACCTTGATGAGAAATGTTTAGTTTTACCTGATGGAGGTATGGAAGCCATATTCTGCTTCGTTGATGGATTTCACGTCATTCAAATGGCTTTCTCTGGACCAGTGTTTCTCAACCTTGGCAACTGTAAGATGGGTGGACTTCAACTCCCAGAATTCCCCAGCCAGCCAAGGTTGAGAAACACTGCTCTGGATCCTTGGAGTGAAGCAAAGTCCAGCAATACAACAGAAATAAGATGATGTGGAGGAGAGAACACGTGGCTTCACAACGCAGCTTGGAAAGGGGCCTTTGCTTAAAGCAGACTCTTTGAAGCCTGCCTTCTCCTACTGCTAAGCCCGCCTTGAACTTATCTCCACGAGGCACCACACGTTTGCTGTTATTTGCAGTTTCCTACTGCAAGTTCTGCTTCAGAACAGCTTCACTTTTCTGAGCCCACCTTCCCAGCCATCGTGGACCTCTGGGCTCCCCCACCTCAGATGACCGGTGGAGATTCAAATGTCTCCACACTCTTTCACCGAGCCATCTGGCAATTCAGGAGGACCACCACCAGTGTAGCCTTCAGAGCACCGAAGAGGGAGTTGTGGGCCACCATCCAAGAGCTGCAAACACTTTTTATCAAGTCAAAAAAAAGGGGGGGGGGAACGCTGTGCCAGCATTTTGAGAGCAAAGCTGTGCCCTCCTTTGCTACTCTGAATTCGGCAACAGGTGTTCTGGCAGGGATAGCTCACACACGTGGTTTGGCTTGACTCTGCATCTCTAGCCTCCTGTCATTCATAAGGTACAACCCTGTGGTTACCAGTGCCGCTAGCTATCCTGGCTGGAACCCTTCACCCGTAGTTCCATTACCCTTCCTTTCCAAACATTAAGCCAACCGCAAGGCCTGAGTTTCCACAATACGTTATGGTATGCTATGGGTAGCTTGTTCGGATTCAGTGAGTTGCCCAAATACCGAGGAGTGACGGGAGTAGCAAAAAAGTCAAGATTGTGGCTGGGACCACATAGTTGAAGTGCTGCCCCTTTTGTAAGTGTGTTGCATCGCTCACACACACACGGTGGATCCTCCTGCCCAATGCTATTTATACAAAAAGTGCTATTAATACAAAATGTAAGGAAGATAGTGTTTAATATACTAGTGTATGCTTTCATGATGGGTATCTGTTGGGTACTTCAGAGTTCAGGGACCGTGGTCTAGACAATGGGTTTCCTGATGTTTCGCTGGCATCTTCAGAGGCAGAGTGACCTGCCCTGCAGACCACAGGCAACTGAGCAGGGACTGACTGGGCTCCTGTTTTTATGGCCAGGAGTCCTTCTTTCTGATTAGTCTTCAGCTGAGGTGGTTTCCGATTGGTGCAGGTTGATGAGGGCTGGTCTCTGATGGGTTCTTTGTTCAATCTGTCCAATTGATTGTTTTGGTGGTGTTGGCTCTTGATTGGTGCTTTGTTCTTGTCGGTTTCTGATTGGTTATTTTTGGAGTGCTGATTTCTGGTTGGTTCTTACTTTGTGTTGGGTTCGTGTTGGTTAGTCCAAGCCGCTGAGTCCTGATTTGGACCTTGTCCAGGGAAGTTTCTGCGTTTGGGGAGCTGATTCTTGGTTGGTCCTGCTTTGGGGCAGGATCTTGGTGTGGCTCAGGGGAGGGAACCAGCCTTTGTGAACCTTCAGACTTTCTTCTTGTTGAAGCCGTTGGATTGAGATGTCTGTCCATCTCAATAGCCTCTCTGTGCAGGCGCACATAAGAGTTTGATGTGGTTGACAGCATTTGGGTGTCCTTGAATTGGATTTCATGATCGCTGTGGTGCAGCGCAAGTTCCCCTTCTGACGATTGTTCGGGCTGTCCTAGCCTGCAGCACCTCTCCTGTTCCCTCAGTTGGGTGTGGAAACTGTGTTTTACGCTCCCAATGTACACCTGTCCACAGATACAGGGGATGCGACAGACCTTGGATGCTGCGTGTGGGTCTCTGCTGTCCTTGGCCAATCAAATGATTTCCTGGCTTTTCTTAAGTCAGCCTGTAGATGGCTTTAACATTGTGGTTTCCTAATAATTTTCCTACTCGGTCAGTGACCTCCTCTATGTAGGGGAGAAATGATTTGTCCTGCTCAGACTCCGAAGGTGGCAATCACAGTTGCCGATGAAACGTCAGGAAATCTGTTCTCTAGACCATGGTCACTAAACCTTGAAGCCTGACACTGCCCAACAGAGAGTGTTCTTTGGCCACAGTACCGAAAGCAAGCTCCAAAGATCTCGAGGGATGCTCAAGATCCTAATTGTGACCCTGATTTGTGGGTCCTATTCGATCCTATTTCTGACCCTGATAGGCTCTCTGCCAGCAAAATGATATTCAGCTTCTCACTCACTGCAACAGCTCTAAACAGAATCAGCGTCCATCTGTGTTTATTCAGGCTTAAATCCAAAGAACCTACCCAAGTGCATTTCTTGTTTCTGCGCACCCTTCAGAGTTGCCAAGCAATTTGTTCAGCCAGGCTTCTTGCAGGGATAGGCAACTTGAAAGAGTAACTGGAGCAACTTGCAACCTTTAGGTGTCCTCAGCTGCTCCCTGAGCAACCCCAACTTCAACAGGGAGTCAGTTTATCCCTATTAAACTAACACTTCAGGCTCTGTTCCCACAATCTGCTTAACTGGGTAGGGAGTCTCTGCATTGTGACAGCATAAAATGGAGTCGTCAGGTTTAAACAAGCCCTGTCTTGCATGGGGTTAAATTGACTCTCCCAAGTCAGCTGCATTGTAGCAAAATCACATCAACTGCTCCCTTCTGCCTAGCTAGTCCTCCAGGATACAGAGCTGAGAATAAAGAGTGGCTGAAAAAAAACATGCTTCTTCCATCTGGAACTCACCTCACCAACACTGATTGGCTGCAGGGAACAAGCCACACCCAAAAAGGTCTGCCTGGCCAATGGCTAAGAGGCAAGTGAATTCAAATCTTGCTGAGAAGGCATCTGGATGAGGATTTTTTGTGAATGAATTGCTGGTTGGGGATTCGGTGATCCCCAAAGGATGATTTTTGACCCAAAGGATGATTTTGGGTTAGGGTGTGTGTATAATTAGTAAGGAGGTGTGACTGGATTAGTAGCGTGTGATGCAAAGAGGCTATCAAGGGTTATTTCATGCTACTGCTACGGTCATCAAGATAAGCAAACATAAGCCAGGATGGGTGTGTGGTTAAAAAGTAAAAAGGGCATCCGTGAAGCATATAAAAAGGGGTGGGGCTTGGATCATGTGATCATGGCTGCCATCTTTAATGTTGGGCCTCTACCCTCCCCCCTGCACTGGACACCCCTGACCCTAATCCTACTTTGAGTTCTTTTTAAAGGAGCACACCCATGTTGACATGTAAACAGGTTGAACTTCATCTTGTAAACACACAAAAAATTGTAACAGACTTTTAAAATAAAGGTGCAAATCTGCCAAGGATGAGGAAGGGGGACGAAAGACATTACAAGACCATATCTCCACCAAATGGTCTCCTTTTAAACACTTAAATGAGAATCCATTAAAAAAAATCAGTGCATGTGTTTTCAAGAGTTGTGAAGTGCCCTCTTCTACCCCAGCTATGTTTTATGCATCTTCAGACACGCATACAGTAGAATTCAGTAACAATCCAAACTCCACAAATACTAACTCTGCACTTCCTTCAGAATTTTGCCCCACCCTCCAAATTGCTAGAAGAGCATTGGGGAGAGCTTTAAATACAAATTAGACTTCCGTTTACTAAGAAATCACAGCAGTACACACACAAATCAGTTTGAGGGAAACCTTCTGAGCTGGCATAAGGATTGATGGATAGTAAAAAGACCTTTAGGAGCTACTTCGATTCATTTTAATTTCCAATTGTTCAGGCTGAGGTCTGCTGGATGTCCTTTCTGTATCCTCCAGTTAGCATGTTCCTCCTCTTCCCCAAATTACAGGCCCTACATGGTGGAAGATTGACTGGAGGCGAATTACACCAGAGCACTTTCCTACAATCTCAACCTTCAGACATTTTTTGGCTGGATTTTTTGCAGATCTTTGGTAGGTGAAGATGACATCATAGAATTCATCTGTGCTACGAGGCTTTAAAAATATCGCATTGAGAGAAGCAGAGAAACCTGGCCATTGGGTTCCACCCAGCTCCTCCATGAGGTTAAATGCCTTTTTTCCTCAGCTTCCTCACTGATGTTATGCTACTTTACGATCCTATCCCATTAAAACACTTACAGAAGGGGTTGCTTTCTTATGCACACAAAAAGAGTTCCCAGTGGTCCGTGAAACAATGTTCACGATTCACCAGTATGAAATCCTATGGAGGGTGGTCTCAGCATATATAAAGATTAATGCATTTTGTACAGGTTGGTTTCCAATTTTGAAAGCAAACGCTAACCTATGGTCCGTAAAGCGTCATTTTTCAACGCCGCCCCTACTTCTGTGATGGTGGTGGGTTTCCTTTCTTGCTCGTTTTTTGCTGTAGAAATCTTCTGCCGGTTTTATCCATAAAGAGATGCGAGCCGGTTCTGTTTCTCTTAGGGGCGGAAAGAACAAAGAGGCACTTCTTGATTGGCTGGTAATTCCTAGCGATCCCTTTTTCAGAGTAATGTTATGTTCCTGACACAAGTGGCGGTGTGTGACAGAAGACAGCGATAGATAGTTTTTTAGGCACTTGGCTGCGAGGCTTCCAAGGCAGCGCCCGGCTCTTGGCTATGTCATCAGAATCGGTTTCTGTCGCACCTCCAGAATATCTGGGCAAAGAAAGGACGACAAGGCTTATGAGGGAGGGAGGAACGACATTTCCGAGTCCATTTCTTTTGCTACCTAGAAATAACCTGCACGGGGACACTTGGCTTCATTTGGAGGCCATCAGGTGAGACATCCGTGCACAAAAGATTTGAAACGTGGAGATTATGCTTGCAAAATACCTTGATTATTTAAAAGAGGGAAAATGGAATGTTTTTCATCGTTAACTTCCAACATTTGAAACATTCTGGTATTGACTCAAGGCTAAATCATTTGTCCCATTTAAGTCAAACACTTGATCTGTAACTAATTACTTGCATTCATTTCAGCTGACCCAGGGCAAGCCTATGGATCACTGTAAAAATCTGCTGTGCAGTTGCCTCTTCACATTTTTCTTTGCTGACACATTAGGGCTGCTTTGGATCTGGGCCACAACCAGACTGTCAGCCCAGCAAGGTAGACCGGACTAGGAAACCAAGGCCATATAGGCCAGGACTACTTTTATTATAAGGTTATAGTAACAGAACCTTGCAAATCTGAATGCGCGTCCCCCCTCCCTCCCTTTATCTTCATGAGAACTAGGGAGAGTCATGTCAGAGAGACTTCCTCAAATTACCGTTCTGCCCCGGACTCAGATTTCTTTTATCTGCCCATGGCCTTGGTTGCAGCTTTGCTCCTGTCCTTCAAAGGCCATTCCCTCTGCCCTTTACACAGACACTCTCGTGCAATTTCATTCTTCTGCAGCTTCCCTCCACATATGTAATCTTCTGAGCCTTCAGCATTCCCCGACCCAAGGCCCCACTGCTCCTTTCACCCCAAGCCATGCTGATAATGGGAGCCCAGCACAGAGACTGCCAGCTTTGGACAGGTGATTCCGTATCAGAGATGAGAAACAGGACTGCCAGCACGAGAACCAAAGCCTTTCTTCAGAAGGTCCTCAGGAGGATGCATCAGGAAGATGCATCGGAAGATGCTCCCAGCAGAGCTTCTGACTCACAGGAAGACCAGGAAACCGAGGTCTGTGTGCGCAGACATTTGCACTGAACATGCAAATGTCTGAAGGAGAAAGATGCCAGGGGAGGGGGCAAGGCTGGGCTTTACTAGCACCTTCCCACGGCCAGTGCTTTGACTTTCTGAATGTCCACATGGAGCTCTTGGCAATTTCAAGGGAATTTAAGAAACTGCACTGAGGCTTAACACAGGGAGGGAGGGAGGAAGGAAGGAAGATCAAACTCGTTTCTGGATAACCAGAGGCCAGGCGCCATTCTTCCCCCCTCTTGGTTCATTCCAGGAGACGCACCTGAGAAATTTCAAGAACGTAGGAGGCGAAAGGCAGAGCAGCCTTACCCGTTAAAATCCGATGCAACGGCAGCGTGACGTAGGTTAAGTGTGCATAGAGGAGGAAGCTTTCATCCGTTCGGTTCAACTTCAGCCAAGAACCCACAAGAGAGCGTCCAGTTCCAGACAACGACCGGGACCGTAGGTTTGTTGCGTTATGCAAATCTGCCAGAGAGAACAAGGGTTCGGGAAGGAAACGGATGCAGATGTCTTGCCTTACTGAGTCAGACCCAGGGGGCTGGCCGGCCCAGAGGGGCACCCCTCAGCAGCAGCCCCAGGTACTTCTTGGGTTGCACTGCGGACAGAGGCCCTTCAGTTCCACGTGGAGCAGCGACGTGCTTCGTTTACACAGGGGCGGCCTGAAAGCAGGTCCGCCAGTATCCCCTGAGCTCAGTGGCCGCCCCTCCTTTTCCTAACAGTCTTTCAGGTACAGACTTCACCCCTGAATCCTTAATAGGGAAAAGGAGAGCTGAACCCAGGACCTTTCACTGTAATGGCATTCGGTCTTCCTGGTTGTGCTGACACTGACAGATTTTAATATCTCTTGGCTGCTATTTGTATTTAATTTCTTTTGTACTGTTTTAATTGCTTGACCGCTTCTAAGGATTGTTGGCCGCCCAGAGTCATTGGTTTGAGGTGGGCGGCTATACAAATCGAATGAATAAATAGATAGATAGATAAATAAATAAATAAAAATTTCTTCGCAGAATTTGAGCATCTAGAGCGAGGCAGTGTACAAATCTTTTAAATAAGTAAAAAAGAAATGTAAAAATCCCACATTTGAATTCAAAAACTCCAAACCTGATTTAGCCACACCAAAGTATTTTGGCAGCCCACAACTTTTGGGTGGTTCTCAGAACCTCTCAGCATCATCTTAGCAAAATTCAGGAGGGCTCGTTGCATGTTGACAGTTTGACTCCTTCCCAGTTTTCACCGGGCAGCGAACCAAAAGTGTGTCAAACCTTCCAAGAAGTGAAACGCAGAAAAGGCAGAAACATCTGCCCATCCTTGCTGCCACTGCTCCCTCCTTCCCATGACTCACAGCCCCTTAGTGTACAGGTAGTCCTTGACTTACGACCATTCGCTTAACAACTGTTCAAAGTCACAACGGTGCTGAAAAAAGTGACTTGTGACTGGTCCTCGCATTTACAACTGTCACACTGTTCATGTTGCACATGATCAAGATCCAGGTGCGTGGGAACCAGCATGTATTTACAACACTTGCGGTGTCCCGGGCTCATGTGATCACCATTTGCAACCTTTCCAGGGGGCTTCTGACAAGCAGAGTCAATGGGGTAGGCCAGATTTGCTTAAAGACCATGTATTCACTTAACGACCATGGCGAAAAAGGTTGTAAAATCGGGCACGACTCACTTAACAACCGCATCACTTCTTGATGGAAGTTCCAGTCCCAATTTTGATCGTAAGTCAAGGACTACCTGTACTGCTAAGAAAAGGACGGTGCCCTCCCCAGCAGCTGACGGCCCCAATCTCAACCTGAGGGCTCGCCCCAATTCTCGCACCTCCACCGTCATCGTCCCGAAAGAATTCCTCGCTATCGTTGGCCGAATGGGACTTCTTCATCTCTGCAATTCGATTTCGGGTCACTTTCCTCTTGAGAGATGGGGAGAAAAAGGAAGGGCGGCTGTTGCGTTCTGGAGTTGGAGGGGTGCTGAAGGACATGACCTAAGAAAGTGAGAGGAACGGCAACAGGTGAGAGGCCACCGGGATTTACACTGACTGCCTTCCGCTGCGCTCAGCGTTGTCTTCTAACTGCAGTCTAGCGGATGAAAAATCCAACTCCTTTCTGCTTTTGTTATTGATTTATCTGAATGTTTCTGTCACTCAAGGGGACTCACGCTTGCCTTAAATGCAGACCTAAGCATGCACATTTGGAGGTCTTAAATATGCATGTATAAACCAACTTTCACTTATGGACACTGATCCATCAACTGACCCTGCCTGACAAGGTAACCTAAAATATTCAGGTGTTTGACTTGGGAAGAACCGACTGGCTGGCTGTCAGCCCTGGCTGACTCTAGGCGGCTTTCTGAGCGGTAGTAATGGAAGTGAGCAGGTGCTGAATTTTTCCCTCATCGAGCCAAGCCATCAGCTCCCACGATTCTGAGAAACAGCTTTTAATGCTGCCCCTCGTGCTGGATTTTAATCGGATGCTCTGGTCAAGGCCAGCCAAAAATGCAACAAACGGCAAAGACATTTGTGACGCGAAATGGTGCGCTGTCTCTCATACCACACGTTATTCTTTTGAGTGGCTCTCCAGACCAGAGAATGTGATTAACCCCATTCCAAGGCAGAGTTAACTTACCCTCTCATGCAGCGGTGAACCTGGGTTTGAATCTTCTTCTGTACCGTAAGGAGACGTGTCGCCCGTGGAAACACGACCCACTGCCATCTCCGCATGTCCTTTGGCCTGAGGCCCCTTCATACGCACAAACTCCATATTATTGTATTTGTAAAAACCAAAGGACATCCTCTGGGCCATTTTGGCTGCCACGCTCACCTGCAACGGATAGTCAAGATTCAAGCCGATACATCACTGACATTAACTGCATGGACCTCCTTCAATTCAACTTCTCCTTGAGTCGGGCACTGAATCTGCCTTGGTTATAATTACGGGACAAAAAAGGGACATTATCAGTCCTCCAACATGTATCAGCAACTTTTGACACATTCAGACATCCGTGTGGACTTTCTGGATTGGACATGCCTTTGTTCTGTAATTGTGGTAAGTTTCCAGAAAGTGGTGGTAGAGAAGTTTAGCTCTGGACTGTGCCATTTATGATGTAGAAGGTTACCAAGTTCCAACCTGTCCCCCATGCATTTCGTGTCTATATAACAAACCCATTTTCTCTAGATCAGCAGAGGAATCACTGTCTCGTTTAAACAGATGAAATGATTTGAGGAGCGATGGAGTAAAGGTAGTCCTTGACTTACAACCACTTTTTATTTTTTTGGCCATTCAATCATGTCTGATCCTCGGCAACTGTCTGGACTAGTCCCTGAAGTTTTCTTGGCAAGATTTCAGAAGTGGTTTGCCATTGCCATTTCTAGGGCTGACTGGCCCAAGGTCACCCAGCTGGCTTCACGCCCAAGGCAGGACTAGAACTCACGGTCTCCCAGTTTCTAGCCCGTTCCCTTAACATAGACCAAACTGACTCTCACAACCACATCAGGAACTGGAAAATTCATCGTTAAGTGGTATGGTTGTTAAGCAAGGCATCACCTGACTGCACCCAATTTTACATTTTTTGCGGCGGTTGTTAAGTGAATCACTGTGGCCCTTAAGTGAATCACGTGGTTCCCCATTGATTCTGGTTGTCAGAAGCTGGCTGAGGACATTGCAAATGGCGATCATGTGACCCCGTGACACAGCAACCATTGTAAATGCGTGCCGGTTGCCAAGCGCCTGAATTTTGATCATGTGACCACAGGGATGCTGCGACAGTCGTAAGCACAAGGACTGGTCACATGTCACTTTCCCCAGCACCGTCCTAAGTTCAAACAGTCGCTAAACAAATGGTCGTAAGTCGAGGACTACTTGTACGGCAAGGTAGTGATTAACCTCTTCTTTCCCTGTTGTTATTAAAAGTAGACTCCCAGCTCCTGCTCTACACACAGGCAAGGAAGCCTTTCTGTTTGGCCCCACCTTGTTTGCGTACCATCTGCAGGACACTCACCCTATTGTCATAGACCTTCTTGAGGGCCTCGTAGCGGATGGATCCCTGGAAAATAACTCCTTGGAAAGTGTTGCTTTTGTCACTGGCCACCAGCTCCACACACACCATCTCGCCTTCCCCTACAGTCATGTCACTAAATACCTAACATGACACCCAAATAAATCAAAGGAAAAACAAGTAGCTGTCGAGAAACTCAAGGCCATTTGTCATTGCCAATGGCTAAGTCACAGATGACAAACAGAGGTTTAACAACACCGCAGAAGTCTATTTCAGGAAAGCAAACTCTCACTGGAAGGAGAGGTCTGGGGGCACTGCGTCTTCTAACAATTTTAAAAAGGAGTTTTATTATGGAAAAAAGACCCCAGAGCCCCAATTTCCTATAGTCTACTGTAATTTAAACCACCAAAGATGATTTAGATCAGTGTTTCTCAACTTTGTCAACTTTATGATGGGTGGACTTCAACTCCCAGAATTCCCCAGCCAGCATGGCTGGCTGGGGAATTCTGGGAGTTGAAGTCCACCCATCATAAAGTTGACAAGGTTGGGAAACACTGATTTAGGTAAGTGAAATAGTGTGAAAAGCAAATTCAAATAATCAGAATTAATACTAGGAATAGAAAGGACGCTTAACATATCTTAAGCACCATTTCTCCAAGCCTCTAAGACCAGCTGAGTTTTGTGATGCAGCTTATATCTACCAATCTAGGCTATTCCTGTTAGGCTTTTAGTTAATATTCCATCAAACTGCAAGTGATTAATCCCCCTATGTAGCAATGCTTCCTGTCAATTTACAGAGGTCAATTTAAATTCTACAGCAAGTTGAGCTACGGATCTATGGATTGAACAGCCCTTACTGCTCCATTTTTAAAAAAATTACTTTTATTATTTAATTATTATTATTATTTTGCAAATACGATCAGAGAAAAGACAAGAATAAAAAAGCAGGAAAAAAGAAAAAGAGGGAAAGGACATTTACAAATTTGAAAAAATCAATCTGCATATTAAAATATCTTCTATCAGTCTGAAGCTTTAAGTCAGTACTAAAGTTAATGTTAGATTACTTTAGCATAATTAACAACTGTAACCAATATAACTCAAGTCTTAAGTTATAAACTGAGATAAAGAAGTTTGCAGTAATTTCAGCCTAATCTGGAAAATTTGACGTGTTGTAAAAATCATTAAAAAATTGAGTATCATCATCTTGTCAGGAAAAACCCAGTCTTTGGATGTGTTATAAACCCATTTGTAAGACTGGATTCCAAAAAATGGTTTCCACATTGAGTTAAACTTTACATCAGATTTTTTTTCCAGATATGAAGTTAATTTTGATAACCACGCAGACCACCATAACTTTACTTGCCATTCTTCTACAAAGAGAGCCACTCTGAAGATGGACCTACCTCTTCAAAGCTGTCAATCATAAAAAATATGTTCGGATAGCTGATCTTCGATTCCTCGCCCTTGCTGTCCATGGGGTGTTTACTTGGGGAGGCAAAGACTTGCTGGAAGACACCATTTGGAAAATACGATATAGCTTGCGATATACAGTGTATACTAGTAGCACGTTCAGCTATGACCACTAGCAGGAGAAGGGGATGCTAAGATGACTGTAAACCCTGGGTCCTCCACCGATGGATCAAGTGAACAAGGTGGAGGAACCCTGCAGAGCAGGTGTTCTGGAATCCTTCCCATCCCCTTAGCAGCAGCTCTGGCCTGTCATGTCAGAGAGGGGATGGCTTACAATGGAGGAGTTGCCAGCATCTGGAGCCCCTGCCCACCTGCCTTTTCCATGGGGATGTACTGGAAGAAATCTGAGGAAATGTTTTTCTCTGAAGCCCCCGGGGGATTCACCCCATTTTTCAACTCAATCCTTCTGCTACCTTCTCCAACTGTAGCACGTTGGATCCTGTTCTGTTCTATTTTCAGAGAGTTATCCTACTGACAAGCAGACAGGATCTCAGGCCCTTCCACGTTATACATTTCCAACATCCTGTTGACTTGGAACGAGTAACAAGCTTGCGAAACTGGGCTTCTCCAGGTCTTTCCAAACCCTTTACCGACAGTGGTTAGGCCTCTAGTATTTTCTTCTGTGTAATGAAGGGTTGCATCTATGTATGTGTATATTTCTATTCTCCCTGTGTGTGATGTCTACGTGTGTATGTTGCGCCAGGGAAGCACAAGGTGGAATCATACGTTCCATTCTGGGCCGTGTGGCCAGGAGGGAGAAGTTCCATCAAGATCCATTTTCTCCTAAGCTCCAAGCTGGATCCAGCCCATTGTCAAACTGGATCTTTCTTTGGCTGGTTCCCCTCGCCCCCCACTGCAAACGTGGCCTCGTTCTGTTCGGTTTGGGGAGGTTGTCCTGTGGACTGATAGGCAGATGGAATCCTGAGCCCCTTTCCATAATTTATTTTGGTCACTCTGTTGGGTTGGGAAGCATCAGAAGGGCTTGGCTTGAAGAAGTGGGAGGCAGAGGAAGAAGAGGAGGGCTCAATCTGAGCTGAACTTGTGATGAGTGGATTAGGGGAATTTTACTAAGCCAACCTCAGTTCCCCCCAAAGCTCTCCTGGGGTTATGTCTGGGGGTATCAGTAATTAAAACTGGTTGAGATACACAGGAAAGCCATGATAGAAGAAGTACATGAAAAAAAAAGGGAGAAGGCCGAAGGCAAAAGGAGGGGACACCCTTCAAAATTCCCAAATTGCCGAGCTCCTCACCTGGGATTTCTTTTTATGGATGTGAATATCCCCTCCATCTGAACGAGTACACACCGCACACGTCACTACATAATCCAGCTGAAAGACAATCAAGGTGTTGGCAACGAAACAGCATCTCAGGTTTCACGTCAAGTTTTCCTTCTGCGCACATGCCCAGACCCCCAACAGAAAATGTGAGATCCGTTGGCTTTCATTTAATGAAATACTCTGAAGCTACTTCACAACGGAAGTCGGATTTTTCTCTTCATCTTTTGTGTTCAATTGCAACAAAAGGTCAACACAATCCTACAGGTCTGTAGCACCTGCTGCTTCACCTCGGCTCGCTATAAGTCACGTCCCTTCTTGGATCTCTATGGCCTCTTACCTCTCCATCGATTCCTCTTTTCAGATCTTCTTTTCCTAATCTGTGTTCATGAGAAACTTGCTCAGGCTTCAGCTTTTTCCTTTTGTTCAACCCATTCCTTCAATCCTGCATCCATCCCAGAACTGCATAGTTCAATTGCTCAACGGCAGCTGAGTTATTTCTTCCTGTTCTATCGCTCAGCCCGCAGCCACCCCCAGTCATAGAATCCTTTAGCCCATTACACTGTGGCTTTGAGATGAGAGAAGAGCCAACTAAAAGGAACTATTTTGCAAAAAAGGTTCTTTTTAAACAGGCCAAAGGACAAGGAAAACGCAAAGCTATGGAAGAGCGATTTCATGCAGGACAGCAGATTCAAGACTTGGGAATTTAATTGCTTAGTTGCCTTTCATCTTAAATCTGCAAACTCTCAGAACAGATATCTCCCTGAGATATCAAGAGAACAAAGAATTGGACAGTTTAAATTACATCAATATCCTTTGAAGAAAAGAGCACATTTAAATCCTTCTCCAGGAAAATACCACTATCAAGCAACCTTACAAAAAAGTAAGCCCTCAAAGGTAGGATAGAAATCTAACAAATGAAATAAATTTTTATCTCACAGAAATAGAAATAAGCTCTCACAGATTAAACTGGAGGGTTGTTGATTAATCTAATAATTCCTGAGAGTTGGACTATACAAAAGAGGGGGGGGAATTAAGATGTGGGGGCAGCGTTTAAGTTTTGTGAGGCTTAAACATCACTTGAAACCTCCCCCCACCCTAAAAAAGTTCCAAATATTTTGTTCCCTTCCACTTTGGGTTCTAGAATTTAGAATCGTCAAAAGGGGTTGCTCACCCCTATCCCCTAACATCCTGAAATACTTTAGAATTTTTCAGAATAACCAGAGATTTATTTATGCTATTTGCATATTGCAAGGATTTCTTTGCAGTGTAGTTTCAACAACGGAACGCTCAGGGTAGATGAAATCACAAATTAAAACCTAACCTGAAACAATATAATAGTTTTGTTTTGTTTCTTTTAAAATAACCCAAAAGTAGGGCAACTTTCTATAAATCATTAGCACTTCTGTTTGACAAATGTTGAGAACCTCTAGAAATGAAACAAAACCACAAAGGAGTGTGTGATGTCTGGCACTTTGATTAGCAACAGCAAAGGCTAATTTAAGACTGACAATCAAGCCTTTTCAAGCAAGCAAAAACCAGTCAAGCTTTTGCCACTCCAATACCCCACTATCAGCCTACATGCAGGAGTGCATCAAGGAAGTGACAAAGTATGATTTGGTGGCAAACATATTAAGGAAAGAAGGAAGCTACATCAGGTGTTTTGGTAGAGTCATAGAGATAAGTCTTCTGCTGGTGGACGTCCCGAAAGGTTAACTGCATTCACAGGTCCATCTTCCCTGATTTAGACTAAGAAAGTTACTAAAGTAAGGTAACCACAAAACATGGCTTCTACCTGCTGGCTTTGGATGAGCCTTACAGACCTCAAGGGTGGTTGAAGGGAAGCTCAAGCCCATGGGTATGGATGGTCTTGAGCTTCAGAAGAAAGGCATGAAATGAATGGAACTAACATAAAAACGCATAGGAACCATTCTTCAGATCACCACGCAGATGGGCAGGTAATCCACAATGGCAAGCATTGCTGTAGGCCTTGGTGCATTTTGCTATTGCTGTACTGTATTTACTCTTTCCATATCACTATCATCAGGTTAAGAACAGAGCTGAGCAAGCCATTGGTAGATGGAAGCTGCACGTGCCGATTCTTGGAGAAGGATGGCAGTGATGGAAAATGGGCAGGCCATACCAAGACAATGGGGGTCAAGCTCTTGGTAGCCCATTTCTCCAGAAAACAGCGGGTTTTCTTTAACAAGGTTTATTGGAAGAGAATAGAATAAGATTACAGAAATCTGAGAAACTGGACTGCCTTTCCTTTAGAACCCAATTTATCTCTTGTCTAATTCAGCTGCAGACTTTTTCAGTGGTTTTACTCCTGGCCCTGGCTTAAACTGGTAAGGGGACTCTCCTCTTGCTTAACTGCTAAGTGAGGAATGCCACAGGAGAAGAACCTGGTTCAGGTTCTCACCATCCTGATTGGTATAGATCAATGGGATGGTTTTGGGAATAATGGTGGGATTTTTGTATTTTTAACTATGACCTTGGTTGATCTTAAAAAAGCTAAGCAGGGTTGGGGCTCCTATGACACTGGATGGAAGATCACTACAAAATCTCTGGGCTGTAGGTTAGACAGGGGAGTGGGAAAACGCCCCAGAAGGAGAGGCAAGCTTTTTTTGTGCTGTGGCCAAGAAAACCATACAGACATATCCATTAAGTCACTAGGAGTTGAGCTCAGTTCAAACGGGGTATTATTTTACTCCACTCTCCCCCTCATCCACAGTACTCCTTTCTCCTGATCTTTCTGTGAGTTGGTGTCAGCCTTCCCAGGTGGACCAGACAGGAAACACAACCAGCTGAGCTAATACTACTTTATTGTAAGGCTGCATTAACAGAATCTAGCAAGTCTGAAAGTACAATCCTCCCACCATCTCCTTTACAGCCTGAGAAGTTAGGGAGGGTCCTTTCTGAGCCTCTTTCTCTGCCTGTTATGCAGCTGCAGGCGATGTCTTCTCTTATCTGATCCTTCCCTAGGCAGCATCTCTTCCCCGCACCTTCCAAGGTCTTTCCCACCTACTATTACAGTTGGCAACTGAAGGTTTTTTCAGCTTCCCAATCTAACCTTTAGCCATTGGATTTCCTGATAGTCTCCCATCCAAATACTAACCAGGCCTGACTTTCCTTAGCTTTTTCAAGATCCGCCAAGGTCAGCCAAAGACATGATGCCATCTTGTTAGCAGCATTCAAGGTGAGCTCACGGGAGGCCTTCCTTTCTGCATAAAGCTTGGAGATGGACCTGGGGGTGCCTGGGCCCAGTGGCTTTTTTTCCCCAAAACTTTCCTTCCTTTCCAGGGAAAGAAGCGCTCCCGGGTGCACAGGCCCACCACATAGCCAGTACTCAACAAACGGATTCCTAGCCAAGCTGAAACTGAAATGCTGAGGAACTTATACCCCTACTTCCACATTTAGACAGATGGGGAGCCTGGAAAGGGCCACGCGATTGGTAGACTGTACAGAAGCAAGCCAAGGTAGTCCTCCCATTCTCAAATACCCAGAAGATAGCAGGCATCCCCTCTGCTAATACCAGCAAGCCTTGGAGAAGATAAAGACGGAGGTCACCTTCTGTAGTATAAGGTTCAGGTAGACGCTCTCCTCCCAATCAATATCAGGATCTCCCAGGCCTGGAAGCTTCTTGGAATCTCTGCGATACACCTCAACGTCAACCTGCTGAGAGAAAACCCAACTGGGCAGGTAAGTATTACACTGTAAGCGGAAAACTAGTATTTGAGGGTTCAGAAGCTTCATACGGAAGGACAATGATTGCCCACAGGCTCAGGACTCAAGTCTCAAGTTCAAGGCAAATATGGATGGCACCTGAAACCGACTCCTACATTTTCATCCTTTTTCCCATAAATCCAAGTTACTTTGGGGTAGGAAGGAGATTTCCAGTGTTACCTTCTGAACAACTAGCCCTTAAGAAAAGTTATTTTCCCTGTGGTAGATTTCAGTAACATGGTGTCTATATCTTTCTCCCATTTATTATTTTACTCTTACTGTCTCTTCTGTTATTTTTATGTTGGGTGCCTTTTGTTAGATAAGGACCCTGATATCACTTATGAGATAGCTAGATTTAGGGTGTCCTTATAATGTCCACCAAGAGAGTATCATGGATTGGATGATGTTGGTGATGATTTGCACAGCTAAGAGCACTTAAACAAGCTTGGCTAATCTTAAAAAGAGCTAAACAAGGTTAGGAAGGGTTGGTATTTTCTATTTAATCCTATGTTTTGGGATCAGTGGGATGGAAATTAGTGATTATGTGGTAGCTTTGAGCTTTTAATTACGACTTTGTCGGATCACAAAAAACACCATGCAAGGTTAGATCTGCAGGCCATGCTGAGTAAGACAGAAAATGTAGCTTGGAAGAATGCAATAGCAAGGCACTCTGGTACTGTTTCAAGAAACCTACGTGTAGTCTATGGTCTCAATGGTTCATGCTTGATTTCAGAGCTTATTTACCTTTTAATATAGACTTACCCAAGAGGACTTTTGTAAGAACTGCTATGTATGTACACAAAGTCCTCTGAACATTGTAAAGCCGATTATACTTTTATCGATTAACAACTGTAATATATTAAAAACCCATTGTGTTTGTTGAGACCTTCTGAGATAGCCTGAAACCTTTTGATGTGGCTTCAGTAATCTCTTGCTGTTAAATGTTTTTCCGAACATTTTTCCATTCCAAAATGGTCACGTTGAGATTGGCAGTGCAGTGTCTGAAATGCTGAAATGCTGAAATGCTCTGATATTACTTTGTCCTTGTTTTGAGCCCTGAGATCAAATTTGTGTCCATTAATTCTTTTGGGCAAAGGTTGCCCCACTTGCCCTATGCAGGAACAGAGGGAGATTGCTGGCAGATCCCAACTGAAACCCTACATCGGTCTAGCCAATTCATGCATCTGCTGAAGTGAGCTGCAGTCCACAAAAGCTTATGCCTTTTAATAAAATGTGTTAGTTGGACAAGGCGATACCAGGTTCCATCTGAAAAGTGCTCTGAGACATTTAGATTGTACTCATTTAAACATTCTGTAATTAGAGTTAGGGCCCAATTGTGCACCGTCAAGAGCCTGGGCCAGTGACTTTGCATGGAAAAAAATCCAGGACCGATCCAACACTCCCTCCCTCCCAACACGGGAGGCAGAACTTCTGAATGGCTGTTACACCTCTCTGTCCTGCCATCTTCCAGTTGTGTTTTCATACTTTGCTGGGTAGGGCAGGATTACTGATAAAGAAAGGTTTATACGCTTGTCCCTAGAAGATGCTCAGCCAGAGTAATTTCTGGGAGATTCAGATGACTCCATCTTCCATCTGTAACCCTCATATGTTTTTCCACCAATTCTACTTCCTTATTTAGCAAAGCTACTATACCAAGGAAGGAAAGAAATAGCTGGTAGCACAAGGGGCCCTCCACTTTTCACCCTAGAGGGTGGGGAAAATATCGGAGAAGCTCTTAGTGATCCAGATTTTATATTTATAGCTAACCACACAGGAAAATGTAAATGTTCTCAGTGAAATGCAGCTTCAGCTCTCAAGATTGTGCCTAGAGCATATAGCTGATGGTCACCTCTGGCCTATGTATGTTCTACTTCACTGTGTTGGAGAAGCAGGAGAACATGAAGAAGAACATTTTAAACAATTCTTCAGCATCTGCAATGGAGCAGTACCCCAGCCTCCTGAGTCCACACAGACTGGTAATATGTCCCAGCAACTGATGGGAAGTAATGAGCTCTTTTTAAGAAAACGTTTCTTAGTGAATCCTTTCCCTCCTTTGAAAGGTTCCAAGTAATCTGAGAGTCCTCTTGAAGTCCTCCTTAATTCATGGCTATCGCTGGATGGGCAGGTGTGGAGGCCACGGCCGTGGGTGTCTATGCTCAGCTTCAGCTGATGTGCCATTTGCCACCCTACTGGAAGAGAAGGCCTCGTGATGGTAACTCATGTCCTTATCACCAACAGTACAGATTACTGCGATGAGCTGTACATGGGCTATCTTTGAAGACTACTCAAAAGTAGCAACTGACGTAGAATGCAGCAGCCTACATGCTGATGGATGAAAGTCATTACAGAAAATTCTACCTATATTGCAGGAGATGATTTGGCTCCCTCTTGTTTCTAGGTACAATTCAAAGTGTTGTTTTTGATCTTTAAAGCTTGGATCCAAGGTACCTGAAGGACCACTTTCTTCAGGTAGGACCGAGACATCCGGTAAGCTTGCCCTAGATGGGAATGCTGCAGGTTGTCTTGACATGAGAAATTAGATTGATGTGGGCTCACCTGATGGAATGGCTTCTATCTGGTAGTTAGTCAGTGACAACCCAGGAATCATTTTGAAAAGCCATCAAAATGGAAGTCTTCCCCAGGGCTTATGAAAGCTGGGGCTGCCTTAGATTGGCGGACATGCTTTGATGGGTTGCATTTATGTTTGTAGATGATTGGCTTTTAGTGTTTCATATTATTTATGTGTGTAAGCCACCAGGAGTCATTGGGTTCTGGTGGTACATAAATGAAAACAAGCAAATAAATAAATTGCGTTGGGTTTCAGCAAGTCCTCAAAAAGCTGAAAATAATTCATTGGAAGAGGAAACATCTCTACTAACATGTCCTGGTATAATTTGGTTGATTTATAATTCGATTTGCAGTTGTGCTACTAAAAAGCAGCAGCTCGTTTTTTATTAGTTTGAATACAGGAAGAAATGGATAAAATGTCAGTTGTGATTCAGGTAAAATCAGGAGGGAAATAAAGTCTGGGGGACAATAATCCTTATAAAACATGTACAGCAGTAGAAGGAGGGAAGAGTTCCTTAACATTTAAACTGAAGAAGAGCTAGACAGAGGTTGGACAAATTACGAGAGGGTTACCAATGAATCCATAATTTGAAGACTAATACACACTCTCTTTTTTGGAAGAACAGGAATCTAGGGACAAAAATCTCCATTTCAGTTTCCACCACCATCATCAATTCAGCAAACCACTATTCTCTGAAAGTTGAGAAGCTCGTACCTGTAACACAAATCTTTCAGCAAAGTGAAAGGTTGATTCATGCCAACAAGGAAAAGTCTGGCACAGCCTTGCTCCTGCCTCAGAGTGAGTTGTTTTCCTTTCTATTTAAGAATCACAAGTGGACACCCAAGCCTTGATCTGCAAATTCATCTCTTTTGAGTTCTTCCTTGAAGATAAATCTCAAAAATGCTTGGTAGGTCATTTTTGCTGCCCACATCTTTTACTTGGGTGATATTGCCTAGAAACTGGACAATTACTGCCATGCACAGCCCTGTCCACTTCAAACTACCTCCCGCTTCCAAATATATTTTTTCTGCTCTTGAGTTGCCAAGAGAGATTTTCCAGATCCACCTCACCATTATGTGAGCAATCCTGAACTAATTTATGCCTGGAATAAGGTATGTTTCTCTTAATGGATTTTAGCACAGAGGTTGATGCAGTTGACTGTTTATGCTGGAACCGTTCTTCATAAATCATCTTGAGTTGTATGGTTGAAAGGTATATTAAATGTCTGTGTATCTTTACATATTTTTTCAGCTTTTCATAGTAGTAACAATAATAATAAAAAGAGTAGAAAATGCCTAGCATTAGTACCATAAGCCTAAGTATTCAAAATGTTTAATATTATCTCAGTCCTTGTAAAAGTCCTGAAATAAGTTTGTATTCCTATCCATCTTTGGCAGCCGAGACACCAAAACTGTTTGAGGCCTTAGTAAATTCATCAGTAATGGAAGGTGTGAGTCAATAGACTTTCTGCTTGATGGTTCAGTCACAACAATGTAAGAGAAGCCCTGTTATTCCTCTAAAGATATCCTATTATTATGACAATGAGTATAATGAGTATTTTACTAAGCTTCAAATGAGAGGCAAAGCTTTTGCTCAATCTGATCAATTTTAGCGACAATCAAATTTGGAGCAGATAAGCCTCCAGATGATGTCAAGCCAAACCAGGAGATTTGGAATGAAAGTTGTGTTGGGATCAGGCCATCTTCCATGGCCTAACTAACCTCATCAAGTTATGGCATGGATTGTGGAAGAAGAGAAGCTAAAATATATGCATGCAAAGTATCTGAGCAGAATACTTTAGGAGATAGCAAGAAACTTCTATCATGCAAGGAAGGCATGTGCTCACAGAACAGTGGAGACCACGATTTGTCCAAATTGAACACGCAGTTTAATCACCTGCAGAACATCTCTGAAGACCAAGGCAGGATAAAAGCAAAAATGTATTAAGCAGCTGCGTAGAGGACTAGCAGGAAGGAAGAGCTGTATCCTGCTCCCATCCAAGGTAGAAATCTGGCCTTGAAGCTGTCCCCTTCCCCCCTCCATCAAAAGAAATATTATCTTCTTGAATGGGACTGCAGCTTAGATGGGCCCATTGTTAGCAAACAGCAGGCAATGTAGAAGAAGATTCCCATGTATCTATGAAAGCCAAAAATCAGGAGTCTGGTAGCACTTTTTCTGACTTACACATTTTATTAAAAGGCAGAAGCTTTCATGAGCATGCAAGAAAGCATTAAAAGGTTTCTCTATTGGGGTTCTGCAGATCAGCTCTGAATCAATTCAAATTGGAGATTGAAGAGAGAAAGATTTGAGTGTGCAATCTGAGGGCAAAACAATTCAATTTGCTTTGGGATCTAATTTAAAAAGGAGACTTTTTAGACTGAAGCAGACTATCAATTTTATGAATAAATAAAATAAGCAAGGGTTGCTTGCCGTAATATCCTTTTTTCTTTTAAAGCACTATAGCTGGCCAGATACAAGCATGGTTAGAAATTTTGCTGTATTATTCCTTTAAAAATGCAAACTCTGTTTTATTGCAGTAATCAAGAGGGAGCTACTGAGTTCAAAAATGCAATATTGTTCGTACCCAGGGGGATTTTCTTTCAAACCAACAGAATTGGTACAAAGTTCTTGTTTGTTTTTGATCTAAGAGGTGCCACGTAGAGGCAGTTGTAAATCACAGAACATTAATTTCATGCTTCACAAATGAAGCAAATACTTAACCAACTGAAACTTCTTAAACCCCGGGTTGGGGGGGGAGGGAATCTTTGATAAGCTAATTTTGCCTTTCGAGACTAACCTGAAAAAAGAACACAAAATAAAATATTTAAAATAAATGGGGCTTGTTTCCTGTATTTGTATGGAAGTGTGCCAAAAGCCGCATTTCTAGCAATATTTTCAAGTAGATAGACTAAGGCTGAAGCGCAAGATTAATAAGAGATTAATATTCTCTTTTTGTTCTGGGAAAAACTGCAGAAAGTCAAAATGCACACAAATTTAAATGCAGCTCCAATCTGATGCAACATTATTAGATGAATAATTACATTCATAACTGCAGATGATTTTTTTTTCCATAAAATATGAAGATACCATAGCTTTATTTTAATTATTTTCTTTACATCTTTGTCTAGCCCCTCAACTGCTAGGAAATCAAGTCACCCTGAGATAAACTGAACCAGTACTTCAATCAAGGATGTCCTCAGAGAGGCTAAGTACAACGGATTCATTAAAATTAAGTAAAAATTAAAATGAAGACAGGGACCCTGCATCTGAAGGTGCCATCCTGACTTTTTTGACCCCCTGCAACACCTGACTGCACTGTAATAGGGCTACTGAAAATGGGAGAGAGGGTGCGCCTTTTTAAAAACTTAAGAAACCAGTGATATAAAAACAATTCTAAAGTCTTGAACCATGTTGATGTCCAATAATAGTATTATGGGAAATAGGTAATTTATAAAAACATTTGTAATCAGTGATTTTTTAAACAATATATGAAATTGGAAACAAAAATAGGGAATGGCTCAAATTTGGATTTTCTTTTACAAAGCTGTCCAATGTGATGAAAAATTATTGGACAGATTGGTACAAGTAATGCTTTTCAAAGGAGGTTTCAGGGATTTGGGATTTGAAAGAAGAATTTTGGGGTTTGAAATACTGGTCAACCCTGGGCACGTCCAGCCTTCCATTTTTACAAAGGGAAGACACCTCCCTATGGCCAGCAGCATTAATTTCAGCAAATTACACAGCAGAAGCTCTTTGAGGAACTTAAAACAACTTCTTGGACTGCCAATTCAGTGACGTAATTGGTTTCATTAGCTCTCCCTGCCCAGCACACTTTGCTTCTGATTTACACTGAAGAAATACATTCTTTTTACCAGATAAAAAAATCTCCCTTCGGTCAAAGTCAATATCCATGCCTTCGATCTTCCCTCTGATTTTATCTCAGCTGAAGAGGGAACCCACTAGCCGTTTATGAGAGAAGAGCGAAAAAGACCTTCCTTGGAGTCTCAGTTTGTTAATCGACCTACCTTCTTGCCTTCCACATTATCTCCACCAACGTAGGACAACCTTTTGCGAACATAGAACAGCATATCATCTTGCCTCGGTGCCCATTTCTCCATGAAGTAGGTAGAAAACATCCATGTCCAGAATACAATGCGGTCGTCTTTGAAACACCCTAAAAAGGAAGTCAAAGGAAGGGTTAAGAACTGGAGATACCACGTCACGTCCGTTTTGGTCAATACAAAGATGTCAACCACAAAAATCTGGCAAGCGGTGCAGATGGTCTCCTACTTATCCAAGCCCTGTCTCACCTTATATGGCAGCTTGTTGATGCCAGCAAGACATCTGTGTTCTCATGTCACTTTAGGGCAGAGCCCATGCTCCAGATCTCTTGAACTAGGGCTCTCAGGACTTTCCTCAAGTCAAAAGCGGCCACGCTGTCTTACATTTTTCACAATCACCCCGTTCCCCTTATTGTAAAATCGGTAAAAGATGAAACACTTTCAGGCAAAGCAATCTCTGTTTGTTCAGAGATAACTCTGCCTGATCAGAAACATACAGTATGTGTGTGGTGGGGAGTATTATTATAAGGCAAATGATTGTGAAGTTCATTTGAAATTCGACCTCTATTTATTACTGCCTATTACTTAAATTTGTCAGCCAGAAGTGGAGACTTACAGCATATCCTGCCAAGGCAATTTGGCAGGATTCCCCCTACATCAATAATTTCATTGCAACTCTGCACTGGTTTCCTTGACAAACACATCGGCCTTGAAAAAGTGTTTTCCTAATTGCTTGGCAGGGACCAAAAGCCGCACAGGAGAAGCAAAGGATCCTCTCTTTCCAACATTTCTTTTACTGTAAATAGTTCATTGGTGGGATGAATTAAGGTGATGACTTTTCAAATCAGGAAGTCCAGCAATGTGGAAGGATTAGCAGATCCCCTTCTCTGTTTTCCCTGGGAAAAGTAACCACCAACAGCATCAACGCTAAAGGAATGGAGCTGCAGATGGTAGATGTTACAGCCCTGCTCTGCTCACTTAAAGAAAAGCCAGCATCATAAAAATAAAACAGAATACTTGATACAGAACTCAGCACTCAAAGGCTTGACGCTAAATCCAGCCTGCACATGACCAAAACCCCTTTGCTGTTTTCTCAGAGTCCATTTGGATGCGAAGGATGTGTCTGCCAGCCAACACTGATAAAAACAACGCATCTGACCGGCACTAGCACATATAAGGCCGGTATACAAGTAGTCCTTGACTTACGACCACAATTGGGACTGGAACTTCCACCACTAAGCGAGGCGGTTGTTAAGTGAGCCACGCCTGATTCTACCACCTTTTTTGCCACGGCCATTAAGCAAATCACCATGGTCATTAAGTGAATCACATGGTCGTTAAGCAAATCCGGCTTCCCCCACTGACTTTGTCGGAAGCCATCTGGGAAGGTCGCAAACAGCAATCACGTGACCTTGGGACGCTGCAGTTGTCGTAAATACATGCCGGTTGCCAAGCACCTGAATTTTTATTACGTGACTGTGGGGACACTGTGGCAGTTGTAAGTGCAAGGACTGGTCTCAAGTCACTTTTTTCAGCGCTGTTATAACTTCAACAGTCGCTAAACAAATGGTCATAAGTCGAGCACTACCTGTACAAGGTCAGACTCAGACAACGACGACGTACCCTCTGCTCCCCACGTTGACCCAACATTTAATTGGGGAAGCTCGAAAATGCCTTTCCACGCCAAAGCTGGGGTTGCTGCGATGGTGGAAAGGCCACGCACCTCATTGCCACGTGTGATTTGGAGATAAGGGCGAGATTAAAATATTCAACTGTCCTGAGCAATTCTAACAGGTCTCAGTTGCTTCTTTCAGCAAACGGGAAGGGGACGTCCACCAAGAAATCAAAATATCCTGGCTTTTCCACTCTGCTCCTGCCTTCCCCACAGTGGAGGAGAGAGAGAAGAGGGCACCACAGCCTTCCCCTTTTGCTGATGCCCATTTATCCTGCAGGCTAGACCAGAAAGTAGTTAAAACCTCCCAGAACAATCTCGGGCAATTCAAAATGAATTCAGAAGCCTTGGGAGATGTCACGATGGGGCGCCCGGGAATGCTCCACCATACTTGCAATTCCTCATCATTTCATGTCTTATCATTTCCTTTTCAGTTCAGCAGCCTTCAGCATTGCAGTTTTATTGAAATCGCTCAAAAATACAGGTTTAAAACATGAAAAAAGATTAAAAAAAGAAGGAAAAAAATAGAGCCTCTGGATCCTTAAACCAGGCTGCAGAGGAGTTTTAAAAAGTACGAACCCACTCTTTTGATAAGTAAAGGCAAACTTCAACATGCTATTTCAGTAATCTAAAGGTATTTTTCAATTTGCTATTTATTCCTATGGTGTTGTTAAAAGCCAACGATGTAATGATGAAACTCACCCCTGAAGCAAGTCTTAAATTTAGTACTCAGGTAGAAATAGGGAGAAATATTGCCCCACCTTTTAGCTACAAGCAATACTGGAAGGCACTCCAGGTGCAAGAGGTGGCAGTGGCTCAACTAATCCACCATGGACATCCAGCTTGCTTGTCAGATCATCTTTCAGCTCTTCCATCAAGATTTTTGTAATTCATTTCATCAAGACTTCTTCCTCACTCACTCACGCACTCACACCAGACTTAACTTTTCATGTTTAGAGATGGTGCATTACCATAAGGGTAACAGAAGTATTACTATTAATAACTCCAGTGAGTCTTCCATACAGCCAGCAACGTATGCCCAATTTAGTGAAGGCATCCTTCATTAAGCATAGCAAATTAAAACTGGAAATGAACAGCCAACTCCAGCTCTTTCTTAAGGTTGGATGCCACGTGGATCCACTTCTGATTGCTTTCTTCTCTTTGAATCTACCCCAAACCCAGAATCTCCCCAGTCCTCGGTCCAGTCCCCTAACCACTACATCACACTGGCCCTCTATGGTGCGTTTTTCTAATCCAAACCCTAATCTCTGATTAGGTCTATTGACTAAGATGTCATGCTCAGGCAAACTGGCATTACCAAACACTACTTTAGAAAGCCATCTTCCCAGGGAACTATTACCTTAATAATTACAACCTTAAAGAGATCAGGAGCTTCAGTGACCCTGTGTAATGGAATGTGGGAATGACCATGGGAGACGGGGCCAGAGACACTGCCGAGGGAATGGTCGGATAAGAGACGGCTGAGCCCACAGCTGGACAGTGGGCGGGGCAAGAGGCTCAGAAGGGACCCTCCTTAATTTCTCAGGTTGTAAAGGAGGTGGGGGAGAATTGTACTTTCAGACTTGCAAGATTCTGTCAAGCTAATTCTACTTCATTGTAAGGTTACATTATCTGCTTGTGTTTCCTCTCTGGTCTACCTGGAAGGGCTGACACCCTGAGAGCAATGCCAAAGGGAACATGAACTCCATCCGGGTCAAACTGAAAGGGCAAAGGGTGAAGCAAAGGAAAGTCTAACATGGCAGAAGCCACTAGGAGAAGGAACTCCAAACAAAACCCAGAAGAAGCTAACAGCAACTTGACATTTCTGCACTGTTGCCCAAAACACTTTAGGATCAAGATATAATCCACATAATGCAAATGGATACCAGAAAGCTTCTAGCAAGAGTATGCAAAACCTTCCAACCTTGAAATGGGCTGTTCTTCATATTCCAGAAGTAGTCCAACATCAAAAGACCCATTCCAAGGATTTTAGGGCAGAACATCTGCAGCGAGCATGTTTCAAAGCTGAAACACTCCTGGGGTGCTCCAAACAGCCAGTTCCAAGGTCAGGGTGGCTGTGTTGGGATGTCCTCCAATGAAACATTTGCCACCTTCCAGTGTTCTACTCAATCCTCCAATTATTGTAAGTCCCATGCTGTGTTTCCTCTGGACCCACACCAATGGCTTCCAGGAATCTGCCTGGACATATTCAGGCAGAGGCCGGACAGCCATCTCTTGCAGACACTTTAATTTAGATTCCTGCACTAAGAGGGGTGGACTGAATGGCCTCATTGGTCACTTCTAGCTCTTGGGTTCTTTGAAACTCTCCAGACTAGAGAGGGGTGGACTAGAAGACCTCCAAGGTCCCTCCGAACCCTGTGATTCAATGATTCTATGACTGTCCTGAGGAAATCTACAGTCTATCACAGGGGTCCTCAACCTTGGCAACCCTAAGCTGTGCGGACTTCAACTCCCAGCTTTGCTGGCTGGGGAATTCTGGGAGTTGAAGTCCACACAGCTTAGAGTTGCCAAGGTTGAAGACCCCTAGTCTATCAGCATGCTTTGTGCATGAGCTGATGAGATATAGAGAAGCTAAAAGCCAAACACTGTTATCCACCTTCCATGAGGTGAGTGAACACATTGGAAACAAAACTGCTTTTACAGCTTCACGTCACAGGGAGGAAAATAAACAACGTCTGCATGGCAGAAAGTCAGCCCTGATCCTAAATTGGTTGCGTTTCCAGAAAGACACCACAGAATTAAAGGGCATCCGTCATCTGGTGCACAGAAGTTGCAAGCACAACCTTTTCATCTTATTAAACAAGGTTCCTAACGGCCTGTCATCACACAGTGATGAATTTCATAGGATAACAGGAAATGGTATAAACAGTGCCGTGATTTGCAATCCGGGAGGTCAGCACGTCCTCAGGCTGATATTTTCTCTTTTGCTTTACAAGAAACCGATTGTTTTGACTATCAATCAGCATCACAGGGTCATTTTAACCTTCTAGAAAGAGAAACCGAATTATGAAATCTATTCTTCCCCACCCAGCATTTGGAATGCCCTGGTCCGCGCTCTATTTTAGGTTTAATAGCACAAAGAGGGCATAAGTCATTGTAGAAGCAGCTAAAAGAATTCTCCAACAGCCTCAAAATCCTAATCCGTTCCTTACTGTTGGAACAGGGGAAGGGTTCTCGCATCCATTGGGAGTACCCCCTGCCCAGTACAAAGCAAAACTAGCTGCAGGTTGAGGTTCTGACAGCACTGGTAGAACGGTTGTAATTAAGCAATGCATGGAACCACATATCCTCTTTTGCCCATTTTTTCTTTGCACTGTCTGAGTTACCAACCCCAACTTTTAAAATATTTTTCACATCTACTTAATCAAATCATTGAATGGGGAGACAGCATACTGCAAAACAAGGCATCCCTTTATTTCCGAGAGTAATATAGCTCAGTGATTTTTTTACATGGTCAGAAAGAGGACCGGGGGGCAGAAGAGATGGCCTTGCCAACGTGCGTCTTTCAACGAGCTGAGCCCACCACCCTAGGCATTTTGTGAGATTATCCACAGCCTGCGTTCAAAATTCCAAACGTGCCCCCAAAGCTAAGGGACCCTTGATTTTACGGTCTATAAATGGCACCATTGAAATTTTATAACATTTGAGTGGGAGGCTAAAATGTGAAACCCACCCATCCTTGTCAGCTCACCCTATTTTGGTAATTGTCATCAGCAAGGCTTAAATATTAGTGGGGCTTCCAAACAGCTGAGCATCCCTAAAGGGAGACCTTTAAGGCCAGTTATAAGCCACTATAGTGGAGCAATCTGAGATCACATGATTGTCTGCAGGAGGCTGGAGAATAGCTTTGTGTGAACAATATACATTCAGTTCCATCCATCCAGTCTGGGAACATTAGTTGTAGGATCTTAAACCAGAGTTTCTCAAACTGTGAATCACAACTCCCCAGAGCAATGTTTCTCAACCTCAGCAGCTTTAAGATGTGTGGACTTCAACTCCCAGAATTCCCCAGCCAACCACTGCCCTAGAGGATTGTGAGCAAATCACAAAGGGGGCTGAACTTGCCCCTACTCTGCCTGGATATGGGCAGCCTTCACAAGCTAGATCTTTCCCTCAACGGGCTCTGAACAATAGGTCTTGCAATATCCCCACCTGCTGCTGAGCACGGTCCAAGGCGCTCTTGCCTAGTCTGACCTTCCCCATCTTCCAAGGATAACTCCTTCTTGGGGGCATCACACTGGGCCCTGGAGATGAGCTTGAAAATCTGCTCCAGGAGGCCCAAGCACTGCACTTCTACTTCTTGCAGACCACCATAATTAGGCTGCCAGGAGAGGGCACAAACCTGGCTTGAATATGCAAAGCACACTGCTGTCAGACCAAGAGCTTGCTCTGCCTGGACAAACCAATAGATTACTTGTCTAGGCAGAGCAGGAGACATGCCGGACAGTAGGAGTCCTGCCAAGGCACAATCTGACTGTTTCACTTGGGAGGGGGCTGTCACAAAAATTCATGTATTATTTTAGGGGCACAGTGCCACAAAATTTGAGAACATCTGCCTGTGAATAGCCACAGGTTGACCTACTGTATGCTAAGACACAGCCTGCTTTAACCATGGGCTTACTGATCAACCACAATGGCCTGGTTAATGCATGAGAAACCATAAACCACAGCTTACAGACCACAATAGCCATGTTCACTCATTTCATTTAACCAAATCCAAACAAAGCTTAGAATAAAATGTTAATCCAACCATCTTTCCAGCCTCATCTACCTTTCACATTGTCGCTAGGGCTATGCAGGAGGAAAAAAAAAAGGGATGGGGGAGGAAACATGACAAGATACACATTTCTTGGAATAACCTTTAGTCATATTTAACTCAGATTTTCCCTTGTTTCTGTTTGGAAAGAGATTTGTTAAAAGGCTACTTAGAAAAATAATGCAATTCTCTGTTCAAGAAAATGAAATGTAGAATCAGCTGATCCAAGCAATATTTTCTCTTCCAAATTAAAGGTTTCAGGGAAGACAAATTACTTCAGAATGCACAATTTATTTACCTAGATCCACAGCCCAGCTCACAAGAGGAAGAAAACATGCCATAAATGAGCTGATGCAGGGACAGAAAGAATCAATAATGATTATTACTTAGAGTTACTTTATCATTGCACCTGAATCGCAATTTAACCTCGGAGGGTACTGCTGTGATATTTCATGAACCGTGGCAAGCAATTATTCTGTATGGTCGCATCAGCCTCAGGGCAGCAATAAGCCAACTAACTGAACAATGACATGAGCAAGCAGAGGTGCTGTCAAGAAGGTCAGGCATAACAGAGCTAAATAACATTCCCCTTTATTAGACCTTTTGATTTTTCACACATTCATGTGCTCTGAAGAACAGTTCTCTCAACACAGCCCCAAATGATGACAAATTTCTGAAAACTCTTCTGTTTTTCTCACTACACTTTAATGCAGGTCTAGGCAAAGATACATTGCTACTTGGCACAAAATAAAACTAGAATGACCATTTCTCCTTAATGTCAGGGCCAGCCTCGCTTCGCAATAAGACACAGACTCACTTAATGGGTATTAAGGATTTCTGGTTTATTGGAATGATAGCTGACAGAACGAAAAACGGGAACGGGGTAGGTAGGTGGGGGTGCCCCTTTTATACCCCCCTGTATGGCCCCGGGCTTCCCCACCCCTCAATGCCCCGATCCCTCTTGATGGGATCCTTGATGGCTGCGTGGGCGTTTTCCCCGGTGTCCTCTTTGTCTTCCTGCAACGGTTGAGTTCTCCGGGGCACCATGTGCTCCTTATCTTCACTCCTCTGACGTCCCTCCTTTCAGGTGTTGATGGGATCATGGGTGTGGGTGTCCTTGGGTGCTTGGTTTAATTCCTGAAAGATTATCTCCTTCCCCCTTTTCCTTAATGATCATGATCCACGTTGTGAGGCTCTTTGTGCCTTGCAACGAGGTCATGACATACTGCCCCCCCAAAGATGTTCTATGGTGCTGGTTTCTCTGGGTATGCCTCATGGAACTGTCTTGTTAGTTGTCTAGCCATGACGTGTCGTGCCTGGACCCACTCTGGATGTGAGAAATGTTTCCATCTCACGAGGTATTGTAGTGTTCCTCTTTGTTTTCTTGAGTCCAGTATTTCTTTCACTTCAAAATGTTGTTGATTGTCTATCATTATGGGTGGGGGTGGAGGTTCTTCCGCATGCCATTTGGATGTGCTCGTTGGTTTCAGTAGTGCACAATGAAACACTGGGTGGACCCGTCTCAAATTGTAAGGCAGTTCCAGTTTGAACGTAACTGGGTTGATTACCTGTATGATTTTAAAAGGTCCAATGAATTTCGGTGCCAATTTCTTCGATGGTTGTGAGGTCTTTATGAACTTAGTGGAGAGGTAGACCCTATCTCCCACTTTGTAGTTCGGTGCCTCCGCCCTGTGGTTGTCCGCATATTTTTTGTACGTTGTTTGTGCGTCTGCTAAAGCCGTCTGGATGACTGGCCAGGTTGTTGCCAGCTGTGCCGCCCAATCGTCTGGTGAGCAGGGCAGGGTTTCAGGTTGCGGCAATTCTGGTATCGGTACAAAATCTCTTCCATAGACCACCTTAAAAGGGGTGTGGCCAGTACTCTGGTGTACTGCGTTATTATAGGCCACCTCTGCAAAAGGTAGTAGGTCTACCCAGTTGTCCTGTTGATAATTTATGAATGCCCTTAGGAACTGTTCAAGTGTTGAGTTAAGGATCTCTGTTGATCCGTCCGTGTTTGGATGCCACGCAGTGGACAGTGCTTGCTTGGTTCCGATTAGTTTTAAAAATTCCCGCCAAAACTTTGACGTGAATTGTGTGCCTCTGTCGGTCACCAACCTGTAGGGGGCGCCGTGAATCCTGTATATGTGTGTTAGGAATAAACGTGCCAGCTGTTGTGCGGAGGGGATAGTCGCGCACGGGATGAAGTGTGCCTGTTTCGAAAAATAGTCTTTTACCACCCATATCACAGTTTTTCTTTGGCTGGGTGGGAGGTCCACAATGAAATCCATGGAAATTTCTTCCCATGGCCGGGAGGGGCTGGCTACCGCCTGTAACAGCCCGTGGGGTTTCCCTCCTTTACGTTTGGTGGTAGCACATATGGGGCAGTTGCTTACGTAGTCTTTTACGTCCTTTCTAAGATTTGGCCACCAAAATTGCCTCCTTGTTAGGTGGAGGGTTTTTACAAACCCAAAATGCCCTGCAGATTTGTCATCGTGTGCTCTGTGTAAAATTTCTCCCCGCAGTGATTCGGGCACGTACAGAGCTTTCTCCTTCCAGGCGAGATTGTCTTTGAAAGATACATGTTGTTGGTTATTCTGTAACCATGTATCTTGCTGTAGTGCTTGTGTGAGTCTTTGTTGCCAGTTCGGTGAAATTGAGCGTCGCCTCCGATCGCTCCCCGCCGTTCGTGCTGGCGTGCGCTGATTCCTTGTCTGGCTCCGCGTGACAGCTGGGCAGCCGAGCTGTTTCTTGGTCCATACTGTTCCTACGATGTCGGAGGCTTGCGTGTCGTCCTGTGGTCGTCGGGAGAGGGCGTCTGCCAAGAAGTTTTTCTTGCCCGGTATGAATTTCAGCGTGAAATTAAACTGGCTGAAAAACTGAGCCCATCGCACCTGCTTCGGGCTGAGCCGTTTTGGCGTGCTGAGTGCCTCCAGGTTCTTGTGGTCCGTCCACACCTCGAAAGGGCAGGAGGCCCCCTCCAGCAGGTGTCGCCACGTTTCCAAGGCTGTTTTTACTGCAAACGCCTCCTTTTCCCATACGTGCCATCTCCGCTCCGTCTCGGAGAATTTGCGGGAAAGGTAGGCGCAGGGCTTTAGGTGGTTGTCGGAGTCCTTTTGGAGCAGGATGGCTCCGATGGCGAAATCGGAGGCATCTGCTTGCACCACAAAAGGCTTGGTGGGGTCGGGGTGCTGTAGCACTGGCTCAGCTGTGAAAAGGGTTTTCAGTCTCTCGAAAGCCGTTTGACAGTCAGCTGTCCAATTCAGTAGCGCCCCCGGGTTCCTCGATTTGCGCGTGTCCCCCAAGCCCTTAGTTTTTAGCAGGTTAGTTAGGGGCAATATAGTCTCTGCCAGCCTGGGCGTGAACCCCCTGTAGAAATTAGTGAATCCCAGGAGGCTTTGCAGCTGTCTCCTTGTGCGTGGGCGTTCCCACGCCAGGATGGCTTGGACCTTGCTGGGGTCCATTTCTATCCCTTTTGCAGAAATCCTATACCCTAGGTAGTCAATTTGTTTTTTGTGAAACTCGCACTTGGAGAGCTTTATAAACAGCTCTGCCTTGCGAAGTTTCTTGAGCACGTCCTTTACCAAGCGTTCGTGCTCACGTTCTGTTTCTGTGTAGATCAATACATCATCCAGATAAACCAAAACCCCCTTAAAAAGGTGGTCACGCAGGACCTCATTAATTAACTGCATGAATACCCCCGGTGCCCCCGCCAATCCGAAAGGGAGTACTTTATATTGAAACGCCCCCAATGGGCAATTGAAAGCAGTCTTCCACTCATCCCCCTCCCTTATCCGTATGCGGTAGTAGGCTTCCCTTATGTCCAGTTTGGAGAATACCTTACCCTTCACCAAGTGGGACAAAATGTCCTTTATTAAGGGTAAGGGGTATTTATTTGAAATGCTTGCTGCGTTTAACCCGCGGTAGTCTGTACAGAGCCGCAATGTCCCATCCTTTTTCTCGCGAAAGAGGACTGGCGCTCCCACTGGAGAGTTCGCTGGCTCAATGAAACCTCTCGCCAGATTTTTGTCTATGAAGTCCCTTAACGTAGCTAGCTCTCGCTGGGTCATAGCATATATTTTTGGTTTGGGTAGGGGTACCCCCGGGACCAGTTCAATGGTACAGTCCGTCTTTCTGTGGGGGGGGAGTTTGTCCGCCTCTTTCTCACCGAAAACATCGGCGAACTCCCCGTATTTGGTTGGCAGTCCCTCTGGCAGAGCTGTCTCTGTGTGTTCTGCAGTCGTCGTCGCCCCCCCCATGGCTGCTCGGGGAACCTTGTCCCCTGACGGTGCTTGGTAGCACCCGTCAGCAAACTTAATCTCTCTGGTTCTCCAATTGATGACTGGGTTTTGCTGCACGAGCCATGGGATCCCCAGTATGAGTCGGGGTTGCCCCACCGGTGCCACGATGAAAGCCAATTTTTCCTCGTGGCTGCCGAGCCGTAGCGCGGTTTTTCCGGTGTATTGGGTGACCGGGCCCCCTCCCGCTGCAGATCCATCTAGCTGCGAGAACACCAAATGGTGCTGAAGTGGATAGCAGCGGAGGTCGAGTGCGGCTGCCAGGTCAGGGTGCATGAGGCTTTTGGAGCAACCTGAATCAATGAGTGCCCAGACCTTTTCGGTTTTATTTCGATGGGTGAGGGTGACACGGACGTAGAGGGTGGGGCATTCCTCACTCACCCCTTTGTCGAAGCGCCTGTCAGTGTTCTCCACCTGTCCTTCGGCGCCCCTTAGGCCAGGTGGTTGTCGTTTCCCGCCGCCTCTTCTGGGTTGCTGTCCTCCCCCTCCGAACTGTAGGGGTCGTGTCTGCGTCGGTACTCCCCCTTTGCTGCTGGTCGCTTTCTCGGCGCTGGGGTTGGTGCTGTTTGTGCCCTCCTTGGGCTCTCTCTGGGCGTCGTTTTGGGGCATGCGGCTGCTTTGTGGTCTTCCCTGCCGCACGTGAAACATTGCCCTTTTGCGAAGCGTCTGTCCCGTTCCTCCCTCCAGGGTTGGGGTCTCGCCCTCACCTGCCTTGCGCTGGTGCGTGGGGGTCTCGCTGTCGCCATCTGTTGCGTTTCCTTCCTTGCGTGGAGGAACGTGTCGTGGGCGTTCTCCGCTTCCGCTGCCAGCTGGATCCACCCCGTGAGGGAGCTGGGGTTGTCGCGGCCAAGTGCCCACCGGAGGACGTTTAGATTGAGTCCATGTTTGAACTTCTCAATCAGTGTCGATTGAGACCACGTGTCTACTTTTCCGGCTAGGGCTTGGAACTCCATGGCATACTCAGCCACGGAGCGCGGGCTTTGTCTAAGTGTCTCTAGCGCCCTTTTTGCCTTTTCTTGCTCCAGGGGGTCCCTGAAGTGCCTTTCTAGTGCCTGCAGGAATTCAGTGCTGTCCTGCAGCGCCCGGGCGCCGGATTGGCACAATTGGACGTACCAATCGGCGGCCCGCCCTTTTAGTTTTATAGCCAGGGCATTGATTTTGCCCCGCTCAGTTCTGAAGCAGGGACCCCATTCTTCGAGGTAGTACCTTGCGTTAGTTAAAAAGAAGGAAAGTTTCGAGGGGTCCCCATCGAACTTTATGCCAAAGTCTTTGGCGGGTGTCCTGGTCTGGCTCCTGGCCCCCTCTGCGTCGTGCCTCGGGTTTTGCCGGAGCTGCTGCGGGTCGGGGTGTCTCCGGTTCTCTTGCGGCATTGGTGCCTCTCTCTGGGTCTCCTCGCAAGGTACTCGTCCCGTCGCTCGGGGGGGAGGGCGGGGGGTTCTCCCTCGGTCGGGCTCCTGGATCCAGGCTCCGCCGTCGCCGTTGCCGCCCGCTTGGTCGTCCCTCCGCCTCTCAGCCTGGCGTATCTCCCGTCGTGGGGTGGGCTCCTGGGGCCGGACGCCGCCGCCGCCGAGGTTGTCCCGCCGTCTCACGTCCGGGCGCGCCTCCGCTCGTTGTATGGCCTCCTGGGGTCGGGTCCCGCCGTGGTCGCCGCCGTCCGCTGGGTCTCCACCCCGCCTCGCCTCCCGGTGCGCCTCAGGTCGTCGGTTGGGCTCCTTGGGGCGGGTGCCGCCGTCGCCGCCGTCCCACTCGCCCTGCCGCCTTTCGACCGGGGTTGCCTCTGCGCCTCCTCCGTCGCGGGGTCCCTGTGCCACCGTCAGCTGTTGGAGCATCTGCCGCACCGCCTGCATCCCTTCCTCCAACGCGCCGAGCCTCTCCGCCATCCCTGGCGTCCCGCCGGGGTTTTCGCCGCTCCGCTCGCCCTCGCCGTTGGCCGTGGTAGAGGACGGGTCGTCCCTCGATCCCGCCGCGGTGCCAGGCGCGCCCTCGCCTTCGAGCGCCCAGGGTGGCGGTTCGTCTCGCGCCTCCGTCGGGGTTGCCTGTAGGTTTGGAGGGGGTCCCCCCGTCTCGCCCCCGGTGCCACGCGGGCTCCGGGGCGCCGGGGTGGGTCCCTCCCCCGCTGCTTCCCCCCAGCTGGGTCCCATACCTACCGGGGCGTTGCATCGCCCGGACCTCAGCTGCATCCCGCCCTGCGAGAGCGGGGCTTCGTCGCCCGGCGCCGAAGGGTTGCGCCTCCTCGGTTCCTGGTTCTCCATGCCTGGCTGGGTCCCTCACAAACGAGTTGGATAGGTACCAGGTGGAAAAAAATTTTTTGGGTTCCCGTTTTTATGTCAGGGCCAGCCTCGCTTCGCAATAAGACACAGACTCACTTAATGGGTATTAAGGATTTCTGGTTTATTGGAATGATAGCTGACAGAACGAAAAACGGGAACGGGGTAGGTAGGTGGGGGTGCCCCTTTTATACCCCCCTGTATGGCCCCGGGCTTCCCCACCCCTCAATGCCCCGATCCCTCTTGATGGGATCCTTGATGGCTGCGTGGGCGTTTTCCCCGGTGTCCTCTTTGTCTTCCTGCAACGGTTGAGTTCTCCGGGGCACCATGTGCTCCTTATCTTCACTCCTCTGACGTCCCTCCTTTCAGGTGTTGATGGGATCATGGGTGTGGGTGTCCTTGGGTGCTTGGTTTAATTCCTGAAAGATTATCTCCTTCCCCCTTTTCCTTAATGATCATGATCCACGTTGTGAGGCTCTTTGTGCCTTGCAACGAGGTCATGACACTTAATGTCAATACACACACCCTGGTTCCTTCATAATCAGTATTCACTGGTGAGTCAACCTGCAACTATCTACAACCTATAAATTCCTACTTTTATATGCACTCCCAACAACCTAGATGACATCAATAGAGTTTGATATCCATTTTAGCCCTTAATCCATGTCCACCTTCACTTATCTGCATGTATTCATCAATTCCCATTTCACAAGATGAGACCATCTTCATTCAGCTCGATTAAATTCTTCCTCTTTTTCACAGATATACAACGTATCTATTTTGCTTTCATTTGTTCATTTCATTTATTAATTTAGGTCCTTTCCCATTTACATTCCAAGTCCCAGTATTCCACCTCCAATGTCAGTCCCAGATGGGGCCTGTAGATATTGACTTATGCTGCCCATCGTGACTTTGGCCAACTGAGGCTCTTGTAGAACATTTTCTACCAAGACTGAGAAGATGTAGACCAGATTACCAGCCTTAATCACATCCATGTCACATGCAGCATTCCCTGTTAAGAGCAAGGACAGTATCAGATGGTTTTTGGACATTTTGGCCAGTAGGACTCAAGCTCAAACAAAGCCTAGTTTCATCCCAAACACACTCACATTGTTCTATGCAAACCAGGATCTCTAAATTGGATATTACTTTGCATATTGCAAGCATCCCCTAACTAGGAAATTCATGCAGTGTACTGACATATTCAGGATACAGCATTTCTCCTAATTCAAGAACATTCATTTCAGTAAAAGACAAGAGACTCAGTAAAACATTGCAATTTTCAATTAACCCAAACAAGGCGAAAAAAATAAAGCAAAGACCATATTCTGTAATTTGCTCCTTTTTACATACAGCAAGAATGGGCAACGTTTGATGGTTTGATAGGTTTTTGGTGGGGGCAGGAATTTGATTGAGTTTGGAGACTTCCTTTTTTTTAAGCTGCAACATGCCAATTCTAGACACTGTTCCACTTTTCATCTGTTGCCCAGTTCAAAATGGAAGGAAACTGTTGTCTGTTTGCAGCCATCATGGTCAGAGGCAGAGACCGGCCATGATCTCAGCCCCGCTAGGTAGACCGGACCAGGAAATCAACTTCACAGGAAAGCTAAAGCTACTTTTATTCAGCTTGGCTCTAATAGAAGAACCTTGCAACTCTGTGTTCTGCCTCCTTCCTCTTTTAGACTTCAGCGAATCAGGGAGGCACCTGCTTGAGTTACTTCTGAATGTTACCTCGTTGTTCTGGCCTTAAGAAATGCTTCAACCCCTTTTGTCTAGGTAACAGATGATGACCTAGGTAACCTATGATCCCTGGTAGGTTAGCCTCATTTATGTCATTGATCTAAGGAAAGAGTCCCCTTTTGGGGAGAGATGGGCGGTGACAGAAATTTGAAAAATAAATAAAATAAAATAAAAAACAGTTCCTCCATATTTCTGCCAAAGTCATCTTCCTTTCTATGCCAGATGACTACAAGGTAACATGCACAGCATGATGTCATCACACAAACTGCACATATGTCATTTTCATCACTTGCATAATGAGGTCATGCTGCATGCATCATCCATTTCATCCCGTTGCCTCCTTCAGACCCAGAAGGGGTATGGAGGTTGCCTACCTCAGATATATGGTATGAAAAAAGCTTGGCAGTTAAGGTCCATGCTAAGAAAGTGCATAGCAAGAGAGGTGTCCATGCAGCTTTAGTATTAGACTAATGAATCCGTACTGCTAATTTTATTTGTAATAGTGCTGAACTGGCTTCATTGTATAAACTTCAAGAGGTGAGACCCGTTCCATTTAAAAAAAAAAAAAAAACTAAGTGGGTACAAAGATGGTCATTTAATTTAGTTTGCCCTACCCACCCTCTATAATTTGTTATTCAGCAACATCATATAGCCAATCAGATTGATTATAGCATGTCCTATATTCAGGCCTGTTGCTACTTGATCCCTGATAGGTTAGCCTCATTTATGTCATTGATCCAAGGAAAGAGAAAAAGTAGATAAGCGGAAATGACCCAAAAGGGGATAAGTGATGATGAAAGAACCAGGAAAAGAAATGACAGCAAACAAGAGTGAATATTTTATTTTTGGAAAAAACGTTGCTTTAACTCTCCCTTGCAACACATTTGCAGGCTCAAGATTAATGTTCCTCAGAGCTGTCATGCACAATATTTTATTGAAATGATTATCACTGGCAAGAGTAACATTTTACAACAACAAATCAAACAAAAGGTGTTAATAACTGCTAAACTGAATTTAAAATGTACGTGTATTCCTAAAATGTTCATTGTTTCATTAAACAATAGATGCTAAGAACCCCTTTAATAAACTGAAATGCTCTATTATTTTCACTGCTTAATGAAGAAACCCAACCCAATTTTTACTTATCTGTAATGTCTGAGTCCCTGGCAAACACACCCACACCACTCCGAGCCCATTACCCATGCGCTTCAAGTTATCCTCCAGAAAGTGCAATGATGCAATCTGATATTATAAATCTCAGTATCTCTGAGTATGGCTCAAAAATGCATCTTTTTCATAGTTCAGTTCAGTAACTTAAACTTCAGTTTAAGTTATTCAGGGAATACCTTGCCCACAGATATTGTCCATATTGCACCAAATGAACCCATGTATGTACATGCTCATTGTGTACAATCCCATGCTCCCTGTATCCTGAAGCTTAATTGTAGAAGTGTTCCTGCTTTCTATATTCGCTCTCCAAATCTTTGCCCTCTCTCTGCTTAAGAAAAGGCCTGCTGGCTTAAACTTAGTGTTTCTCAACCGTGGCGACTTGAAGATGGGTGGCAACCCTGGCAACCCATCTTCAAGTTGCCAAGGCTGAGAAACACTGGATTAGATATTAAGAAGAACTTCCTGACAGTAAGAGCTGTCAATCAGTGGCATACGTTTTTGCGTGGAGTTTCACTGGAGGTTTTCAAGCAGAAGATGGATAGTCATCTATCAGGGATGGTGTAGTGAATCCTGCAGTGTGCACTTCATGACCTCTCAGCTCCCTTACAACTCTATGATTCTCTGACACGGAGACACGTTCCTTCCATGAATTTCCCGGTCCCTTTCAAGCCATCAAAACAGTCACAACATCTTCTAAAGAGAAATCCATAGATTAATTGGATTTACCATCCATTTCGTCTTGAACTTCCTTGCAGTCTAATCCATTGGATGGCCATAAATTCTAGCTTAATGAGAAAAAAGGACAACCGGAGCATCTATTTTCCCAACAAATGCATAATTACTACAAATCTTCGTCATGCTCAGTATCCTTTCATTATCTTTTTTTTAACTGAAGTTACAATCAAACATAGTCTTTCCTGGTCATTCTTTTGGAAACATCTTTCTGTATTAGTTCTACTCTGAAGAAGTACTGAACTGTGGCCTAGATAGATAGATAGATAGATAGATAGATAGATAGATAGATAGATAGATAGATAGATAGATAGATAGATAGATAGATAGATAATTAGTAGCATAATATTCCAGCAAGTGTTTGGTGTTTAAGCTCATATGATATTAAGATAGGTTTAATCTGAAGGGCTTCTGTTTTTCCTTTCTTATTGCTCATGTTATTTGGAAAATACTTGGTTAGTACATTATTTTAGTGAATACGCAGAATATAATTTAATAAACTGACGAGCTCCGAATGTCCCATTTCAAGGGAAACTGGAATTCATGTCGTCAGAAACTCTTTCCTTTCCTGGTTTGCAGAAGATGCCAGCAACTCTGGGGGGAGATGGGCGGTGGCAAAATTAGATGAATGGATAAACAAACAAAAAAACAAACAAACGGCTGTTCTTGGTACAGTTATGAATAATATGAGATGCAGCCAACCTACAGCCAGATCTGCTCCTCGTGACTGTGGCTTCAGGCTTTTTGTGTGCATTCCCACAGCCCGGTAAACTGATATCCTGGCTGATCAGATTTCTTCCACGCTCGCTCTCTCAGCCCTAGGAAGAAGGCAGTTCAATTTACTCTCTTCGTTAAAACACTAACTGTATTTGATAACAATGATTTTGCCTTGATACAACTAAAACACAAAAGACAAAACTGATTTTGTCGTTAATATCAATGAATGTTCGTTGCATTTCTTAAAGTCAGCCCTGGCCTTGCTCACTGCAAACATGTCATACCTTTGCTTTAGCTTATTGCACGTGGTGAGGACGGATCTATCCTTGTTAGATGCCTTTGGCAAGAATGTTTTGGCTCTCACTGTGAGATGTCTAACATCCAGTGAGACTGCATCTGCCTGTAATCTGTGAACTCATGGAAGGTTCAGACTTTTGTCCCTGAACATGTCTGAAGCTTCTCAGGAGCCTGGAGGTGGCTTTGATATTATAACCATTCATAGTAATCAGGCAGTGTTTTTAAGTACGTTTCTTACTCTCATTGTTATCCATATTTGTCTTTTTTGCTCACTCACATTTTAAGATGTAACTGAAGAATTTCAGTTAAAAGCCTTGAGAGATCTGTAGCATTTATCATCTGTGCCAATGTTAAGATGCTGCTAAGACCTGACACTTTCAGCCTTATGAAAGGTAACAGGGAAAAGCATCTATGTTAAACTCAGGACTTAGCCCTTGGATTTTCTATGGGTCACCCAGAGCAAGAAGGGAGTAAAGGAACGGTTTCCTCAAGGAAAAGTTTATGGCAGTCCACTTTCACAATCCTGCCAAGGAAACCTCAAGGCTGTGTTCAGGAATCAACAGGCACTGAGTTGGATATGAAGGCGATTTTAGCAGCTTCATCAGGTAGCAACATCTAGCTTGTTGACCTCAGAAGACTAAGCAGAATCAGACTTGGATGGGAATCCCCTTTGGTAATCCTGCCAGGAAGACAGTCGGTTTGTGCCCATGTTTGTCAAGAGGAGCTGAGTGCAAGTTGAACTCATTTTTATCTTTGGAGCATGTCCACAGTGTCTGGTGGTGGCTGTCAGTGTCATGAGTACTGCTGGTGAGCAGGAGGGGGCCCCTATCCAGGGGGGAAAACGCACGCGTAGTTTAGAGGCTTTGAACCTTCCTTCAAAGAAACTCAGAGCAGACCCGCCTTGAGTTTTGGGTTTATCTGTGTGGGTTTCCCACGGTCTTTCAGTTTGGCAGGATTTTCTATCTACTAGAGCATTCAGTAAACACTAGAGACCAAGTCACTGTCTCAGGGTGGTACTTCGCTCTAAGTTAGGACAGTCGGGATCCTACAATCAAGCGAACTCAGTGCATTTGATTGCTGCTTCCTCTCAGTGCTAGACAGACCGAGAAGATTCGATGCGTGCCAAGACCGTTTATGCCACAGCTCTGGGAACCAAGGCCACAGCAACGGCTTGAGCCAGATGTGGGAGGGGGGACATCAGCTCACTGAGAGAGGAATGTTTTAACTAGGTTTTGTGCAGCAATTTTAACCAGTTGCAGCTTTCTTTTGGAATGTGTACTTCATGATTCACTTAAAGAGCTTTCCTTTTCTACGGTGGAAATGAGTGAGGCTTCTATAATTGATTTCTGGCTGCAGCATTCATAACAGTGGCCCATCACCGACACAACAGTTGCCAAGTAGTGAGCTGCCCTGGATCTCAGGGTCTCAGAATGAAAGGGGAGGTCTCTCTGGACAGTCCTCCTGAGGGCCCTCTATACCAAGTCTGAGACCATCACTTCAGGTAGATGTAGAGGGCAGAGGGAATGGCCCTGGAGGACAGGAGGAAGAGCTGTGACCAAGGCAAGGGTCAGACAAGAGGGGTCTGAGCCCAGGTCGAGAAAGTAATTTGAGAAAATGTCTCAGACAAGCTCCTCCCTGGTTCACATGAAGATAAAGGGAGGGAGAAGGGAAGCACATTCAGACTTGCAAGATTCTATTACAATGAAAGTAGTCCTGGCCTACATGGCATTGGTTTCCTAGTCTGGTCTACCTTGAAGGGCTGACAGTAGAGTCCTGAACTGGCAATGAGATAGTGGAGCAGTTAACCACAGTATTCAGGTATGGACAAAATGGCAAACTGTAATTAATGGAAGACGTCCAGGGAGAGGATCTCCTGTACAAGAGGACAAAAGAGAAGGAGTTGAGTGTCTGTTTATTAAGCAATGTAGCTGAGTAGAGTCTCTTTTGCATCCAGTCTGACTCTTGCTGACCTCATGGAGACTTCCATGTTGCTTTCTTGGCAGAATTATGAATGAGGTTTGCCACTGCCCTGTTCTGAGTTGTTTTTCCAATTTTCTAGCCCTGCCTCAGCCCTCAGATTCCCTGGTAGTCTCCCATCCAAGGATTAACAAGGCCCAAGCTTGCCATTTATCTAAAAAAAACTGAAATGTCCCTCAAGTTGAGCTCAATCAACTTTGGTTGGCTGCATGGATAAATGCTGTTTTCTCAGCAACAATGAGGAAGTGGTTCCCCACTGCCTTCTCTGATGATTTTTTTTTCATTTCCCAGTTTAACATACAGACTTGGGACTCCCTTGGTAGTCTTGCTACACAGGCCCAAAGACTTTCAAGCAAAAAGAAGCCTGAACTATGCCCATTTACAGAATGGGAATTCTGCCATCTAAAAAATCATCTATACCATATTGCAACATATTCTTACAAAACCCTACACAAATATTTTTATAACCCTCTGGTATATTTCAGTTTCAAATTCCTCTATTGACTTTCAGAGTTGGTGAATAGCCAAGAGCTGTCATCCAACTGGCAACTTTTTTGCATTCCCCTTTAATCAATTCCTCTCAAGCCCCTAAGATGGCCAGCTCAATGGGGCCTTGCTCATTTTACAGTAAGGTACCCCTGGAAACCTCATCAGCAATTTTTTCAATCACTAATAATAGAAGAGAATTCTAAATAATGATCCTTTAAACCTTGGAGGTATTCCAAATGCAGCTCCAAGAGATCTACTGATTAAAGGAGAAAAAGAAACTACAGGTAGTCCTCGCTTAATGACCATTTGTTTAGTGATGTTTCAGACTTATGACCACACTGAAAAAACCGACTTGTGACCGGTCCTCACACTTACAACCATCTCAGCATCCCTGCAGTCATGTGATCACAATTCAGGAACTTGGCAACCAGTTCACATTTATGACTGTGGCAGTGTCCCACAGTCACGTGATCGCCATTTTCTATCTTCCCAACCAGCTTCCAGCAAGCAAAATCAATGGAGAATCGCATGATTTGCTTAACGACTGTGTGACTCACTTAACAGCTGCAGTGATTCACTTAACAATCACTGCAAAAAAGGTCATAAAATCTGGTCAGATTCGCTTAATGACCACATTGCTTGGCAACCAAAATTCTGGTCCCAATTGTGGCCATTAAGTGAGGACTACCTGTACTGAATGGCAGCTAAAGTATATGTTGCCTTTTCTTAAGACAGCAACATCTCACATTAATAAGGAAGAAATGTAGTCAACTGTCAGAAAGGACAAGTTGAAAAACAACACTGTCATAAAGGTTTTCGTGACTCAGCGCACACCAGGAGCAGCCGTGCCCCAGATCCAGAGCCAAGCATACATTTAGCAGGCAGAAGATCCAAATGGGAATCAACTGACACACCCAGACAGATCTCCTTCTACGCTGTTCAGACTTCCTGCTGGGAACTGTACTCCTGCCCCCTGGCACTCGAGATGACCAAGACCTGGCTATGCATACCTGATGATTCTCAGCAAGGATGCAGCCGGTCTTGCCCTGCCTGACTGAAAACCCCATACGGGATATTCTCCATGTAAAGGTTCAACTCTGGAATCCCTCATTAGAAGAACTGGGGAAATCCTGCCTTAGACTTTGCAATGAAACTTTACCCAGAATGAGGAAACTGAAGTCTCCTTATTAGCACAATGGAGTGCAAGGCCGAGATGTGCCACTTCCCATGCAAAACCGAGGGCATTTAAACGCGCACACACCCCTCTCTGAAAAGGAAGAGTAAATTAACTGTGATGCTTGACACTCGTTTAAAAAGAGTTCTGTTCATCTGATGTGCGACAATGTTGATGTCACTCAGCTTTTCTGCAGCAGACTCAATCCCCAGTATATCTAAGCTGCCAAAGTCTCAGTTAATTAAAAGAGAGAGGGAGAAAAAAAACTATTGTCATAACAATGATACAAATGGAATGACACAATACACAGAAAGTTGCCCACTACAAGCGACAAGTTAAGTGGGGGGTTCTATGACTTCAGAAGCTGATGGTCAGATGGGAACAATTAAAGTCTTTCTGCCTCTCTAAGTCCAAAGTATATAAAGGTATGCACATAGCCTTGTTTTTGAAGCAAAGCTAATCTGCAAGTCCATGATGTGGTGCTCTTTACAGATGCTGGACTTAAGACCGCCAACAGCAGCAATAACACGTAGCATTGATATTCTTCAGAACAAAGTACCCAAATTCTTTGTGTTGGATTTCCCTCTGCATGGACTTCAACTGCCCCAGATTTCACACCGCATTGGAAAGGAAGAGAGAAGTTTGTAGGGACAGGCGAGGAGAGAGAAATTCCCTACCATATTTAAGTCAATGCCTACCCAATTCAGTATCAGGTTAATACAGGCAGTCCTCACTTAATGACCACAATAGGGACAAGAAAACTGGTTAAGTGGTACAGTCATTAAGTGAATCACCACGTGACCAGACCCGATTTTATGACCATTTTATGATGGTTAAGCAAATCCAGCTTCCCCAATGGACTTTTTTGCCAGAAACCAGCAAAAAAGGTTGCAAATCACAATCATGTGACTGCAGAACACTGCAACTGGTCATAAATGCAAGCCAGCTGCCAAGTACCTGAATTTGATCACATGACCATGGAGGTGGCGCAACGTTTTGCGACAGTCTTAAGTGTGAGTACAGATCGTAAAGCACTTTGTCTGATGCTGCCATAACTTCGGACTGTTGTTAAACGAATGGTCATTAAGCGAGGACTACCTGTATTAGCAGACATCTTTGCAAATGCTTCCAAGTTAGATAATTTACTATTAAATCAAGCACAGGATGCACTTTTCTGACTTCCACAGAGGAATCAGCAACCAAAATAGCATATTTTAAGTACAAAACAGGAGAATCTCTCTCCTGTTGGCCCATCTCCTCCTTTGCCAATTATGTAACTCCAGTCTTTCCCTCTGATTTATTTCATTTACGACACAAAGACAGACCTTTCAATCAGTGCATCTAATAATCCTGCCAGAGATTTCTAATAAACACTAAGAATAAAAACCCACGATAATTATAGCAAGATTGCGCACTCATTCAAAATCCAAGCTGGTTTCATGGTCGTAAACTGATTTCATTCTTTAATTATATGCTCTCACTGGCAACAAGAGAGAAGTGGGAGCATTGGAGCACCGAGGATCAGCCTGCTGCTTGTGTATGATTAAGCGAGAATTCTGGTTAAACTGACAATGTCTGGCTGGGCACCCAGCAATTCTCAGCCAAGGTACAAAAGAGACTTTTAAAAATCAACAGTAATTGTAGTAGTTTGAAACCAGTTCTACAAAGCATGTGGCCTAAGCATAATTTTTCTTATCATAAACCATTATTGCACTCACAATCACAGAGTCAAAAGCTAAAGCAGTCCCTATGAGGCAATTAGACCCACAACCGCAAAAGAATTTCAGATGAGCCAACACTCCGAAGCCTTCTAAGTCCAGAGCACCCGGGCTAAGTGGATTCTATAATGCAGTGATGAGTGCAGTAGGAAAATATAACTATCTTCAGGAGGTCCTCATAAGGTTTGTTTAATATCCTGGGTTCAATCACTTCAAGAAATATTGGCCTACAGCAAGTTGTGGCATTCTCCAAGGATAAGAAATTCAAATCTGCAAATTGAGTCCAGTAACACTCTGAGGTCAAACTACATCAGATCACCAACGAACAACCATCAAGATATGACAAAAGTATGTCTATAAACAAGCTGCCAGATCACCCAGTCACAGAACATAAAGGTTGGAAGAAATCATGGAGATCAGCTAGTCCAGTGTAGGAATCCACCACAGCAGCAGTTTAGACAAAGCAAATAAAAATAGGCCCAAAATTAATAATGTATTTGATGCCCTTCACTTTATTCCTACTCTAGATTCAGAAGAAAAAGCTAAAGACTCCCTTCTTCCTAATTGCATCTATGTGGCTCTTTAGGAAAGAAGAAAACTTGGCTGGCTTCAAAGAAAGGGTTGGACCAGTTCATGAAGGTCCTGGGGATCAGTGGCTCTTAGCCTCGATGACAGTGTGGCTGCCTCTGAAGGCCCTCTGCTGGGAGACTCATGAGCTTCCCTGTGCAGTTGGTTGGCCATAGGGAGAACCTGCTTAACTTTTCAAGAACCACTGACCCTCTTTTCCAGAAACTCCTTTGATCACCACGAAAGGCAGGTGAATATGCTTGCCCATGCACAGGACCACCTCTGGCTGTGAAAATCAACTCAAGCTTCCAGATGAAAGTATCTGCTGAAAAACCAAGCAGAGAAAGTTCAGAAGTCAGCTACAGTTAAATAGAGAGAACAAGCTAAATAAATTTGACCTAGAGGAACTTGAGACCTCAAAAGGAACTTCCCAAACACTCAAAGCCCTCCACCATCTTGACTCTTCAGCAGGCATTCCTCAATTAAGGAAAAGTTGAAAAAAACAGGACATTTCTTACAGACACGGGCACCTTCTCAAACAACCCAGTCAACAGCTTGAGATGTCAGACTGTGCATCCTCCAAATGATAGATGAATGGATCTTTCAAACTTTACAGTGTGTTTCCTTCCTTCCTTCCTTCCTTCCTTCCTTCCTTCCTTCCTTCCTTCCTTCCTTCCTTCCTTCCTTCCTTCCTTCCTTCTTTCCTTCCATCCATCCATCCATCCATCCATCCATCCATCCATCCATCCCAAAGTGGAGCAACCATACAATCTGCTCTATGCAGAAGACCAGAACCTTTTGAGAAACTGACAGCTTCTTTCCACAATGCTCAGGAAGAACAGAAACCTCTCAGGACACAACTGAAGCTTCCGTCCCCTTTGCAATCTCTGTCGCACTGCTGTTTGGGCAGAGAAGTTGTGTATATGTTGAAGTGCGAACCACCCAGCACTGCATCCTTGTTATCAAGGGACGAGAACTGGATTATCTAAGGAATTCTGATCCAGCCTGGTCTTATCAAAGAAAGTTGGAACATTTCTCATTCAGATTTCACTTCCCTAGAAGCTCATCACATGCATTTTCAGTTTCTGCTCCCATCTGAGATCAACGCCAGTTGATCTTGGAATGCAAGGATAAGGACCAGGAAGAGTCAAGTTCATACATTACTCTAAAGCACTATTTGCTTTAACAATGGCCTGTTGAGTAAGCTGCAATGATAGGGTTCAGAGCTAACATTAAGCCATCAATCTAGTGGTTTACGACCTACAGCAGTTGTATTAATGTATCAAGGTTCATGTTAACACAGTGCAATAGGAGATGGGGTCTTGCACCTGAGCTGGTGAAACAACTTTACAATTGGAAACAACTTATCTCCACCCAGAGCTAACAGTGAGCTAATGGCCGCTCTGCCACTTAACCTATTTCAACATTTGTGCAGGAAAAGGGCATTTACTCAGGAATGAGCCAGGATTTCAATATAGGCCCCACCAAAGTCCACAGGATAAGAGTCTTAGACTACACTACCTTTCTCTCAGCTGATTTCAAGCAGTAAAAACCCCAGGACATCTACCTGGTTCAACAAGCAACATCCTGGCTGGGGAATTCTGGGAGTTGAAGTTCAAACATATCAAAGTTCCCAAGGTTGAGAAACACTGCTCTAAAGCATGGTGAGTTGTGGTTACTGTCTTGAAAACCAGACCAGTCTTTGCACTGTATGTAGCTGGCTACATTTCAGAAGTAAGCATGGCCAAGGAAAGTGGGAAAGTTGTTCAAGGGGGACATGGGTTTCTTAAGCATCTATAAGGCTTAAGACGCCTGTTTCAGCCCTTAAAACTACCTGAACGCTCAACAAATGCCAAGAAGTCTGAAATATTTGGTCCTATTCACTGGAGGGGGGTTTCGGGGTACACCAAAGAGATCTGATGGACCATGTTGCCCTGGTGCACCACTGTTCTAAATACTGCCTCCTTCCACATCCCATAATCCAGCCATGTGCGCAGACTGATGTTGAGGCCCACATCTGCCCCCTCCCTCTGAAATCTTGCCCATCAGTCCTGCTGCTCAAACAGTCCAGTGTTTTCCTTCACTCCTTACTCTCCAGCGAGATTGGCTTTTCACCTAGCATTTAGGCTGGAGAAATAGTAATTGGTTGTGATCTTGCTCCAGTTACATTTTATATTCCAGGGTTTGTTTTTTTAATCAAGGCTAAGTTATTACCCTGGGAGTCTGAAAGGCAAGATACAAGGATGTTATTAGGAAGGAATAAAAAAAGTCCTTTTTATTAAAGGTGGGTTCTTGTGGTGAGATTAAACGTGCGTCACATTTTATTTTAACCCAGCAACAGAGATTCACATGCAAGGGCAGTTGTGTAGCACTTAAGCCAGGCTTCCCCAAGGTAGCACACTCCAGATGTGCTAGGTCAGGGGTCCCCAACCCCCAAGCCGCGGACCGGTCCCGGTCCGTGGCCTGTTAGGAACCGGGCCGTGCAGGAGGTGAGCAGTGGGCGAGCAAGCAAATTTACAGCCTGAGTGTTTACAGCTGCTCCCCATCGCTCGCATGACCGCCTGAGCTCCGCCTCCTGTCAGAGAAAGCAAGCCCATTGGCTGCTATCTCCAAATAAAAGGTCAGGAAAAAGGGGAAGCACTTGAATCATCCCGAAACCATCCCCCCTCCCCGGTCCGTGAAAAAATTGTCTTCCACAAAACCGGTCCCTGGTGCCAAAAAGGTTGGGAACTGCTGTGCTAGGTGACAGTCACCATTAATTCTCAGCCAGGTATACTTTAAAACAAAGACCAAAAGAGAGAGACGGGTGGGGGAGAGAGAGAGACAACATTCCCACAGACTCTGCATTATCTAAGCCAGTGTTTCTCAACCTTGGCAACTTTCAGAAGTGTGGACTTCAACTCCCAGAATTCCCCAGCCAGCCCACCGTTGAGAAACACTGATCTAAGCAAATGCCAAAGCATGATGCTCAGGACTGAAATTAAGCACTTCATGCTACAAAACCAGCTCCTTAATCTGCAGCCAAAATCAGCAGTGACATCTTTCCCTAAAAAATCTTGTCCAGTTAAAAGTCTGGCGTGGGACGTGGCATGCTTTAATGACACGCTTCTGCCACTGGGGCTGTCAGGCAGAATTTTGTTCTGTGTAAGGAGAGACCAGGATGGCTCCTGTTTCTTTCAAAATAAAAATTAAAAGGAGACAGCCAGCCAGTCCTTGAAAATAAAGTCTATAAAGCAATCTTCTCTTTTGCTATTTTCCCTTGGCAGACTTCTGCCAATTAACAGGTGCAAACTTTTGATCCCTCTGACCCTTTTAAGTGGGATGCAAAATTCCTCTGTGGCATTTGGAAGTGCACACAATGCCGGTCCAGTAAAGGAAGCAGCTACTACCTCCAGGATCACAAATAAGTCTGGCATGGAAACTAACAGACATAACAAAGAAATAGTATTAATCATCCACTTTTTATTCAGTTGTGATTCATTAAAGCTGACTAAGGAGCACACTGTCAAAAGCTCCCTGGGAACGTTGTTGAAGAAGATACAAGTAAACTTGTACATTTTGTTTTGTTGGGTACATTATAGACATATATAATTACAGAAAGAAAGGTCCTCTTTCATATTTCTTTTTTTTTAATCTCCTCCTCCACAAATTAGGAGCATGCAGAGATTTCAAAGGAGCGGCTTGACAAGATTTGGTGGCGCAGATAAAGCACCTTTATTCAAGTGTGGAAGGAACAACAGCCATTCGGAGGGGGGGGGTGTTCCACAGTGCTTTGAATGGTGTCCCACTTTGCTTCACTAGCACACTTAGCACACAGGCAACAGGGGACAGCTTTCAAAGCAGCCTCGTGGATTTTGTAAAACACAACCTCTTTAATGCTCCAAAGAGAGAGAGGCTATATTCCTATCAATGCTCTTTACAGCACCCTTCTTTTCAATGTTTTGCCAACCCTCACAGGAATGCATCAGAACCCCTCAAAGTTACACTTTCCAGATCAGAGCGAAACTACCTTTCAACCCCGATACACAAACGTGCAACCATCCAGAGGTTTGCCAAAACTGTCGTTCAAAGTCCACATTCAAATCTGCACAATCCATTTGCCCACATGATTTCTGGAGTCGCTCAAAATCAGCATGAAGTAAGGGGATGGAGCTGTGTGGGAAGTTGTCCTTCAGAGCAATTCTTCTCAAAAGGAAAGCTCTCTTCTCCTCAACATAATTCGCAAGGGGAAACGGAACTGAAGAAGGCTTTTCAAGCACAGTTCTGAGGTCCTCCATCTCTGCAGCAGAAGCCTTCAAAGACACCACCCAGATAAACTGAAATAATCAAATAAAAGCAGCAAGCTTGGCATAAAACCCAGACCCTGCTGAAACCACACTCCTACCTAAACACACTCTCAGGTGACTCACACTCATTAAGGGCTTTGAAAACTTCCACATCCTCACTCAAATGCTGCAAACAATGTTCTTGCTCGGCGCTTCCCATTTCTAACATTAGACATACCAAGGTCAGGGTGATTTTGATTTGTCTTCCCCTGGCCAGGAAATCCTTCTGTTAGTCTCAAAGAAATGAAGGCAGGCTTGGGGGCACCTCCACACACATGTTCTTCTTATATATTCTAGGCCTGAGCTCTGTCAATGAAAATAAGTTCTGTGGCTGGAGAATGTCTCAAAAGGCCTTTCACAAACACCATCTCCCTGCAAAACTTCCTACAGTCCCTTTATTGTAGTTAGTGTTGTGGAACAGCATCCACAACAAAAGATAACTCAAAACATAAAATAGGCATGGAAAAGGTAAAACATCTGTTGAGTTGAGCTGAGTCCAGTTGGCTTCATGGAGAGTCCATGAGCTTCCCTTGGTAAAATTGTGTGTTCTACTATTGCCTTCTTCTGGAAGGCTGTTCTGACTTCCTGTCAGAAAAGCATTCCTGGGTAGTCCTAGTGGTCTCATAACCATGGACTAATCAAGTCTTGTACTGCTTAGACTTGAGATCAGCCAAGGTTCTACTGGAGGAGCCCTGAACAGTAGCATCTCGTGCAAAGCCATGTTGCACAGCACTGACTTAATATAATGTGTGTGTGTGTGTGTTTTATTACACAATATAATGATGATTATGCAAGGCATGACCCAGAAGACAAAAGAAAAAAAATGGTATCTGTGATCCAGGTCTTTTTTTGATGTTGTGTACATCAGAACAACAGAACAACAGATATTCAGCATGGTTTCCCCTCTCCAATACCCTTTTTGAGTGCCAGGTCAAAATTTCAGTTTCCTTTACCTGTAAGCACCTGATCTCTGACTGCGTGCACACACCGCAGCCAGCCAGAAACGTGGCAATTCTGTGTGTGAACAAACCCAGCTCAAATCACAGTTTACTGTGCTGGGCAATCCGAAAACTCAGGCTTATTCTCCTCCCGATTATGGCTTCCTCCCGCCTGTCTCTGCAATTTGCTTGGGCGAGGCAAGAGGAGATACGCAATCCAAGGCTGTACAACAGAAGGAACACAGGACAGATGCAGCCCCCGAAGTCTGCTTAGCTGCTTCCGTTAGAAAAGGAAGCTCGTCAGTTGGTCTGCGTCAAGCCAGAATCCTCCTGCTGCTACTCTCACCGCAATAAGTGTTCTTATAAATCACCCAGAGACCATCAGCTACTGGGTGGGTTTTCAAATAACAACAACAACAACAACAACGCAAAGTTAAGAGAGCGAAGTACGAACTCTACTATTCCTTGTTACAGGCCTAGAAGAGAAAAGACAGATCAATTGGCTTTCAAGGAGATTTAAGTTGTATTGGAAACCCCGAAGGAAATCAAACACCTAATTTTTCGAGCAGCTTCTTTCCCCTTTTGCTTTTTCTTTCTGCTTTCTTTTCTTTCTTCTTTTCTAATATGCATAAACAAAAACAAAGAACAATACAGCCGAGACCTTAGGATTAAGTATTAAGCTTAAGATGGACACCTTTATTAGATAACAACACAATTTGATGCATTTTGCAGCTGTCTATCTACACTCAGCTTTAAATGTACAACTTAAGCAACCTTATGTTCATTAACGTTAACATTCCAGAAACCACAGTTAATACTGGAATACAATAGAACAATGTCAGGGTTTCTCAACCTTGGCCACTTGAAGATGCGTGGACTTCAACTCCTGGAATTCCCCAGCCAGCATGGCTGGCTGGGGAATTCTGGGGGTTGAAGTCCACGCATCTTCAAGTGGCCAAGGTTGAGAAAGCACTGGTGTGGGTGTGTAGAGGTGTACGGGGGTGTCCAGGGAAGGTAGCACCTCTGGTGGAGAGGCCTGCATTGCCCTTTTTAGGGCTGGTGGTTCACCTCTGGTCCCCACCTGGTGCTCAACTCTGACCTGTGGCTCCAGGTAGCTGTAACACGCACAGCTGCCACAAACTGTCCTGGCGGATGGGCCAAACCAGGTGAGGGTAGCTGATGGGTCTTCGACTCTCAGTGAGATAGGGGACTTGTCTATCCCAGCATGTGAAGTCTGGCCCTGGCAGATCGAGCAGAGACAGATCAACGGTCAAGAAGGCAGGCCCAGCAGGCGTTGTGGAGCACTAAGATAAGACCCTTAGCCTTTTCTAGTCCACAAGAAAGGATTTCCAGCAGGAACCTGATTTTCCTTTTCCCCTCCCCACATCCATGTACAGCGTCTGCGGACAGCTGGAGAGCCGTGCCCCCAAAGCAGGTGAGACCAGGACCAGAATGGGCTCAACAACCCCCCCCCCAACAAAACAGTGACCCAGGTCACACCTATGGCATCCCAGCCTGGCTGGAGCTGCCTGCAAACAAGCAGATATTCCAAATTTCATGGATTAGAAAAGGCTGTGTTGTAGAAATTTGAAAAAGTTTCTTCATGCCCACTTTAGAATATTCTCCCCTTCTGGGTTTCTGTTTTCTTTTTTGGAAATATTGTTTCATTGTATTACAAGATGCAAGTAATACATTATGTTATTTGGGTACAGTGGTATTTATACAGGATTAACCAGAAATTAACAATATCGGGGATAGCTTTGACGGTGTGGTCAGTGAGCTAGAGCCAGACATCCTGAAGAGTGAGGTTGAGTGGGCCTTAAGAAGCATTGCTAATAACAAGGCAGCAGGAGAAGACGGCATCCCAGCTGAACTGTTCAAAATCTTGCAAGATGATGCTGTCAAGGTAATGCATGCTATATGCCAGCAAATTTGGAAAACACAAGAATGGCCATCAGATTGGAAAAAATCAACTTATATCCCCATACCAAAAAAGGGAAACACTAAAGAATGTTCAAACTATCGAACAGTGGCACTCATTTCACATGCCAGTAAGGTAATGCTCAAGATCCTGCAAGGTAGACTTCAGCAGTTCATGGAGCGAGAATTGCCAGATGTACAGGCTGGGTTTAGAAAAGGCAGAGGAACTAGAGACCAAATTGCCAATATCCGCTGGATAATGGAAAAAGCCAGGGAGTTTCAGAAAAACATCTATTTCTGTTTTATTGACTATTCTAAAGCCTTTGACTGTGTGGACCATAACAAATTGTGGCAAGTTCTTAGTGGTATGGGGATACCAAGTCATCCTGTATGCCTCCTGAAGAATCTGTATAACGACCAAGTAGCAACAGTAAGAACAGACCACGGAACAACGGACTGGTTTAAGATTGGGAAAGGAGTACGGCAGGGCTGTATACTCTCACCCTACCTATTCAACTTTTATGCAGAACACATCATGCGACAAGCTGGTCTTGAGGAATCCAAGGCTGGAGTTAAAATCTCTGGAAGAAACATTAACAATCTCAGATATGCAGATGATACCACTTTGATGGCTGAAAGTGAAGAGGAACTGAGGAGCCTTATGATGAAGGTGAAAGAAGTAAGTGCAAAAGCTGGTTTGCAGCTAAACCTCAAAAAAACCAAGATTATGGCAACCAGCTTGATTGATAACTGGCAAATAGAGGGAGAAAATGTAGAAGCAGTGAAAGACTTTGTATTCCTAGGTGCAAAGATTACTGCAGATGCTGACTGCAGTCAGGAAATCAGAAGACGCTTAATCCTTGGGAGAAGAGCAATGACAAATCTCGATAAAATAGTTAAGAGCAGAGACATCACACTGACAACAAAGGTCCGCATAGTTAAAGCAATGGTGTTCCCTGTAGTAACATATGGCTGCGAGAGCTGGACCATAAGGAAGGCTGAGCGAAGGAAGATCGATGCTTTTGAACTGTGGTGTTGGAGGAAAATTCTGAGAGTGCCTTGGACTGCAAGAAGATCCAACCAGTCCATCCTCCAGGAAATAAAGCCAGACTGCTCACTTGAGGGAATGATATTAAAGGCCAAACTGAAATACTTTGGCCACATAATGAGAAGACAGGACACCCTGGAGAAGATGCTGATGCTAGGGAGAGTGGAAGGCAAAAGGAAGAGGGGCCGACCAAGGGCAAGATGGATGGATGATATTCTAGAGGTGACGGACTCGTCCCTGGGGGAGCTGGGGGTGTTGACGACCGACAGGAAGCTCTGGCGTGGGCTGGTCCATGAAGTCACGAAGAGTCGGAAGCGACTAAACGAATAAACAACAATTAACACTATGATGATAACTTAAGCCTTTATAGATAAAGAAAAAGTTTGTGTCAGTACTGATTACGGTTTCTGGGATGTTAATGTTAAAGAACATACGGCTGCTTAAATTGTATATTTAAAACTGAGTGTAAACAAACAATTGCAAAATGCATTAAATTATGTTGTTATATAATAGCAGCAATGCTTAATATGTCTCCACTAATTCTAATAATCTTACCCCTGAAATACCAGGTCCTTTACTTCAGGCAGTGAAATGCATTTGGCTCATCCTGCTAATACAGGAAAAAAAATCCAGTATTTTCAAAGAGTCCCTTTTTCGGGAGAGATAGGCGGTGATAGAAATTTGAAAAATAAATAAATAAAAATAAAAATAAAGCTAAAACCAGATTGTAAACAACATGAATTCTATAGAAGAGCTGCCTTTTAAAATGCTTTGATTTAAAAAAAGTAATTTTAAAATATTACTGCACCCGAGCAACATATACCTTTTACACTAAATAAAATTGAGAGCTAGTTTGGTCTAGTGGTTAATGCGTCAGGCTAGAAGCCAGGAGGCTGTGAGTTCTAGTGCCGCCTGAGGCATGAAAGCCAGCTGGGTGACCTTGGGCCAGTCCCTCTCTCTCAGCCCAAGAGCCAATCAGGTGTGGTAGGAGAGTTCTAGTCCCGCCTTGGGCATGAAAGCCGGCTGGGTGACCTTGGGCCAGTCACTCTCTCTCAGCCCAACTCAACTCACAGGGTTGTTGTTGTGGGGAAAATAGGAGGAGGAAGGAGTATTGAGTATGTTCGCTGCCTTGAGTTATTTGTAAAAATAATAAAGGCAGGATAAAAAAAAATCTAAAAGCAAAGATTCTTCTAATATCTATAGAACTAATGTTGGCTATCTTGAGTTTCTGCAGTTGCATATTCAGTGGCAAGTCCATCGGGGAAAAGCTGTAAGTCTCACAGAATATAAGCTTCCCCTGTTACTACCAGTAATTATTCAAGACCTTTTAAAAGATGCAAATTGGGAGCATAATCATTATTGCCAGGAACTAGCTAGAATAATAGGGGCAAAGAACCAAAATAATTCAAGGCTACTAGAACGGGTTCATTAAAGTCGAAGACATTGCAGGTATTAATAAACAGAAACAGCATGTGGTCCAATTTAATTTGTTCACTGTCTGGAATGGGGGCTGGGGGCAGGGGAGAGAAAACATTCCACTTTTATTCTTTCCAGCCCAATGGAATGTTGGAAATCAATTATGAAAAGGGATTCAGGATGCTGAAAACAGAACAGGACCAAATTTGCTATGATGGGAAGAACCGGTAAAAGAAAGAAGATTGAAAATAGGCCAAGTTCAGACCAGGACTACAGAGAAAAAAACATCCAGAAAAATCCTCCCTCCTACATAACTATGGGAAGGGCACTAATTGGAATGCTATTGACTGTCCTAGTGTTTCTCAATCTCATCAACTTTGATTGGTGGACTTCAATTCCCAGAATTCCCCAGCCTGCAGTCTACCCATCTTAAAGTTGCTGAGATTGAGAAACATTGGACTCTTCCATTCTAAGCCATCCTCCCCTCTAGCCATGTGACCCACAGCCCACCCGGTGCTTCCTAATGCACCCAAACATACAAACACACCTATAAGGAACAGATACACACTGGTAACACATATGCCCGCACCTGATTAGACCTTGGGGAGAAAGTGTACATACAGACCTACACATATAAAACATGATACTTCATTACACTGAAGCAAATAGAGATTTTACAGGTTGGATATTTCAGCAAGGCAACGATCTGAAAGATGTCTCCTAATCAACCATGAAGTATTTATAGAATATACCAATAAAGGTTTTAGAATAGGTTTCACAGTCCCCAGGAGGGAATATGATTGAAAATCTATGCGAGATCTCAAACATGGACTGTACACAAAGGAGACCTAAGATTATTTCTGAGCTAGGAGAATTCTGCAAGGAAGAGTGGGAAAAAATTGGTAAAGAAAGACTCTTAGCTGGCTACAGGAAGCGTTTGGACACTGTCATTTGTATCAAAGGGTGTGAGACACAATATCAACTGAAAGGGTGTCCAAACTTCTTCACTGGCCATATTCACTCTTTTCTTACTCCGAATTTGGAAACAACTGCACATAAATAGAAAGTATGCACTCAAATTTACCAAAAGATGCCATGCTTAACTTGGTACCATCCAGAGATTGTGCCAGTTTCTGTTCAGTTAGGGATTCAATTAAATATACAAATTTGTCAGGGGTGCCCAAATTTTTGCAGGCAACTGTATAGGCCAGTGTTTCTCAACCTTGGGAAGTTGAAGGTCTGTGGACTTCCAGAATTCCCCAGCCAGTTGCTGGCTGGGGAATTCTGGGAGTTCAAGTCCACACATCGTCAAACTGCCAAGGTTGAGAAACACTGCTGTAGAGCCTCGGCATCCTTCCTTCCGTGCATCTATTGCCATACAACCATCAAAACACAGCCATCACTGAAGAGTTAACAGGAAACTTTACTGATTTTCTTCTACTGTAAGGAATATCCCATTACTTTACATGTCTGCTTGAGAAACACATGCAGATTAGTCAAATGCACATCAATATGTCACCAATTAAGGCAACTGGATAAGCAAATCCATCAGCAGCCAGGCAAAATCTGGCAGCTGTTTACAGTTTAATAGTAACTGATTGAATTCTCTCAATTTATAACCGGCAGTACAGATCTATCTATCTATCTATCTATCTATCTATCTATCTATCTATCTATCTATCTATCTATCAAATGTGTCACCGTCCATCTCCTCCGACCGGAGGGACTCTAGGCGGTTTACAATACAAAATAAATATACAATAAAATTCGAATAAATATACAATAAAATTCGAATAAAATCCCACTAAAACTAAAACTAAAACAATTTCTTAACTACCCCAGCTCATAAAATCCAGATGGCTGTGATCTCCTTCAGTCGTTATGTAGGAGGGGCACTTAAGGCACCAGCCAACCCCAAGTATGTCGATTCTCCTCCCGGCCCCAAGCCCGGTGGCAGAGCCAGGTCTTCAACTTCCTCCGGAAGGCTAGGAGCGATGGGACTGATCTCACCTCCAGGGGCAAGATGTTCCAAAGGGCAAGCACTACTGCTGAGAAGGCCCGCCTCCTGGACCCCGCCAGATGGAATTCTCTTATTGACGGGGTCCGCAGCATGCCCTCTCTGCGTGAGCGGGTGGGACGGGCTGATGATACGGGGAAGAGGCGGTCCCTCAGGTAACCCAATCCCATGCCATGTAGGGCTTTAAAGATGATAACCAACACCTTGAATTGGACCCGGAAGCAAACTGGTATCCAATGCAGCTCACGTAGCAAAGGTGTTATGTGCGCCCTTCTAGGGGCGCCGGAAATAGCCAGCATGGCCGCATTCTGGACCAGCTGAAGCTTCCAGATACTCTTCAATGGTAGCCCCATGTAGAGTGCATTGCAGTAGTCTATATGGGAGATAACAAGGGCATGAGTGACCGTCCGAAGGGCTTCCCGATCCAGGATAGGTCGCAACTGGTGCACAACACGAAGCTGTGCAAAGGCCCTTCCTGCCACGGCTGCCACCTGCTCTTTGAGCAGGAGCCGTGAGTCCATGAGGACCCCCAGATTAAGCACTGGGTCTGTCTGGGGCAGTGCAACCCCATCCAGAACTAAAGATGACAAAGTCCCGGATACGGAAGAGACCTTAACCCACAGCCACTCCATCATACCAGGGTTCAGCCGAAGCCTGTTGTTCCCCATCCAGACCCCTACAGCCCCAAGGCACCGAGAGAGGGCAGTCACAGCATCTCTTACCTCACCCGGGATGGAGATATACAATTGAGTATCATCAGCATATTGATGATACCTCATCCCGTGGTGACGGATGATCTCGCCCAGCAGTTTCATGTAGATGTTAAATAGGAGAGGAGAGAGGACCAAACCCTGCGGCACCCCACAAAGGAGAGGTCAAGGGTTGGATCTCTCCCCCACATCACCACCGACCGGGACTGGCCCTGGAGGAAGGAGGTGAACCAGCGCAGAACTATGCCGCCCACCCCCAACTCCCTGAGCCGACCCAAAAGGATACCATGGTTGATGGTATCGAAAGCCGCTGAGAGGTCAAGAAGAGCGAAGATGGATGCACTACCCCCATCCCACTCCCACCAGAGGTCATCCATAAGTGCGACCAATGCCATTTCTGTCCCATATCCTGGCCTGAAACCTGACTGAAAGGGGTCCAGATAATCCGTTTCATCCAGAATCCTCTGGAGTTGCAACACCACCACCTTCTCAACCACCTTCCCTAAAAAGGGGAGGTGGGAGACTGGATGAAAATTGTCCAGCACAGTTGGGTCCAGCGATAGTTTCTTGAGGAGGGGGTGCACCAGCGCCTCCTTAAAGGCAGCTGGAAACACCCCCTCTCCCAAAGATGTATTAACCATCACTTGGACCCAACCATATGTCACGTCCCGAGCTGCTTTCACCAGCCAGGAGGGACATGGATCTAATTGGCAAGTGGTGGCATTTACTGTCTGGAGGATCCTGTCCACTTCCTTGGGTCCAACAGGATCAAACTGTTCCCAGATAACATGGTAAGTACGATCCCTTGGTATCTCTACAGACCCTGCCTCACGCTTGGAGTCTAGCGTGGAGCGGATCCGAGCGATTTTGTCTTGCAGATGCTCCGAAAACTCCTCTGCACAGCCCTGTAGGTGGGTCACTGCACCCACCTTCCCCAAAAGGGATTGAGTGATTTTAAATAGGGCCATTGGGTGGCATTCTGCAGACGCAATAAGAGTGGAGAAGTATTGACGCTTCATCGCTCTTACCACCACCAGGTAGGCCTTAATAGCGGCTCTGGCTTGTGTTCGGTCAGATTCAGTCTGTCTTCCTCTAGCAGCGTAAACCACGGGGAGCATCGAGTATGATGAGGCAAGAGAGGTCACACAGGCGCAATCCTGTCCAAGGCCCCAGCTGCCTCCCTATTCCTCTGCTGGACCGTGCAGCAGATCCCCAGGTATAACCCCCAGCTCCCTCTGAAACCCAGCCGGGTCCCTCGGTCGCCAGGGGCAGACCAATCGAATGGGTCCTACCTCCCTGTGGAGGGGGGCGGCACGAGAGAATCTCAAGGCCACCAGGGTGTGATCTGACCATGACAATGGGGAGAGATGTAACTCTCCCCTCAGGTCACATTGCCACTGCTCCGACAAGAAAACTAGGTCCGGGGTGAGGCCACTGTCTCGAGTTGGGTCCTGAATAATCTGGGACAGGCCCACGGCTGCCATGGTAGCCATGAATTCCAGAGCTGCTTCCGAGGCCCGCCCCAGGGAAGGCAGGTTGAAGTCCCCCCAACACCATAAGCCTGGGGAACTCCACTGCCAGACCTGAGACGGCCTCCAGCAGCTCAGGCAGGGAGGTCGCTATGCAGCAGGGAGGCTGGTACAGCAGCAGAACTCCCAACTGTTCTCGAGAACCCAGCTTGAAGAACAGGGTCTCACAGCCGGCCACTTGTGGAGCGGGGCCCCTGTCGCACAGTTGCTCAGTTCCTGTTCTTAACAGTTTAAAGCAGTGTTTCTCAACCTTGGCAACTTTCAGATGTGTGGACATGGCTGGCTGGGGAATTCTGGGAATTGAAGTCCATACGTCTGAAAGTTGCCACAGTTGAGAAACACTGGTTTAAAGCAATCTAAGACCATTTCTGAACTGTAAAACAGTGACTCAGCCTTGTATTTTACCTACATTAACGACACCAACAATAAGCAGGAAGAAGTGCTCCAATGAGCAACAATGAGCAAAAAACCTGTTGTGACTTCTTTTTATCATACTTTTACAGTTGTCCGTATCCTACTTATTTATAAGTTTAAATTTATAAGGCCACCCAAATCACAACAACTCTATTATAGCCATCACAACTGAAATATTAAGATGCTCTTATAAATTGAATGCCATCAAATCGAACTGTTTTTTAAATTGTGAGTTCCTTTAAGAGCATGATATTAAAGAGAGATAATTAATGAAAAGTGCATAGTTTTTATGCTAGGCAGATTCCAATATTCTTGCACTGGAGAAGAACTTGCGTCCCTAAACTAGAGAAATAACGACGTCGCCTGAATTATTTTGACAGAGAACTGTACTGTATAGAGAGCCGCCGGCTTCTCTGACCAATTTCTTTGGCAGCTGAGTTTGCAATGCAGCCCAAACGTAACGAGCTGGGCTGCAGACTTCTCTTCAGCTTGCCTAAGGAGCCCCAGTTAGAAACAAGCACGGGGAATTTTTTTAATAGCAGTACATGAAACACAAAGGCTGTTCCCATAATGCACTTAGGAGTTCTTGACAAATGCTATGAAGTCACCGATTCAGAGCAGGGAGGGTACCACTTCGAGGGAGGGTGGGAAGGAAACAAAGGCAGATAGAACCACTGAATCAGCAGGCACCTTCCAGGGCACAGCGAAGACTGTTGGCAAGGAGACTGTCTTCGGAGTTGTCCGGAGGAAGGGGAGCTGTCATTAGGCAAAGCAACAGCGACACACGGCCTGGCCTCAGAGCCTGGTAGGATTTGGCCACAGAGGATTTCCAGTCTGTCCTAGCTGAGCTGCAACCAGACAGTTGCAAGCCACGGGCCATTTGATGGGGCAGCTACCCATCTGACTGAGACAAAAAGCTGTGGGAAGAAAGCAGCTGCAAACTGTGATTTTTTTTCCTCTAGAGCAGTTCTCCTCAACCTCAGCAACTTTAAGAAGTGTGGACTTCAACTCCCATGGCTGGCTGGGGAATTCTAGGAGTTGAAGGCCACACATCTTAAAGTTGCTGAGGCTGAGAAACGCTGCTCTAGACAGCAGTGTTCAATCTTCAGGGAATATCTTTTACACCAGCACTGATTCTACAGCCTGTCCACACAACAAAGACTCTGCATGGTACAAAGGATTCTGGGAAACCAGTTCATGCTCTTACGATGGGGCTATTGGGACCATCAGTCACTTCCGGATGACCTCCTAGCATCCGGACCAGTTTCCCACTTTGGGGGGAGGCAATCTGGCAAACCATCTTACAGAGCAGCTCATTCATCACTTCTCATCTTTTTGCTGGGAACTCTCCCAGCAAAGCACAAGAAAACTCAGGGCTTCCCAGAATGGGGATAAACATTAATATACTCACTAAATGTCAGTCCAAAAATGCTGCTGCCCTGCCATTTGTTTGCAGAACTAAGCTGCAAAGAAGACATCTGTAAGATGCTTTGACCAACTTTTTGAAAGGATGTTGGAAATGAGATTATGCTAGATACTGGAAAGTCATAAATTCCCAGAATGTACCACAGGTGTTAGTCCAACATAAAAACAGAGCAACAGGCTCCAACTTGGGGAACAAAGGCCTTTTTCTGTCTAGGAGGGGATAACACTGTTTACGCTGCATTCTGGAAAGTGGAGCATACATCAAGCTTTATGCTCTCTGCATAAAGATCCAGCTTTGTCCATTTTTCCCTCAGAGAAATAACGTCGATGCTGCTTTATCAGATTCCCTCACAGATGGCAAAGCCTGGATTCCTCTATGATGGGGGATATGAGCTAGCGACAATCCCCACATCCAAAATGCTCCTGTTCTTTGCCTGTTCTGGACACAGGAAACATGCTGTGATATTATGGCATGGGCTAGAAACAAAACAGGAAGACAACGAAGCCAAGAAGTTTGAACAGAGAGAAATGCTGGTGATTTCAATTGGTGCCAATGAAAGAGAGAAGATTTTTTTTCCCTAAATAAATAAAACCTTGCTAGAGGCCTTCGGTTTAAGCGGGATCCAGCAGCACTTCGCAACCCAGAGATCATTCAAATGTCAATTTCCTCATCTCTCCTTCCCCCTCTTTTCTCCCAGCTGCAAAGGAGCCGAGACATACCTTTGCTGCCCCTACCTGAGACAAGGCAGGCTGGCCCAGAAATAAAACAAATAAAAGTGCAGTTCGCAACAGCTCCCTCCTCACCCTTTTCCTCTCCAGAAAACAAGCCCTGGCAGAAGAAACAAACTTTGTTTTTGGTCACAGAACATGAGTCAGTCGCATACAGCTCTCCGTGCCTTACTAAGAAGAGCCAGCAGGAAGCAGAGGCAATTCCCACATCTGGGGATTGCTAGGCCTGGTATCTGTGCAGCTGTACAGAGAGCAGCTGTATCTCCCACACTGAAGAGTCTTTGTGCCAGAGGATTTAGAGGGGGTTATATCTACAGATTGCCAAGACTCATGAAAGGACCTCTTCCTTTTTCTTGGGCGCTTTTAACAGAATGGAGCTTCTGGGAGCAGCTAAACCCTCAGTCGCCCTAATTCAGCAGCTCGGAGAAGGGGGGCGGGCTGGTGTTTCCTTTGGCATCCTGGCTTTCCAAAGGCCAGCCCTGGTGGCACCTCGGAGAAAACAGCCAGATGCGGCCGGGGAGCTTGGATCGGGGTTGGCAATCAAGAGGAGGCCTTCAACTATTGGGGGCAGGGAGAATTTTTCCAGGAACTGCACAGTAGAGGCACTTTTAAGGGAATAAGTCCCTTTTTGCAGCGAAAAAGGAAAGCTACGAGGGGGGGGGGGGGTCCCGTGCCAGGCGGGCTCCCGCCTTAAGGTCCCCAGCGCCTCCCGGGCTCCGTCTAGAGCAGAGAGCCGAGCCCCTGAGCAGGTGCAGAGGGCTTCCCAGAGTGCAGAGAAGGGGGCGGCGGGCGCCCCGGAGCGCCTGCCTCCCTGCCACGTCCCCGCCCGACTTCCCTGCCGGGACGGGCCCGGGCTGCCTTCGCCCCCCGGCGGCTGCTCGCAGAGCTTCCCGCGGCGCACCCAGCGGCCCCGCCGCCGCTCCGCTCACCCAGCCCGCTGATCTCGTGGCGGAGGCCGACGCGGGTCCGCTCCTCCACTATGGCCCGCAGCATCTGCTGAAGGGAGCGGTCCAGCTCGCCGCCGCCGTCCTGCCGCCCGGGAGCCGCGAAGGAGGCCATGCCAGCAGCGCCCGCCCAGCGCCGGGCATCTCAGGCGCCCGGGCCGGACCGCCCCTCCGCTGCCCCAGCCGGGAGGCCGGCCAGCCTGCCGGGCCAGAGAGCTACTGCGGGGGCATGGCGGCGCCGCCCCCTCCTCCCGGGCAGGCTTCCCCCTGGCTGCCCGGCGCCGCCGCTTCCGCCTCCTCCGCCCCCGCAGCAGCAGCAGCCGCCGCCGCCGCCGCCGCCGCCGATCCGCAGCTGGCGGCGCTCGCCTTTAGAACGCTTCCTGCCACCCGCTCGCCTCGGCGCGCCGCAGCCAATGGGAGGCCGCGGAGAGGGGAGGGCGTGGCCGGACCCGGGCAGGGCCCTGACGTCACCCACGCCCGGGCCGCGCCGCGCTGCAGCCTGACCCGGCTCGGCCCGGCCCGGCCCGGCCGGAGCAGGGCCAGGGTGACCCGGCGCGTGCCCGGCCGCCGGCCCCCCGGCACCAGCCCCGGGCGCCCCGCCGATCTCGGGAAAGGTAAGGAGGGCAGCCGGGACCGGTGGGAACTGCCCCGCGCCGCCCCCTTCGTACGTGATTGCAATAATACCATTATTACGGTCCGTTTTATGTCTTCCAGGGGACCAGCAGAAGGGCCGCTAACCGGACTGCCTTGCAATGTTGATTCTGGTCCAGAGGCCCAAACAGCGGAGTGCGGCTATCGCCCAGAGGGTTAGCGGAAGATAAGACGACAGGCCGGTAGATTAAAAACGCAAACCTATTGAGCGATTAGCGAAGACCGTGCTTTGATCGCGGTCGCGGGATTGCATCATGCCGAGCCCACGGCTGTGCGCTTGCATCACGGCGTTGCAAGACTCCCGTGGGGACGGCCCTGTAAATCGGTGGCATAAATGGTAAATAAAGAAGACCTCGCCCCCGCGGGCCATCCTTTGCCGGCCTTGCCGGCTGGGAAATTCTGGGAGCTGAAGTCCACACATGTTAAAGTCCCCCAGGTTGAGAAACCGTGTCCTAGTAGGTTGTAGGCCAACCAAGCAGGTGGAATTTGTGACTTTGGCACCGGCAAGAGAACAACACAGCCAGAATCAGTTTTATTGTGAGATTCCACCTCACCTCCCACAACAAGCAATTAAGTGCTGGTAATCCTAAGGAAGGAGTTAGTCTTTACAACTGGAGTTTGGGTTTGAAGACAGTAAAAAGGACATCCCGGTTTTTGGAGACAGAGGACAAATTGAAATAATAAATACAACTCTGTTCCTCCACCAGAGTCTCCTTATGGGCCCTCCAGTGCATACCCATGGGAATATGTCACAAGAGGCTGAGATGGGTTGGTGCTTCCCCAAACCTGGGAAGGTTCAAAATGTATTTATGTTAAAGGAAAACAAGGAAACAGCACAGAATATATAGGCATTTCTTCATATTATTTAGTTTGGCTCTCACCTTCTGTCAGCTTCAGAGCCTGGCAGGTCTGCCGCCGATTTCTTATTCCTTGCTTAGACTGGGTCAGAGCTAAAAATAAAATGATATTTTCTGCTATTTTATCATATCTTGGGGTCCTTTTGAATTTGTGAAAATGCAGAGGAGCTTTACAAATTGAGGGTTTACAGGTAGTCCTCGCTTAACAACCATTCATTTAGTGATGGTTTGGACTTACTACAGTGCCGGGAAAACTGACTTGCAACCAATCCTCACACTTACAACCATTGCAGCATTCCCCCCCCCCCCCCGTCACGTGATCAGATTTCGGGCTCTTGGCAACTGGTTCTCATTTATGGCTGTCACAGTGTCCCACGATCATATGATCACCATTTTTTACCTTCCCAGCTGGCTTCTGACAAGCAAAATGAATGGGGAACCTTGTGATTCGCTTAACAACTATGTGGTTTGCCTAATGACCACAGTAATTTGTTTAATGGCTGCTGCAAAAAAGGTAGGATTTGCTTAATAACCGCTTCGCTTAGCAACCAAAATTCCGGTCCCAGTTGTGGTTGTTAAGCGAGGACTACCTGTATTCCCACTATATCATGCTACCAAATTTGGCCTGCTTTTGTACCTGGTGAAACACCCCAAATTATCACTTTGCTGATATAAAGAAAGATGCAGTGTTTCTTTTCTGCTTTTCTTTGTTCCTGAATGTAAGGTATAATTGTTACTGAAGACACCTTCTGATAATATGCAGTGTACAAATTCTTTTTCAGACTGACTTTGGCAGATTCCATGGATGCAACATCTGTCATCCTCTTTCTTGTTAGGACTTTCGGTGGCTTGGAGGTTTTGAGTATTCAGCTTGTGTTCCTCTCTTACTTACTTCTCTGGTGAATTTTAATAATCAGATTGGATATTGGGTGATTTGTTTTAGCTGAACAGCCTTAAATTTGGTAAACCGTTTTTTTTCCCCCCTGAAAATAGGTTGGACTTTGAAGAAGCAGGATAGGAAGAGTATTGATGTTTGTGAACTTTGGTGTTGGAGAAGACTCCTGAGGATACCACGGACAGCCAAGAAAACAAACCGGTGGATCATTGAACACATCAGCCCAGAGCTCTCACTCGAGGCACCAATGACCAGGCTCAGGTTATCCCACTTTGGACACATTTTGCTCTCTGGAGAAGGCTGTAATGCTGGGAAAGGTGGAAGGAAAGAGAAGAAGAGGACGACCAGCTGCAAAGGGTGGGGACTCAGTTACAGTGGCGATGGGGGTACCGTTGGGAGACCTGAAGAACCAGGTTAGGGACAGATTGTCATGGATCTATGTGGTTACTAAGAGCTGACAACAATTTGATGGTGCATAATCAATCAGTCCAGTCAGTCAATATCTGGAAAAGAGAAGACAGGGTTAGGGTTCATCCCTGGTGAACAAAGTCAGCCTGTCCTTTCTAGAAGAAAGATACAGTTGGTTAAATCTCTCAATAAAGATGGTGTTTCTGCAACTAAGGTTTTTGACCCCCAGCTGGAAAAATCTGTTCTTGCTTCAGATACAATCAAAGCGGGTGCTTCTAAGGTTGCCCTCCAGATGATGGTGAAATTGCAGTCCATGTGTAATATTATGAAATCCAGTCATCACAAAATCCATAAGGAAATGCTTGGTATCCATAGAAATATTTCTTCAGCAGGTAAGAAAATAATTTGAAGACCAACATGAGATTTCTTTGCGATGAAGTAAAAGTAAACACAATATACTGTAGGCCCCCAATGCCCAAAGCTCGAGGACTTAGAGACGATTATTGTACCTTCTCAGGAGCCAAGATTAAAAACAGCTGAACTTAAATGCAAGCAAAGAATATAGATTGGTGTAAAAGAGATCTAATAAAAATTCAAGGAGATTTCAACCTGTAGGCATTTGAAACTCATTGGCCTACCTGTAGATATTGAAGGTGCAGATCCAGTGCTTGATTTTGTGGAACAAAAATGAGCTGAGATTCTCTTTCACTTCCTTCTGATCTTGATTTGAAGATTCAAGATGCTTATCGTGTACGCATCAGAGTTAATATTCCTAAAAGGGCAACTCCCATCATTATTAAGTTTGATAGAGTGGCTATTGGAGACTTGGTGTTAAGAATTTTTTTTAATCTATGGTTGTTATATGTAGTGCTACAAATGAAACTTTTTAGTTTAAATTTCTTAAGTTTTATTTTTATGATACTCCAATGCTTAGATTGTTGAGTTGATATTAAAGGTATGCATCATCTTGAAAAGTTTAGAAATTTGTTTAACAATTAAATAGGGATAACATTGATGTCATTCATACTGGAAACTCATATCTTACATGAAAAATCTCTTGCTTGAAATTGGTCGGATGGTTTATCATAAATTAGTGCTATTAAGATTAAGGGAGTGGTTTTTATTTTATTCAGTACATCTACAAATATAATTTTGGTTCACGACTATTTGGATAATGAAATAGATTTTAGTATTCTTTGTTTGAAGGTATTTGTTGTTTTCTTATTATTCTCATGGTAAATTTTAGTGGTCCCACAAAAAGTAGACCTGAAGAAATTTCATGGATGCTTTCACAATGCCTTTCGATCATTTAATCATTGGTGGAAATTTTCAATTGGATAGAAATATTTCTCCTAAAAACGTGTTGATAATCAAAATTGGGAAGTGGTACATCCCCAAACATTTGGGCCAGGGGGTTAAATGAGCCCGTGGTTTTATTGTTTTGTTTAGCGATTAAAGGGGTGAATGGTTTTTCGACCCCAGGTGTGTGTTACACTTGTTTTGTATGTTGATGTTATGAATTAATGTTACTTTTTTGGTTTTAATCTTGTATACCACCCAGAGTCACATTTGCCTAACCATTTCCCACTGCTGGTGCAAAAGCATTGCTTTGGAGGAGTAGAAGAGCAAACGGCTTACTCTCTTGAAATCTCTTCCTCTCCAATCTCTCTGTGGGGGTGGGGTCAGGCAAAGGAGAAATTGCCTACAGAAGTTGCTCTCTTTATTTCTTCCCCCCTTTCGCAGAGTAGAGAGTTTGCAGAGAAAGAGATTTCAAGAGAGTAAGCTGTTTGCGTTGCATCCCTGTGGCTCCCAGCCCGGGCTGCCAGTGCAATTACATTGCTCTCATTGTGTAGAGGTCTTGCAACCTCTTTCTCTCCAATCTCTGCTCTGCAAGGGGGAAAGAAAGGGAAAAAAACAGGTCAGGCACAGGACAAGGCATACTGACTGTAATGGTAATCATGTGACTGGGGAACACTGCGAAGGTCATAAATGGGCCATAAAGTTATTTTTTCAGCACCGTTGTAACTTTGAACAGTCATTAATGAGTGGTCTGTGAGTGAGGACTATCTATAGTAGGACATTCTATTGGAAAATATGGGCAAGTGTGAAATAGTACCTTTAAATCAATCACTTTGTAATAGTTGTTTTAAGGAATTTCTAACACCTTCAGATAGAATTTTTTTTCCCTAATATACAACAGCAGCAATATAATCAACTCGAGCATGTTTCGATAGCTCAGTATGGGCCAGATGCTTTAACTGCCTCAGAAGAACCTAAGGGGCTCTCATTTTTATGGAGTCTGCTTGTGAAATCAACTTGATTTTTTAGTTAGATTAGAAACTTCAACATATTTTTAAAGTTGAAATTACTGACGTGTATGATTTATGGAATGACCAGCTTGAATAACCAATTACGGAACATGAATTAATGCAGATTTTAAAAATGCTAAGCTTGTTTCTTTGGACTTGAAGTTGAAATTAATTGATAAAAAGATTTTATTCCCAGTTTATTGGCTGCCCCAAAGAATGCATCAGAAAAGATGGACTGTAGATTTTTTTCATTGGTGATACGAGAGATTTAAAGGTATGTTAACCAAATGGTTTGTTCTTTATTTATTTTTGGACTAATATTATAACACAGTAGGTTCATAGGTAAATGTTGTCATGTTGTAGGTGTGAATATTATCTTGAATTATATCCCAAAATTGTGGACTATGATTGTTTCTGAGTAACTTTGGTTACATCTGGTATAGAGAGTATCTAAGGGACTGGAATATTGGGAAACTGGAAAAGTACTACCATTCCAGATGTCAAGGACTGGACTCAACAGATTTATCCATTTATCCTATTTTTCCTACTCATCAAAGAATGACATAATATACTTCCTTTTGGCATAGATTTCAACATACGTTACAGAGAAAAAGGTTTATATGTGATTTGATACTTTGTTATTGAATAAATATATTTAGATGATTTATTTCATTTTAACATGTTAATTATTTGTTCTTTTTCTTTTCATTTAGGCAGTGTAGCTTAACAATTAGATTATATGTCGGATGGGTGCATATTACGTTTTTTATTTGATTTTTGTGAGGTTTTTGTTGTAAGTTTTCTGTGTATTTTTTTTAATTGCCATAAAACAAATAATCTTCCTTGTTAGCCTGGTTGAATCAAATAAAGGCATTTCCTTCTGTGAACAAATGCTTAATGACCTATCCCAAATGGAAATCTAGAGACTTCTGGGAGAGGGGAAAAAAAATACACCATAATTGAGGGAATAGTGTATCTTCATCCTGTGACTTACAGTTGCGCAAAAAATTTAAAAGTTCAGTCTTGCTGACTTTGGAAGTCCCTGTTGTGAGTAGACACCCAGCCTAAAAATGTGCCATTCAGACCTCCATTCCAAGCCTGGAATATTTGAAGATCAAACTGCTTGAAGTTGTACACAGCACTTGGAAAGTGATGCTGGAAAGTTTTACATTTTTACATTTCAAACCAAAGTTTTACATTTCAAAATACATTTCTATTTACATACAAACCGTGAAACATTTTGCACCCCTTCATTACAACTGCATGCCATTATTAGGGAGATTTTTCCTAATTTTCTTTGCATAGTGTATTACAATTTTATGATTTAGATACATATTTACAAAAGGCTTGAAGATACGGAAGAAAAAAGTGGCATTGAAAACAAATATTTCAGGGATATATTAGGTACAATTTTGGCTTTCTACTCAAGGTAGGAGGCAATGCAAAGTCTAAATGCAGAATATGATTTTAATGGCATTTGTAGATGAAGTATTTTTGGACTAATCCAATTTCAGCCAAGTCAGTTTTATCTGCATGGATATTCAGCTAACGTCCTTCCATGCAATATGCCTAAAACTGATTATGCTGTTAGTGAAAGTCAGTAGGAGATCTATTAGCATGAAGACAGTCGCCTCTCCTCCTGTCAGGAATTAGCACAGGCTCTTATTAGGGATTGAGCACAGCACCATTCAGCAGAGCCCGTGAACTCTCAAAGCCAGTCGTTGGTATTTTGCTGCCCAAGACAGGCGTGTAGGCGGACATAGCTCGCAAAGGTTATTCTGGCATTTAAATCAAAATATCTCCCCCACCTCATTTTTCTCTTGTTCATTAGTAAGTTAGTTTAGTTTGTTTGGAACTGCTTTCTCCTAATGTTTTCCTTTGTTTTTTTTTAAGTGTATTTAGGTGTTTTGTGCATTTTTTCTTGTAATTTGTAAATACAGCTTGGGGGGGAAAGATTTAAAAACTCACGTATTCTTGTTCACTTTTCCCAGAACTGATATCCTCCAGAAGTATTGGACTCCAGCTTCTTAATTCCAGCCAGGATCGCCAAGGAACTGAAGTTCAATACCTGTGAAAGGCACCAGCTTGGAGAAATTGAGAATGTTAGAAATTCTCAGCCGTCTTTGCCTCAGTCAGTTAAGAATGCCTGAACTGGCTGTCTCTCTCGTGCTTCTGTCCCTGAAGGGGGACTGTCCATTTAGGAAACCATTAAGAGGCTTCCAGAAACATTAAGGCTCTTCTAGTTGGTCCCCAGCCACTCATTCGTGGTGATCAATCTGGTGGTGCAACTCCCAACAATGGAGGATTTCAGCATGGTCCCACTCCAGTGTGGCGAATGTCTTTTTCGTTCCACCGACATGTGGGAAAGCAGTTCTTAGCCTTACGTTCCTAGGATCGTGCTCATTATGTAATGAGGACAGATCGATTCTTTACGGTAAACAGTTACGTACTTTTAGAAACCTTCTAGAAGCTGTTGAGTCTTCCTGAAATGAAGCTTTGGCATGGTGGTTCCTGCCACACAGGAGATATATTGCTGGAGTAATGAAAGATGAAGGGCCTGAGATGTTCCGTTTCAGAGATTTCAATTAGATAAGACAGATATGAAATTGGTTAATGCTTGAAAGCAGCTTCGGGAACACATTCTCAAAAATTTAAAGCCGGAGAAGTAATTGTTGGAAGCGTGTGCCTTTCAAAGGCACGTTGACAACAGTCCCCAAGTGGTCCACATTATTAAGCCAATTAGGAAAGACATCCCAATGTTCAGCATTTGCAATTATATTTTTGTCATTTGGGGGAAAAGGCTCCAAGCAGCTTTGGCTATCTTTAGAGAGGCATAGATGGGCAGGCACTGCCACGTGTCTGTGTGGCCAGGAACCATGACTCAACTGACCTCTTGGGGATTTTGTGAAATTAAAGTGGGACAACACCTATATATCCATTTTCTTGAGTCCTTTGGAGGAAAATAGGACACAAAAATTATCTAAAAGGTGCCACCTATAACCACATTTGAAACTGACAAATGCCATCTGTGCAACTGGTGGACTGCAGGGCTGGGACGTTCCACCCTTCAGTTTGGAATGCAAGGTTTGTGATCAGTACTGTCCTCTCTCCTAGACCACTGTCCTCTGGCCCACACTCCAGATCTGACCGTGTTCTACACACCCTCCCTCAAAATGTGGCTTTCTCAGCAGGCCTGGGGATCTCAGTGAAATGGAGAATTCCTGAGATGGCTACATTGCTTGTGACATTGACAATGCTCTTCTTGTAGTCTTTTTGAAAGAATATTGATGTTTTTTATTGTGGAATGTTTTAATGGTTGTTTTTTACAGTTCTTTTTTACAGGTGTTCTACGCCACCCAGAGTCACGTTTGTTAGATGGGTGGTTATATAAATGTGAAGAATAAATAAAGTTTAGAGCTGGTTTGTTTTTGCATTACTGTACATTTATCTACAGCTACTAGAACCAAAATGCAAGATAACCACTAAAGGGCAGCAAAAGACTAGAGATTTGTGTGACTCTTTGCTGCCCTCGAGTAGTCATCATCTGATTTTTGAAGTCCAGGTCTGGTAGTCCTACAATTATCTGGCTTCCCCATCTCTGTTTACTTGCAATGGGATTAACTTGAAATGGAAGGTTGAATACTGAACCAACTCTCCAAAGTGTCCAGAAATTAGAGTGGGGTGTTGCTCTGATATTAAAGACCTATGGCTTTCTCAATAGATTGGGTTCGTATAAAACATTTACTCATGATTTACTTAACCATAGTTTAGTCAATGAAGCCCCATTTTCTTGGTTTTGGACATACAGTGACCCATAGCTAACTACATAGGCTTTCATCCCAGGCCATTCTAAGCTAACAGTGTGTTGCTTAGTGTCTGTCATGAGTAAGGATGGCGAGCCACATTTCTTGGTTTTCTGAAGACATTTCTAAACGTATCTCCTTAATTGCTTGTTCCTCCCTCTTTCGATGGGAGTAGGAGTTTGTTAGGATTGATGTCCTAACAACCAGGAAACACACTGAGACAAGGAACTGGTCTCTAATATTTATTGCTAGTACTTAACAGGAATCCTAACAAACTGAAGAAGCGTGGGAAAACCCAGACATATAACCCCCAAGGGTTAAGGCGGTCCCGATCTGTGTCTCTTTGAATGGCTGAACAATTCATCAGTGCTACGCATGCGCTTGACAGTCTGGATGGGAGCCCCCTGCTCGCCATCCTTACTCATGACAGTGTCCCCATCAACCAGTCACCCAAGGTCTTCTCTGGGGGAGGGGAGTAGGGGGCTGTAAAAAAAATCGAGGTAGTGGCCACGTGCACAATTGACACCCCTGCAGTTGCTTCCATTTTTGCCAGCCGTGCTGCCTCTGAGATGTCCCATTACATGTATCCCCTTGGCTGCTGCACCATATAAACTTAGACAGGTGATCAATATTTAACTAAGGAAGAGCAGTGGAAGGTAAACACTTCCTTTGATCTGTGTCATTTTCTGCCTCTTGGAGAAAGAAAACACAGAGTACGAAGTGCAGATATTCGGGCCCCAAACCAGAATGGGCTGACTATCGTAATCATCTCCGTTCCTCACTGGAAGGAAAAGCAAATGAAACCATTTTTGCTAGAGGAGAAAAGTGAATTGAGTTGTCTTAAGGAAAAACGTTACGAATGACGGCATTCAGGCTTAAAGCAAGAGTGCAAATTTAGGCCATGTTCCTTGGGATCTGCAGGGAGGGAGAAGGCAGAACTGTGCAAATCTAGACTTTCTATACCAGTGCTTCTCCACCTTGGCAACTTTAAGATGTCTGGACTTCAACCCCCATAGTTCCCCAGCCAGCATCGCTGGGAACTGAAGTCCAGATATCTTAAAGTTGCCAAGGTGGAGAAACGTTGCTCTATCCAATAGGGAAAAAAATGAAGCTGTGGAAAAATGCAAGAAAGTTATGAATGGGAGAGTTCTTGATTGCCCCATCCCTCTGATGCAAATTCTGTTCAGTGCAGCTTGTTAAATCCAACCTTTTTTGAAAGTAGACAACAGTCCCACTTCACTGGCCAGATTTTATGAGTAAATGCTTACCATTCTGATGCAGCTACAAAGATCTAGGTGAAGCCAATTAGTGGCCTGCGAGGACCACAGAATTGGAGCAGAGCTTAACATAGCAGAGAAGTTGCGCACAGAAAAAGAATATTATCTTAAAAGAGCTTAAATGAGCACATCAGAGAAATACAGGTTATTGATCTTACACACTCAGCCCTCCGAAGCATAAAGAATTACACACTTAGACATAGTAAGTTCAAAAGTAAAGTAAAAAGAGTTACTGACTTTTGTTCTTGGTACCTCTGGTGGAAAAAAAGATGCTCCTTGTTTCTTCTGTTCTTTAACTATACTTAGTGATCTCTTAGCCCTACAGCTGCTAAGAGCTGCATGGAAGAAAGGGCTAGGCACATGGCTTTAGGCCCGAGATGGAGAGAGAAGCAAAACATGCTTCTTCTCAGATGGTGAAGAAGGCAGCAAGAGTGAGAGAGACGGGGAATGGCAACAAACAGCTTCCTCAATAGCATGGAGAATTGCATCCTGGGAACAAACTCAATTTACATGCTAATCGAAGCATGCTGATTTGCTAACACTTCCAACAGTAGGTAGGATCAGTAAAATCTTGCAGGATATCCTTGCAATTAGCCTATAATACCAGGGAGGAATGGCCAGGTACTACTATATGTTGTGCGAACAGATCTCTCCAACTGATTTCTGCTGCAGCATAAGCTTCAAGGCCATCTGGGATGGACAACAGAGGTCAGCCTCTCAGTGCTACTTTCCAACAAAGAAATGGCAGCTGAAATGGGCCATACAAAACTGCAGCATTTGAGTGCCTGATGTGCATCTCTTCCCAAATTAATGGATGCTGCCAGCGTAGACAAAATACCTACAGTCCTGACCCAGTACTTGATTCAAGTTGTGCCGATGCAGCATGTCTGTTGGACCCAAACATCTGAGAGAATCGTTTTGAAAAGGGGCATCTGTGCAGAAGGTGTCAGCATCTGAAAGATGGTGGGCATTGCTTCCAACACAATGCCATGCCCACCTTTTTTCAGATTTTGATGGCACCTGCGGACACTGCTGCCATCCGAGACTCTGGAACCCATTAGCTTTTGGGGAGAAGCACATAGGCAGCCGCAGTCAAACACTATTAACAAAATTAACCACAGGTTTAAATCTCTTCCTTTGGGATCAGCAAGATTTAGAAATGCTCAGCTTTTAAATATTAGGAATTTAACAATGTCTTTAGGCTGTATTCCATTTCTGTTCTAACCTGGATTTCGTCCTGCACAGAAGGATTCTGCACATTAGAGGACAGCACGGAAAAATATATGACACAATAGAAAATGCTATTGCCAGAAAGTTCCACAGAGGCTGCCACATCTTGCATTTCTGAGCACTTTCAGGGAGAGAGGGAGGGGTATAAACGCCGGTTGAATTCCACAAGCGTCCTCAGATCATTTCTCAGATACGGCCTCCTTTCAGTGAGATGAGCACGGTCAAGATTTGTAGCAACAATAACTCCATTTAAATGTGATGCAGTTAAATATTACAGGTTGGGAAGGCAAGTAGCGGAACCTGTTTGCACAGCTGATCAGCCGAATGAATAGCAGGTCAATGGGGGAGCGATGGACCGGTAGGCCTACCTGGGAGTTGCAATACTTTCTGCTCAGGTTCTGGGTGAGAAGCCACTCGGACGACACCACACTCAGTGTGTCAGTCAGACAATTTCTTTATGTTTTTTCTCGTTGGGCACTTTTTCTTTCCTGATTGTTCATTTAAAACATCTTAAATAACATTTGAAAGTTCATAATGGAATTTGCCCAGTAAAATATGAAGAGACACCTCTTTTTTTAAAAAAATTAGGCAACGTAAGTACAATAACGTTTAAAACCAGGCAAATATGGTTTGAAAAAGAGATCACGGGTCCTTTGTTCCATTTTCTGAATACTAAACTTTTGACCCGAAAGGGTATAGGTAGTCCTCAACTTACTACCACTATTGGGACCAGAACTTCTGTCAGTAAGCATTGCAGTCATTAAGTGACTTGCACCCAATTTTATGACCTTTTTTGCCACAGTCATTAAGCGAATCACAAGGTCGTTAAGCAAATTTGGCTTCCATTGGCTTGTCAGAAGCCAGCTGGGATGGTTGCAAATGGTGATCACGTGACCCCAGGACGCTGCAACCATCGCAATTACATGGTGGTTGCCAGGTGCCTGAATTTTGACCATGTGACTGCAGGAATGGTGTGACAGTCGTAAATGTGAGGACCAGTCGCAAGTCACTTTCAGTGCCGTTGTAACTTTGAACAGTCACTAAAGAAATGGCTGTAAGTCAAGGACTACCTGTACCTTTAGAATTGATCATTGAAAGGGAAAGGAATCCATTGAGAAAAGGTGGTGTTTTTAATTCAACATTTACAAATTCTTTATTTGTGGCTCTGCCCCTGCAGAGAGGGCATGGTTATCCCCTGGTGTCCTCTCTGGGGCCACAGCCACATGCAAGAAGAGAGCAGAGAGTGGGACAGACATTCAGAGAGCCCTCAGTCCAAATTCTGTGTGAAACCAACCCACACGACAAACCCTTGAATCTGATAGCTGGACAAGAAGAAGAAGGTTAGGCCGGCGAATGTCACAGGTGGAGTCTGATGGAATCTGGATTTGACTTCTTTTTCAGGTTTCAGTCTGGATTTTTTATTTCTGTTTTACTGGCTCAACCACTAAGATGTTGACATCCACAGTGCCAAGGGGGTTCACAGTTTCATCAGTTTCACATTCTGAAGCTGCTCATGGACCACCCCGTTTCAACACATTGCTACTTTCTCCAGTATCCTGTCTAACACCTGGCATGAAGCAGAGGAGAAATGCTCTGACCTTTATGCTGTTTGCTTACCCTACAGGGTGTCTGTGTGAATGAAACACCAAAAGCCCAGCTAGCCGTGACCTAGCATCGCCAACTTTAACGTTACCCCTGAGAAGGTCACAAATACTAGGTATTGTGGTTTGATCTATCAGAAATCTCGCCAAGTGTGCATCAGAAAATGAAGGCACTTGCAGGAAATTCTTCTTGTTTGACAATAAACAAGGGCTTCTGCAGGTGTGGTCAAAAAAGTCAAGATGGTAGCTGTGATGTGTCATCAAAGCTCTGCCTGGTTTTTATGTGCTTGGAGCACATTCAGATGGCTCAAAGCAAGTCTTTCCCTTATAAATGCCTTGGTGCAATTGTTTGGCCAGACCCAATGAGCAGCACCGTTAAAGGTAAGAAAAGGTAATATTTTCTTACTTTTACTTGAGGAATTTTGCAACATGAAAGAGTCAGCATAAAACACAGAGGAAGCAGAAATAGGCAAGAACACAAGAATATATTCAGATGCAGAGGGGTGACCAGAAAAGCCCATTCTCTCCCTGTACCTGTTGACCTTGGCTGGAAAGATTAAAAGAAAGCTTGAATTTAGAGTTAGCTGGAAAAAGAAGGGAAGCTGACTGTCCAGGTGAGAGGATAAGGTACATGCTGGGAAATCCCTCTGCAAGCATGTAAAAACAAAGGCCTTGTATTTCTTCAACATCTAGGCTACTTCCAAAGGGGCTCATCCACTGGGTGAGGTCCATCAGTTTGACCCTGTACAGCTCGGTTCCATCTGGTTTGGCTCCTTCAAGGAACTCTCCAGCTTTAGTAAAGCCATCACAACAGCTTCTGCTTATCTTTGGCTGATCTTGGGAGAGAGGTGGCAGAATTAAGTAGGGATGGATCTTGGATGAGAAACCTGCAAGAAATCTCAGAGTGAACATCTTGACCAGGAAGTCAGAAAAGAAATCAGGAAGGCAGTGGCATGTGGGTTCTGTATTAAGGAAAGGAATATCTACTAAAAAGAGAAGGCCCTTTTTCCCAGATTCCTACGTATTGGATCTACAGTCCCATTTCCTTAAATAACTGGGCCTGAAATGTATTGAATTTTTTCAGTTTTCATCTGAACTTGCTTTTGCGATGCTTGCTCTTCCAGCTGGATGCAAGGACACCTGCAGGGAGGTTAAAAAAATTCACAGTGGTGACTGCAACCTCATGATCAAGGCCCCGATTCTTTCTTATGTGTGCCACCACCATTTTGACTTTTTTTTAACACCACCACCCTGATACCCCTGCTTATGAGGAATCGCTCAAGGGCAGAAGGAGATTGAACAGTGGGAGATGTGGCATGCTGGGTCAAGTAGCATTCCTGATTGGGTCCTTTCGGACTAAAAATTTACCTGGCAGCCAACCTGAATCTCATGATTGGGAGGGAGAAATGGATAATTAACACCTCTGGCACAAACAGTGAACGGCCATTGCAAAACCTACATGTGTAAGAGGGATATCATATGTCTTGCAAATAGTGATTGTACGTGGGGAACGCTGTGTCGAACATCTTTAACCGATCAAACCCTGCTCAAAGGTATGGGGCTTGCCTATGAGCCCTGGAGTCAAGTGCCGGGCTCAGTGCATCTCCCTTTGCATGGTAGACCACGTCACGCTTACAGACTGGAGGGTGCGAAATCTAACTAAAATTTACCTGCTTGCTTCTTCTTTAAGCTTATCTGTAGTCTTGGAACCTCCCAAACTGGCTGGAGGACAGGAGTATCCCCAGGGCAGGCTAAAAAAAAGTCAAGAAGGTGACTACGATGGTGCAATTGCACATAAAAAACAGAGTCTGAATTGCACCATCGTGGGCGCCATCTTGACTTTTTGTACAGACACACCTGGAGACACACCTGTTGGGAATCTCCTTCTGCTGCACAACACATTCTTACCATGCAGGAGAGGGGAAGAGAATCACGTGGCTTGCATTGTACTCAGTTAACAATGTTGACCCATTAAGTTTAAGGCTGTATTCCTGGCTTGTTGTAGGGGATTGGGAATACCGGGGCTGGAAGCTAGACAGCAAAGTTGGGGAAAACCACAACAAGAACAGCACTTTCACGTTGTTTCCAAGACCTATCCCTGAAGTCATCAAGAATCCAGCTTAAGGGAAACTTTTGCTCTTCCAGCAAGGCTGATAAATGAGCTGAGATTTGGACAATACGTTCTTGGAGTTCTTGTTTGTGCTGAAGCATTAAAGCACTGAAATAAGCCGTACTGATATGGCGGGATTTTCTTCTACGTACGTAAGCCTAAGTCTCTTCTTTAAGGTTGTAATGCCGTAGTCGCTTCCTCAGTAGAAGTAACTCCAGTGGGCTCAGTAGTACCTAATTACCTCTGAGCATAATATATAGGGTTGCACTGCAAAGGATATATCAATAATAAATATGGCTACTAGAAGCCATGCATTTGCAATGGTCTTCTCAAGCAATGAGCAACGTAAGGAAAAAAAAACACTGTCTGGTTTCTGCCCAGAATCCATGAAGTGAAACTTTCCCCACAGATCACTTCGTGCTTTGAATATTTGGAAGGACCCCTTGCACAACGCACCCCTGGCTTTACTAGGTCCATGGCCTGATTCTCTGGTTTACCTTGTTTCCCAGCCTAGCTTTATGTTTGCCAGACATTAAGGACCTCCCTTTCTTTTCTTTTCTTTTTTCTTCAAAGCAGAAAACCTACCATTCTGGTCACAGCCTTTCAGTTGTCGAATTGGGTGGATTTGGGTGCTCTTTCTAGAAAGACAGAAGAAGATTCAGCCCTTAGACGCCAGCCATGCAGCTTTATGGTGTGAAGCTGGGTCTGCTTCTGTTTTTCATTGGCAGCTTGGGATCCGGGTGGGCCATTCCGTTAGAAGGTCTTGAGAAAACCAGTAAGTATGACCTCCTTCAGTCAAACTGAGATTGGAACTGCATGAACTGATGTGGACATCCCCAACTGGGGCCGTCCAGATGGGTTAGTTCAGAGCTACTGTGATGCCTAGCCAGAAGGACCACAGGGATTATCGGTCAAGATTATCTGAAGGCACCACAAGGAGAAGGTCCCACAAATGCATCAAGTTGGTCATGCAGACACTATTCATGAAGTTCTGAATGTGTGAAGGGAGTTTTACAGGCAAACAAATATCCTTATTACATCATACCAATTCATTGCCTACTCAGACAATTTTTGCTGAAATTATTAACTATAATCTTTTTCAGTCCAGACAGATTCAATTCTAGAGCATTATTTTATATTTTATATTTTATATGCATTTTATTTTAGGATTTTCTCTTTCACTGCTACAAATCAGGATTGGTAAGTCTTTCCCTGCGATATCTACTATGGTTTCGGAGGAGATAAGGAGAAATTTAGATGTTGCTGCAGCTCTTCCTTTTTTTTTTTAAGCATAGAAGTGCTGAAGTATTCTTCCCTTAGTGTGTGTTCATGTGTGTGTGTGAGTGTGCACACGTGTGTGTATGTAAATAATTCTGGATGGAGCTGCATGGAGCAGAAGAAGAAGGAGTCTTAACATTGCAGGCAATTTAAGTAAATTCTTCTTGGAAACTGCATTTCTGAATAAACTGTACCAGGCTGTCATATTTCATGAAAAATGAGTCATCCTGTGGCTCACAGAGTAAAGAAATGCACTAATATTCCTACTGATTCCATTGTTTTTTTCTTCCAGCCCTGGATTTCTTCCGTAGCAACAGCATGCTTCTGACCACCTTCATGGGCACTAATTTTATTGTTAATATTCCAAAGTGTGTCTCTTCTTCCAAGTTTTCTCCAGCCACAGTCAGAATAGCAGTGGCTCAACTTCCAGATGCCTTCAGTTTACCAGGTACTGTATATGGAATATGCATATCTTGGTTACGTTTAACAACTTAGAATACAACATGTGGAGCAACGAAGGAAGAGTAAAATTCAGCCTGAGAAACTGCATTCATGCAATCAAGCTTTTCTCCTCCACTAAAATTTCACAGATGTTTCTCAGAACAGGATCTTCCAAACTCGCTTTCAAATTCTGGTTTCCAAACCCGTTGAGCAACAACTTAAAAAACACAGTGGCTCTTGCTGAGGCCGTCGGTCTGTAGTTTACAGGCCTCTAAACTTCAGTGTGCATGCTTTCTAGTTACTGGAGATGCTTACTTCGTTTTTAACAATACATGGCTTCATTTTTAAGGCAAGGCCCCTGAATTGTAAAGGGAAAGCATTGTTCCCCTACTCTTGGGATAAATATGCTGTGGGAATGGTGGTGGGAAGAAAGGAGGAGAGACAAGAGCTTTAGTAAGTGTCGAATGAGAGAACTCACTGTGGGGACTGGGAAGAAGCTGTTGTTAAAGAGAAGTCCAGGAGAAGATCTGGAAGTAACTACATTCTGCAGCTTCCTTGAAGATAAGCAGACGCGGAAAGCCGTCTAGACGGGTGGCCAGTAGGAGTATCAGCCCTTTGAGATAGGCCAGGTCAGGAGTTTGCAAGGATTCCAGCAACATCACTCGATTGCTGTAGGTATAATAACAGACTCTTGAAAGCCTGCCAGAGTTTCTCTCTGCTGCCATCTTGACTTTTTTGACACCCCTCCCATGGATACCTTGGATGGGGAAAATCTCAGGGCTGGGATCTAGGCTTGGAAAATGTCTACAGAAGAAAGCAACGGTGTCTTCCGTGCGGCTGCCAATGGCATGGATGGGTCCATGAAATAGCGAAGCTTCAGCTTGAGTTGAAGGAGTTTTTAACTTCATTCTGCAAGAAAAGTGGGGAAATGGCCGTTCCTGGCAGGTGTGTGACTCAGGCTAGAAATATGTTCCTCCTTTCTGCGTGAGGCAGTTGGCCCTGCGCAGACAAGAAAAACTCGCTAACCAAGAATGCGAGATAAATACTCAATTCCAAAGAACTCCATAAACCGCCATATTTGTTCTGAAGCGGTTTAACAGATCCAGGCAACTGCAGCAATTCTGCTGTCCTGTATGAAGTAGGGAGTTCGTATCAGCTTCCTCTTTGGACAAGGACTTTCAAGAAAGCAAGAATGTGATATTTGAAAAGTTTTATGCCTTCTTGCCCTTCATGGAACTAGTGTGGCTTAGGGTTTGGTGAACTAGCCACTGTGCTTTGTAAACCCAGGTTTCCAGGTTAGTGACACAGGAGCCCAACCAACCTTGAGACCTATCACTGTTTCACTTTAGCTTTACACCTGAGCAGCCGGTGAAACCTTAACCAGCAGGGCCTTTGAAGAACATACGAATCTGCGAAGATCATCTACTGCTCTTCCTTCACAGCATTCAGTATTGCTTGGCATTAACCAAAATACCTCCAAAGAAGTTAAAACGACACTGTTCCATGGCTGGGTTTCAAACAGAGAATGAGCCCAGAAAAATGCCTTCTTTTTTTTTTTGGGTCCCCTGATGATGTATGGATGATCAGCAAATCCCACTGAGCTAAGGCTTCCCTTGTTCTGTGCCTTGAGATCAGCCTTGGCTGACCTCAAAAGGCTGAGCAGGGTTGGACCGTCCTGATTAGTCCTGGATGCGCGGCCCAGGGTGATCAGTTTCACTGAGATATTGAAAAAAAAAAGCCAGCTATGAAGAGGGCAGTATTAAACCCTTCTGCACAGTTGCTAGAAAACCACATAATTGTGCCAAGAAGTGTTGGTTCAACTCAAAGGTACCTTTACCTTGATTTACTTATGGTCGGAGGAGATGGGTGGCGACAAATTTGATAAATAAATAAATAAATAAATAAGCATAATGGTCAATCTAGGCAATCATTGTGAAGCTCCCCGACATCTCCTTGGCTGATACTCTTTGGAGGACAAGAAATGTAGATCTCCTGATGCTGCAACTTCAGCCTAAACCATGTTTGTTGCAGACCCAGTTTATCCATACTGCCCAGTCCTTTCCCACCTTCTTTCACTTCACTCTTGAGGGTACATATTCATGCAACGTCAAGGAGGAGGGCAGACAGAACCGTCTACCTGGTCGCGCTCATAAAAACAGGAAAAGCTTTGATCACACCATTGTGGCTACCGTCTTGTCATTTTTCACCATACCCTGCTTGGGAAGGAGGATTTTTCTAGGTTCCCCCATTTCTGGGCTACAAAACAAAACAAAACAAAACAAAACAAACCACTATATAGCCACAGGTTACAGTATTTTCACTACTAGATGGTGATCTTGTGGTTGTCCAGATACTTGCAACCCATATCTCATTGGCTTGATTTTTTCTCATAGCTCATCCAAATGTAGAATTGTCTAACTGGCACAAAAGGTCTAGTAAAAGCTGAATTCTCTCCTGTTGAAAAGTTGGTGATTCTTCTTCTGGTGATAAAACAGACCAAGGGTTTTCATATTTTTGTTGCTCTTTTTAACCTATCTTTTCTTTTTTAAGGTGTAACAGATACTGAACAGATCGAAAATCTCCGCAGGACCCCTCAGGCCCTGGTGTATTTTGCAGACGAATTCAAGAGCGTCTCCTGCAGAGAGGCCAGAGAACTTCTGGTCCTTGACATGGATGACAGCCAATATGAGCTGATCACTGTGATAGGCTACCAGGTGGGAGCAGAATTTTGCCGTCAAACCAAAGGTCCCTTCTGCAACCAACCTCTGAAGCCATCTACTTTTTATAGGTAATTGTGGACACAGAAATATATGAATACTTCCCCTTTCCCCCCCCAAGACTTCAACTTTCCCCTCTATTTTCCATGGACAAGTGAGGTGCCCTGGACACTCTCTGCCCCTCCAGATGGTGCTTTCATGCTAGGCATTTAAGGTGAAACTTCCATACTTGTTTTCACACTTGTTTTGTGGGGGGTGTCCAATAAGTCAAGCTGGCAGCTGCAATTGTGTTATCAAAGCCCCACCCCTACACCACACAAGTTAAAATCATGTGGTCATGATCATGTGGTCTTGGCTACCTTTTTTAATACCCTGCCCCTAGTTAAGTGCATTGCATGTGCTGTGCATGTAAAAAAGGGGTGGAGCTTTAATCTTGAATTTTTTTGACCCATCTCCCATGGAAACCTCTGCTTGTTTTTTTTTAAATGTTTTATCAGGTGTCCTCATTGCACTATCATCCAGCCGTTGTTACATGAGGTACTTCCTTGTTTTCAAGGGTGTCTCCAAAAGAGACATTTATTTCGTTCTCTCTTTGCTAAGAAACAGCATTTTCTAAGCATCCAGGAGATGCCGTCTTCCCTTTATAATCTCTCCACCTTCTTGAAGCCCCACCTTCCAACCCTACTGCTTCAGAGTTCCTGAACATTTTCTCCTGCCTTTTGCTCCACCTTTCATTTCAAGGGTGAACTTCTTTTTTCTGGATGACAAGTCTGTAATAAGAGCGCATACGGATTGGTCAACAGCCATACAGACCAGGAATGGTAAGTTTCAAGTTCCTTGATTAAACTCAGGTTTGTTAGTAGGGAATTATTTCTTGGCTGGCTTGTGACCATTCTTGAGTCATACTTCACAGCAAGGTCTCCTAAGAAAGCAGCTCTGATTTATGCTGGGATCAACTACATTCAATAGTACAGAACAAAGAGAAAGTCTCTAGTAAACAAAACATTTCCTGGCTCCGAACTCCCTGGCTGGATCAATCCATTGCTTTAACCCAGCCCCAGGTCAGATTCACCCATATGACTAAAGCGGGAGCCAGCAATACCACCTTCCTTTCCAAATGAACCCAAACATTTCTTAGAAAATAAACCCGCAGGAGAGGGCTTTCTTGGGAAGGATGCCCAAAGGTTAGTGGCAAGGTTGGTGGGCCAAGTGGGAGGGTTTAGAATTTGGGCCTGTGGGCACCTGGAAAATCAGCACTTTGGAACTGGTGGCAATTGTCCCCTTGGGAACCACTTTATGACAGCTCTCAAAATGTCATAATGCCAATTCATCCCCAAAGGTTGGCTATTTCCTTGCTAGGCCATGCTTTAACCATAGTTTGGGGAACAAAATGGTCTGATCCATCCAGAATGCTGAGCCATCAACCATGGTTTACAGGCCATATGGCTGAGTTCACAAATTGGGACTGCCTGAATATTCAGATGCAGCGGCTGAGAGTTCTCACCATCTTGGACCAAACCGTGTCAGACAGAAAGAGATGAACCGTTGAACTCAAGCATGCCAGAAGTGTGTAGACATGCAGATCGTTCCAGAAATGTGTATCAGATCTGACAAGCTACTTTTTCACTGGGAACCCCTATCAAGTCATCCTTTTAACAACTTTGTAAGACCAGGCAGGGCCAGTATTTCCAGGATGCAGATGGATTGAGGCCAAGAAGGTGAATTAGGTAATTCAATTCATGGGCAAGGAAGGGGCTTTTAATAGATGCCTGTCCCCAAATTGTAGCTGAGCTGTTCTGAACATCTGTTTTATGAGGCAGCTCTTCTGCTTCCCAACTCTTTGCAGTAGGAAAAAAAAAGTCTTTGTTGAATGAGACCTTTGAAATCTGGATCTCTTCACATGCATGAAAATATTTGTTTACTGATGTCAACTCATTCCTTGAGAACTCGTCCAAACTCTTGGTTTCCATAGAGGCAAGCTGTGAGCATTTCGGGGCTATGGTGTTAGTTCTTAGACCTGAGTGTAATTTACAGACACCACAGGGATCTAAATCAGAGTTTGTTTTGATACTTCTTGGAATGTTTTGACTCTTAACTCCATCTTCCTTTGCATTCCAGTGACCAACTATGAATCAGCCGATGTGATGTTTGAAGGGCGGGCAGGAGGAATGATAGTAATTACTATTCTGGTCTCCGTTGGTGGGGCTGTTCTCGTTGTCGCATTAATTGTGGCAGCAGCATATTCCAGTAAGAAATAGGAAATCTGCCCCTTCCTTTCTTCTGGATTAAAAACGATTCCCGATATGGATGAAAAGCAGAATTTGCTTGGGGAGTCAAAGGGTTCTACAGGAGCAAGCCCTCAAGTCAAGGAACAAACTGGTGAAGAATGAAAGCAGCCTCAAATAAAACAAAACATCTACAATTTCACCCGTACGATTCTTCGGATTCTATGCACATTACTTCAGACACATCATATTTTGGATGCATTTTGAATCACTTCTCTGCAAAGATAACCCTGGATTCAGCTAATTATTTTTAAATACCTATATCAGTATTCCGCTTGTTCAAATGTAATACAGTGGCAAAGCTGGGTTGGCTGGCACATAATATATGAAAGAATCCTGCGAACGGCTGAGCCCAACCAAGTTCATAATTCCAATTATCTGCCGGAGTCCAAAGAAGGGCAAGACCTTACTTAATTATGGGTGTCCACAGGGGAGGCACGTAATTGCAAAAATGACATGAATTACATAATTTTTAATGAATGTTTTGTGCAATGATTTCCTCGTGGCTTCTACCAGACATTGCTAAAAGTAACACCTCTCCTTAGTAGACCAGTTCCTAATGGGCAATGTCTGCAAACTTCCCAGAGTCCTTTTTCAATATTCCGATTCAAAGAATACCTCTGTGAAGCCCAGAGGTTGATTGAGTTGGCAGAATTTAATCAAAGGTGCCGAGTAGAAGCCACGATGACGTCTCTTGGGACATGACATCATCCCGCACATGACTTGAATTGCATAATTTGCAAGTGAAATCGTTTGAGTAATTTGAGCCATGACATCATAATGCATGTGATGTCATTTCCTCCCTAATTTCATATCTTTGGTATTTAGAAATATTTGGTTGGGGATGGAAGAGCCTCCAGGTCAGTGTTCCTCAACCTTGGCAATTTTAATACGTGTGGACTTCAACTCCCAGAATTCCATGCTGGCTGGGGAATTTGGGGAGTTGAAGTCCACCCATCCCAAAGTTGCCAAGGTTGAGAAAGGCTGCTGCCTGTCCTCTGGAACAAATTTCCAGATGTTCTCACATAGAAGGCAAAATGCTCAAACTTCACATTGTACAAAATTATTGGGAAAGGAGGGTGACTGTTACTCTGATGCCTGAATTAAAGAAGTGAAAAACTGTTTGAGTCTGTGTTTATGACTTCTCGCCCTGCTACAAATATATTTTTAATTATTTTTCTTTTAGCCGATGCTGTTTAGCAATTTATTTGACAAAAAATTGCAGTACTGTGACGGGGAAGTAGTCGGGTTTAACCATCATGCTGGGGGAGTGGAGATGCAAAGACTGGGACCAGAACGCCTTCGATCTCCATCTTTAGGTGCTGTGTAATTTCAAAATAAGGGAACAGCATTAAATATTTGGGGAACAGGAATGCTAGATGGTGAGTCTTACTTCCATATTGCTGTTCTACATTTTATAGAATAATTCCTAATTTTGTCCCCTCCCAAGGGTTGGTTATACTGAATAAAATCATGCGATGGTATCCTAGCATTCCCTCTTCTTCCACTTCCCTCTTGTGGCAGGGTCTTTTCCTAAACCGCATCTTTGCCTCTAATACTGTCGTAATGAGTGGCTGCTTCTGGCTAACTTCAGCTGGAAGAAAGCTAATCCACATTGGAACCAGTTAGAACTTGGATGGGAGACCACCAGAAAATCCACAAGCGGTAGACTAGACTACAAAGTTGAGGAAACTCCCTCGAAAAAATTCCAAGAAAACAACCTTGGTGTTTCTCCATAGTCTCCAGGAACTGAGTTCAAACCAAGAAGGACCATTTTTATTCCTGATGCAACTTATTCCAGAGAGATGAGAGGTATATTATATTACAGAAATGTAGGAGTGAAGGGATTCGTGGTGTTCTCGTGCACATTGCTTAGTATCTGAAGTTGAGCATACACAGCTTAGAGTTGGTTGTGATTGACGTGGCCCCTAAGCCTGAGTAATCCGTCCTTCAGTCTTCTCACCCTGACATTTTCACCATTAAAATCCATTCCCTCAAGAGCTTTAGGTGTGTTTCAGCCCTGGGGCAGCCAATAGGTCAACTGAATCAGAAAACTGTCACAGGAAAAGAATTAACCCGGTCATCCCTCAGAAGGATAGTGCTGTGCGGCTAAGCGTGGGAGACTGATTTGTGGTTGCAAAAACACAGGAGTCTGGCTGCACCTTTTCCACCGAATAAAGTTTATTAAAAGGCAGAAGCTTTCCTAAGCAGTAGCTCCCTTCCTCAGATGCAGACAGTGACATCAGAAGGGAGAGGTGGCTTGGGAACACAGGCTTTCTGATTTTTTGCCACTGTAGACTAACATGGGTCTCCGCCCACAATGATTAGTGGCTGGAAATACAGTACTCTCATCAGAGGGCCTGGATGCATGTAAATCCAGAATGGGGTTCAACTGCACGGTTATAGCTCCCATTTGGATTCCCCCCATGGACCCCTACTAATAACAACGCCAGATATTTTGCTTGATTCTGGCTGTGCATTCATTCCCTTTCCATTGGCGCATCATGCCACCTAGAGGAACCTCAGGGTGAAATCCCCAATAGAGAGAGAGAGAGAAAAAAAAAAGGATGGAAAGAAAACAGGAGAGTTTCCACTATTTGTGACAACAGCTGTGCGGTAAGCCTCAATGTCCTGCTGGAAGACAGGCGCTGGCCTGATTCTGACCCTTTTCTCCAATCTTCTGTGCACAGAAGAGCAAAAGGGGGAATGGGGTGGGGTCCTCCCATCATGCCATAATCAGCCTTCGCTGGGACTTGTCCCTTTGTTTTTCTACCAAAAGCCTTACTTGATCCTAGAAGAGAATCACCGAATATAAGCAAGGTAGTCCCCAAAGGCCAGAGGGGAGCTGTGACTGTGCAATGTGACACACATTTAAAAAGGTGGGGTGTCAATTGTGCTGTTGACTGACTTTTTTGACCTCCCATTACGTCCCTGGACAGGGACATCCACAGGGAAGGCAAGTGACATCATGGGGTAATGATGCCATCATGCATGTGATATCATTGGAGCTAAAACTAACTGCCCATAGCTACTTGAGTTGACTTGATTAACTTAAGGTTGGCTTATTATTAGTATAAATGGTGGACTGATCGGTTGGGTTGAAAGACTTCCAGGAAAGGGAGGAGAGGTTATTTATGTGAGCCATAAGGAAGAATAATTGCTTCTACGTGGCTTCACCTGGCGTGCCAGTTGAGTCCTTTTCCAGACCAGGAGGCCATGCTCAGGGTCACTCACACCTTAGTCGCCACCTGGGTGGATTACTACAATGCTCAGCGCATGGGGCTGCCCTTGAAGGGCATCTGGAAGCTGCAGCTGGTGCAGAATGCAGTAGCACGGACAGTTAGGAATCTACCTTGGTGTGCGCATGTTACACCTTTGGTTCCTCAGCTGCTGCGTGTCTTGCTGTGTTCCACATTATGTTTTATTTTGTTTTTAAATGTTGTAAGCTGCCCGGTGTCTGTGTTTGTTTATTTATTGGATTTGTTAAGGCTGTCCAACTCCAAGAAGATTCTGTGAGATGGGCAGCCATGTTAGCTGAAGAAAATAAATAAAATAAACAATTTTACTCCTGTAAGAATGGACATGATGACAAAGGAAGCGAGAAGCGGAAATTCTGAGCATTGGGAGAAAAAGAAATTGTCTTTTTCTCTTACTTTGGACACGTGATGCGAAGACCCAGCAATCTGAACAAGGCTCTAATGCTGGGAAAGGGGGAAGGAGAGAGAAGAAGAGGGCGACCAGCTGCAAGGTGGAGGGACTCGGTTACAGTGGTGATGGGGGCACCATTGGAAGACCTGAAGGACCAGGTTAGGGACAGATCCTCATGGAGAAAACCTATCTATGTGGTCGCTGGGAGTCAACAACTACTTGAAGGCCCTCAATCAATCAATCAATCAATCAATCAATCAATCAATCAATCAATCAAAGAAGTAGCATAGCCTAGTTAATAGTATTTAATAGCACTTCCACCATTAAGCTTGTGTTTCAGGACTTTTCTTACCCTTCTTCTATGTTCCTGGGTTACACTGGCTTTGACTTCCATGTGTCTAATGTTATTTGCTTATAGGGTGCTTGTCACTGTTTGTATTTGTAACTATCCCCTGGTGCAAGATTCCTTAATTTGTTTCCATCTGGCATTTCGCTTCCATCACTTTTAATCAAGTCTCCTTTGTTTACTATTAATAATGCACTGTCAGTCTTCCAAAGCAGACCAAACTTGAACACCAAAGTCTTAAATACTATTACTTTCATTATTGGGTTATAGTAACAGAATCTTGCAAATCTGAATGCACTTCCCCCCTCCCTCCCTTTATCTTCCTGAGAACTAGGGAGGGTCCTGTCTGAGACACTTCCCCAAATTGCAGTTCTGCCCCGGACTCAGATTTCTTTTATCTGCCCATGGCCTTGGTTGCAGCTCTTCCTCCTGTTCCTCAAGGTTATTCCTTCTGCCCATCAATGCATGCTTACCTAGCTGAAAATCCATGCAATGTCATTGCTATAAATTTTGACCGCAGGGAATAGTGATTCAATTTCTAACTGTGACTTTCCATATAGTTGCAGGTCATCCGTATACAGGAGGTGAGAAAACTTAATTGAGGTTCTTATGTCTGCTATCCATGGCATGTTTTATTCAAAATTATTGATTATGGAATCAGTGATGTTATGAATACTAATGGTGAGAGGGAATCTCCCTGAAATATTCCTCTGCTGATGCTACCTTGGCCAGTTTGTTCACCATTTGTTATCCGCTGTGTTTTCCGCAAAGTTCAACATTATCCATGCTGAAGCAAAGTTCTTGATGCTATCGCTCCCTCCAGTCCTTCCCGACCAAGCATTGTGCAATCCAGCTGCGTGATAATGAGTCTGATGCCTTCTTAGAGTCGGTCCAAAGAATGTCCAGATTTCCCCATCTTCTTTTGCAATTTTCCAAAACCATTTTATCAGTCAGAAGCTGACCTTCAACGCCTCTTGTTTTTCTGTCTATTTCCTTTCTGTTCAGCTGGTGACAGGTTGCTGGTTTCCAGATGATCTTGTCTGGCATCTGCTACTATACTGGCCAAAAGTTTAAAGACAAATTATGTTGTCTGATTTGGTATAGTACCCTGTCCATAATCCTTTACAAAGAGATCAATCTTACCAGCTGTAATCCAGTCGCTTATTTCTCCTCTTTGCAATAGGGCGTTCAAGGGCTCAGCTAGCCATTTAGTATGTAAACCACTTAAGCATTTGAGCCAAAACCCATGTACAGGTAGTCCTCACTTAATGACCACAATTGGGACTAGAAATTTGGTTACTAAGCAAAGTGGTCATTAAGTGAATCCGACTTGATTTTATGTCCTTTTTTGTGGTGGTCGTTAAGTGAATCATCACAGCGTTAAGCAAACCATGTGGTCATTAAGTGAATCACATGGTTCCCCACTGATTTTGCTCACCAGAAGCTGGCCGGAAAGGTCGAAAATGGCGATCACAGGACCAGGGGACTCTGTGACAGTCATAAATGTGAACTGGTTGCTAAGCATCCAAACTGTAATCCTGTGACCACAGGGACATTGCAACGGTCATAAGTGTGAGTACTGGTTGTAAGTCGATTTTTTTCAGCACTGTTGTAAGTCCAAACTATCACTAAAGGAATAGTTGTTAAGTGAGGACTAGCTGTAGTTCATCCATTCCAGGGGCTGTCCAATTTTTAACCATTTGGCCCTTTTCTCCACTAATTGTGGTGTTCTCAGGTCTTCCATGTGCCTCCCATTCAGTTCATCTTCTACTTCTTCTGCCCATGGTTGTGATCTTCCCTCATTATTTTTCAGTGTGGTTCTTTTCTTCATTCAGGCTTGGATAAAATCATTTCTGGTTTGTCCTAAATAGTTAATACTGCCTATATTGTACAATCCAGGAGTTACATCCAACAATTACTACAATTATTGCATTATTATTATTATTATTATTATTATGGATATTGCTGTTTGACAATTTGCTATGTGACAATTTCCAAAGCTTTTTTATCTTTCTCATATCAAGCTGGTATTTTCTTACTAAATATTGTTTGGTTTTTTTTATTCTTCCTTTTATTTTCCTTCAACTGTTTCAGTTTAATATTATTATTCACTGAATTTTATCAACATTAATTTTTTGTTAAAAAGCATCACCTGTTAATAACAAATATATATGTGAACTATAAAACTATTCTATAATAAGCTAAGTACGTTTAAAAAGAAGACAGTTAAAGTAAACTAAAAGTAATTGTTTAAAAACTTCTTAAAAGCCAAAACAAACATTAAAAATAATAAAGGTAGGGAAAAAAATCTAAAAACAGAAAACCAGTATTAAAAACCAAACCAACAAAGACCTGAGATTTCTCAGTGGTCTCCCAGCACTAACCCCCTCTCACCCTGCTTAACTTTCTGAAAGACTTCCCGGGGGTCCATAAAACTTTTGGGGACTCATTGCCCATGCTGTTTTGTTGGCACCAGTAGGGATTCTGGCCTTCCTCTAGCATCCTTGTCAGACTTCTCAGTACAGCCCACAATCGGGGGCTTTCCATCCAAAGCAGGGTCGGACCTGGCCAGTTCATCGATGGGAGACCACCAGGAGATCGCTGCGGAGTCCCTATCTTGGCAGAAGGCCACAGCGACGAGGCAGGCGCAAAGCCGCCGGGCGTCTCCGCGCACGGACGACCGGCGGCTGAGCTCGGCGGGAGAGGCTTCGTTTGCCGGGGGGCGCCACGCGCTTCGCTTCGCTTCGCTTCGCTTCGCTTCGGCGTCTCCGCCAGGGAGGCTGCGCTGTCCGCACTCCGGGGATGCCCACCGGGCTCGCTCCGCCCGGGCGCCCGCCGCGCCCATCCCGCAAGGCGGAGCCGGCTGGGCCGGGCTGGCAGGCTGCCCCGGGCCGGGCCCGGCTGCGCTCCGCCCTGCCTCCCTCTCTCCCCGGCGGCCGAGCCGGGCGCTCCGGAGACCTTCGCGGGCGGCGGGCGGCGAGGCGGGCGAGGGCAGCGTCGCGGCTTCCCGGCCGGGCGGGCGCGGGGAGAGCCCTTTGGCCGAGTCCCTGCCCAGGCGGGTGCCCGGCGGGCGCCCGGGCGGCGGCGGAGCGGAAGAGGGAGGCGGGCGGCGGCCCGGCGGCTCGGGGAAAGCGGGCGAGCCCCGCGGCGCAGGCGGGCAGGCGGGCCCGGGAGGGAGGACCGGACCCCCGCCCCCCGCGCCCCCTCCCGGCCCGCAGGGGAAAGCCCGGCCGCCCGGCCCTGCCTCGGGGCTCTTCGGCTGCTTCGCCCCTCGCCCGCCGCGAGTCGGTCCTGGCCCCGCTGCGGGGAGACAGGCGCCGGTGGGACCCTTGGCTGACGGTACCCCAGGACGGGCCCAGACCCCTCCGCTAAGAACCCCAGGAGGAGCCCAAGGGAGGAGAGGTTGGGCGCTCCCCGGGGGCCTTGGGGCGGGTCTGCCCAGCTGCCCGCGCCCCCTTCTGCCTGGCCGAGCCCCAGCGCCAGCGCGGACCCTCCCCGTCTCTCTGGGGCTCTTCCTCCAGGCCCCCCAACCCGCCAGCAAGCAGGGGCATCTGCAGGGGGCCGAAGAAGGTGGCTGCCACCCTGTGCCAAGGCATCCTCCTCTGCCAGACCTTTCCTCAGCCAGCTCAGAAGCAGCCGGGCTGTGCCGTTCCCACCTCATTTCACTGGAGACACACCCCACCTCCAAGCACTCCGCGCTTGGCATGGTCGCCCCCTCCTCTCCACCCACCGCCTTTCGACAGGGTCCCTGATGGGGCAGGAAAAAGAGGGACCCACCTTTTTTTTGGTAACCAGGTGAAACTGACAAGGATTCTGGGACTTTCCTCTTCTAGCCTGAGCAGACAGCTCAGCAAATAGGCCATCCTGACTGTTTGACCATACTCCTGGGACACCCCTACTCAGCTGTAAACCTTGGTTTGCCAGGCCTTTCTTAACCTTTTGACCCTGGAGGAACCCTTGAAATATTTTGCAGGCCTTGGGAACCCCGGCACAGTCAGGCTCCAACAGAGGCCGGAAGTTACAAAATTATTACTTTTGTTTCATGCGTGGGCCTGTATCTATGCATGAACAGTGTTCTTAAATTAAAAATAACAAATGAAACTTACCTCTTTAATGTGAAGTTGCCCAAATTCGAAATAATTTTTTAAATAAATCCTGATCTCCCAGGGAACCCCTAGGGACCTGTTGCAGAACCTGGGTTGAGAAACCCTGGTTTACAGACTTCATCATGCTCAGCCAAAGCCAAACAAACGAAAGCCGACTTAAATCCAGTGTAGGAACCCAGCTTCTGTTTCAATTCAAGAATTATTCCCATCATCCTTTTTCTCTGCTTTGACATCTTAGTTCTTGGAACTGCTGCTCCCGGAGCCTTGCCAGAGACAGAGTGGCCTGCTCTCGTTGGTCAAAAGGGAACATCGCATTCTGCCTTAAGTTGTTAACTCAGCTCCCTTTTCTTATAAGGTAGGTAACAGGTTGAAGCAGGTAAAGCTCACCACCATTTTAAGCCTAGCCATTAGTAACACTGAGAAGAGAGTGCTGCGTTTAGCGGTTAGACCTGGAGCAAAAACCGGATTTGTATCTGAAAAACACTGAAATCTGTTCCAAAATTGGTTATCGATTTGTGCGGTTAGCATGCTAGGGAGTTACAAAAGGAAGAAAAGAACAGCAGTAAGACAAAAACAAATAGCATCTAAAAGTAATTGTTTTAAGTCTATTTAGCCAGAAATAATTCCAATTAATTTCAGTGCTATTTCACGTTTTACATAAGTTCCCGTTCATTTTAATTTCCTTTATGTATTTTATACTTTTAGGACTCCACTCCTCTATCACTTTCACATCAGTGAGGGGTGTAGGTCTTGTCCACAAGTCCACAAGCTAAAAGTGCAAACGAGCATTTTTCAAAAGCAGCCCTTTCTATAGCAAACGGTGCAGAGTGCAGAGGGCGGTCCAGGTGTGAGGACTGTGAGGTCGAGCTGGGCTAGCTGGGCTGCAAATCCTAGGATGGCCAAGTTTTCTGTATCTTTTGGCTGCCATCTAGTGGCTCTCCTGGCTTTTGCAGCCAACATCTCCTGGTAGGAAAAGAGGACATTACAGCAACGTTGTGCAAGGTTTGGTTATAAAAATTAAATGGCTACCATTGTGTGACTGGAAGAGGAGAATTGTTTCCAGTAGCGGTGGACTGAGAGCGAGGATTAAGGAAGCAGGGGCTGTGGGTATCCTTGCTGAAAAATACAGATTCCACTAAAGGTTAAACTTTGATGGCAAGGGGGTGATTGTCTCGTGAATGTAACCCTATTTCTAATATTTCAATTGGACTTTTTTTCTTCTGTTCCTTCCTTTCTCAGAACAGCTGTTCTACCTCTATCCTTCCCTATCTTTTTTTCTCTTTTTTTCTCTCCCCCGTCCTCCTTTTTTTGCTGTTTCTGCCAGGAGCAAGGAAGGGAGGATGCGCCTATTAATAACCGCCCAGAGTCCCCTTTTTGGGAGAGATGGGCAGTGATAGAAATTTGAAAAAATTTATATATATATATATATTAATATCCTTTCTCTCATAGGACAATACAGGAAGGGGAGAAAGAAAATGGAGCCTTTGGAAAAGACGACATATAAAATTGAGCAAAAGTCAAGGTAAAGGAATGAACAAACGCTTAAACTTGATGATACGTAAAAAGGGGCATCTGGGGATGGGGGTGTCAAAAATGTCAAGATGGTGGTGACAACCACGCCGTTGAAGCACTGCCCCTTTTTTGTATGTGATGCTGGTGGGGGAGGACTTTGATCATGCAGGGTACCATCTTAATGTTTTTGACCCCCCTGGGGAAGCCCCTGTATGTGAAGATTATTACTGATGATTTCATAGAGTGTCTTTGATAGACAAAATACCTTTCAGTTCTCTCTTATTTGGCTCACTATTGTTGCCATCTCATAATCATCAAATGGTGGATATTCCTTAGGCCCAAATGCAGAAATCGGGTGGTGCCCAAATATATAGATACCGCATCTTTAAAATCTTGCTTCTAGAGTGTCCTTTTTCCAGAGAATTCAAGACAGTGTCCATTCTTTACCTCTCCTTTTTATCCCTCTGATGACCCTAAAATCGCTTTGCTTATTAAAACAAGGGCAACTTTACAGCCATGTAAAGCTACTGTGCTGTAATCTTTGTTCTTCTCCTTTCAGCTCAGAGTAGAATTAAAACAGGAGATCTACAAAGTATTTGTTTATCCAGCAAAGTTTGTCCCCATCTCTCCTTCCTTCCTTCCTTCCTTCCTTCCTTCCTTCCTTCCTTCCTTCCTTCCTTCCTTCCATCCATCCATCCATCCATCCATCCATCCATCCTTCCATCCTTGTATCCCACCCAACCCCTGACAGCTCTGGGTGGCTTTGTTAGTCCCAAAAGTCATTTTCATTGTTAATTAAAAGATTCCCATTTCCAGAACCTCATAATTATTTTGCAATGACCGTTCCTGTTCCTGTAAGGAGACTAGATATTTTTAGTCTATGAAACAATTAAGTGACTGTCTAGAGCAGTGTTTCTCAATCTGGCAACTTGAAGATGGGTGGAGTTCAACTCCCAGAATTCCCCATCCAGCATGGCTGGCTGGGGAGTTCTGGAAGTTGAAGTTCACCCATCTTCAAGTTCCCCGGGTTGAGAAAGACTGCTCTAGGGACCCAGCAGTTGTGATCCAAAACAGAGTTTTAGTGGACTTCTGCTCTTTAGGAAATTTTTGAAAAGCCTTATACGGAAGCCACCCCAGGAACTCCTGCTAGTAATCGGAACCGGGGTGAGTGCTGCTGTGGCGCCAGGCATCCCAGCTCTGTGTTCCTGGCGGAGCTGCATTGAAGCTGTCATCGAAGTGGCTGACCAGCTGGAGGTGCTGCATCCCAGAGACGTGGCGGACTTCCGCCAAAAAGTGTCCAAAGACCGAGATTTGCTTGTGGTTGCGCACGACTTAATCCGAAAGATGTCCCCGGTGAGTGTTTCTCATACAAGGATCTGAAATGGATGTTATTCCTGCTTTGAAAGTGAAGATGCGGGTGGACTCATATCCCTGGCCAGGCTTTCCAGTCTAGCACTGTATGGTGGTCCCTGGCATCCTTTTTGTCCTGATATGGCCTAACCTACCAAGAGACCTTCGAGGTAGTCCAGACAGGAGGCCAAAGCCACGAGTACTAACACTACCTTTATTGTAAGGTTGCAGGAACAGAATCATGCAAGTCTGAAAGTGCCCCCCCTCCCCTCCTTTGCTTTCCAGAGACCCAGGGAGGGCCCCTTCAGAGACGCTTTCTCCACCCACCCCCTCCTTTGGACTCGGACTGCCCTTATCTGACCGTTGTCTAGGCTGCAGCTCTTCCTCCTGGCTCCCAAGGTTCTTCTGCAGCCCATCACATCACCACAGAGAAGGCCCACTTCCCAGGTCCCATGAGATGAGTTTCCATTTCTTTCCAGAGAACCTGGGGGGGGGGGCCTTCGGAGATGCTTTCTCTGCCCCCATTTCTTCTGTGGGCTGAGATATCGCTTGTCTGACCATTGCCTTCGCTGCAGCTCTTCCTCCGGTCTCCCAAGGTTCTTCTCGCAGCCCATTTCAGTATTTGAACGGGAGACCATCAGGAAATCCCAGAGCTGTAGGCTAGACTAGACTATGGCAAACTGCTTCCATAGAGCTCAGCATGAAAACCGTATAGACTAATCCTTATAATGACTAGGAGTTGAGCTCAACTCCAGGGAGAGGTATGAAAATAGATAAATAGCAAAGAAACAACTAATATGCAATCTTGTCCTGGTATGTCTGTTATCTCTTTTGAGTAGAGTGGTTAAAAGTAAAGATTATTTATTTTTTGAACTAGGGAGGCTCCCTTCAGAGACGCTTCCTCCACCCCAGTCCCTCAGTTGGACTCCGATATCTCTTGTCTGACTGTTGTTTTGGCTGCGGCTCTTCCTCCTGTCTCCCAAGGTCATTCCCACAGCCCATTATGCCTACAGATCCTAGTACAAGCAATGGCTTGACCCAATATACCTAGCTAGGAAGGCAGTGGTTTTACCTTTGGGTGAACAAGGCTTTCTTCTGTCCTGAGCTTGGCCAGCCGGCAAGAGCAGTTCTGCAAGGGGGGTGCTATCTCCTGCCCCCAGAAATATGTTCAGTGTCATAAGAGGCCCACTTTTGATGCCTCTTCCTTTCCCTCCACTTGCCTACCTGTAATTATTGTGCGATAGATTCACGGTGTGATCCATACCCAGTTGTGGGGACAGCCTTATTCTAGAAAGGCAGCCAAGAGAGGAAATGGAGCTCTGGACAAGTCGCAGTTTAAAATTTGCACAGGATTGCAGCCTTTTCTTATTGAAACAAAACCACTCACATGCTGTCAATTTCCATTTTCTGGTTCTAGATGGCTTACAGACATCTGCAATTATTCCATCCATCAATTCGAGTCTAGCAGGTGATTAAAATGCAGTCTAAGAAACCATTAAAAATCACTAGCAGAAAATACTCTCCAAGAACCCTCTAAAAATAAATATTTTCAGTTCGCTCCTAAAATAGAATAATGGGGGAACAGACTGTGTCTCAAATTATTATAAAAAATAATTTTATTAGGAGTTTTAGAAACAACAATAAAAAATAATACAAACTACAAAAAGAAAAAGAAAGAAAAAAGTGCAAAAAAGTAAAAAGATCCCCCCCTTAAGAAAGCGACTTCCCACCCTCAACACAAGTATAAACAATTCCATAATTTCTTCACCTCCTCTTAATTAACAAATATGAAACGCTTCATCCCAGAACCCAGAACCCAGAGACCAGTCTCTGTCTTAATGGCGTTATTTTCCATAATCTTGGCCCATCAAGGGAAAAAAATCAGAATTGCCTGCTGAAAATTTCAGGGGATAAGATGGACTGAAGAGGAGTGAGGAGCCCTGCAGGTACTTTATGCCCCATGTTTTGCAGTTCCAGACATCCTCCAAGTCTTCTAAGATGTACATCCTTCCACCTCCCTGTAGCTGTTCTGTTTCCCCCACAGCGCACGGGAGACGCCAAACCCAACTTTTTCCAGGACTGTTTAATGGAGGTGTTTGACAACCTGGACCAACACATCCAGCATCCTGCTGTTCTCCTGTCCATCCTCCAACTCATGGAACGGGGCACAATGGTGCTCACCACCAATTATGACAACTTGCTTGAAATCTTTGGGCAACAGCAGCATAAACCTATGGAATCACTTGACTTGAAAGATAAAGACAAGGTATGATGTGATCAATAAATACAGCTGGGAGCTGCCCTTTCCTGTTAGAAAACGTGAAAGGTGGCCTGCATCTCTCAGGTTTTATCGAAATGGATAATGAGCAGCGGGAGAAAAGTGGTAGAATGTTAGAAGGTCAAGATGGAGGCCACAATGGTGGGATCAAATCTCTGCGTGTTTTAATGTGCATCACACCATCATGGCTGGGATGCCATTTTTACTTTTTTGATGGTACCCTGTGGGCTCCCTGCGTGTTTTGGTAGAACTGAAATGGAAGAAAATAGGCTATGTGCTTCACAATAGGCTTTTCCCCCCTACATTCTTTGAAGGAGATGCATTCTTCATTATACAATCTTCTTTAGATAAAAGGTGTTCTTTCTGTTTTAAGGTGTGCCGTTTGCTGAATAACTGTATAGTAGTTGTTTTTTTAAATGCCCCTTTAATATCATTGGTTACAAGTCTGTTTAAAAATCTTAATTTTAAGCAGCTAGAGAAGAAGACACAAGCCTTGGAGATGGTTGAGTTAGGTAGCATCAACAAGACGCTAAAGAAAAGTGCTGTTTATTCAGACAGTGTATAGCCTAAAGCAGTGTTTCTCAACCTCTGCAACTTTTAAGGTGTGTGGACTACAACTCCCAGCATGGCTGGCTGGGGAATTCTGGGAGTTCTAGTCCACACATCTTAAAAGTTGCAGAGGTTGAGAAACACTAGCCTAAATGTTGCAATCTACTGTCTGGGCATCCACAATGAGGAGTTGGGAGGTCATCCTGAGGGCCATATCACCATCACACAAATTGTGACCTTTGTGTGAGGATGCCATGAAATACATGACAACATCGTGGTTTTTACCAGATGATTTTATATGAAGCAAGCAAGCAGGAACATAGTTGCGCTGCCATCAAAATGAATAAATCACTGGTACTGTGGGAGCCTGGTCTCTTTCCGCAGGTTGTGTTACTGAACAAATGGTCTCTCCTCAGGTTCTCCAGTGGGCGAAAGGACGCCTCAGATACGGCGTCCTTCATATTCACGGTTTGTACACTGATCCCTGTGGAATGGTGTTGGATCCCTCTGGATATCGGGAAGTGACTCAGGACCCTGAAGTGATGGTATGTGGATCCAAAGGCTGGACCAGCCTTTTTGTCGAGCCACACGGCCGATCAGCAGTGCCTCAAAAGTACCCAGAGAATTGGATACGGCTGACAGATGGCCCTTGTGTGTCCTTTCCTGGGATGATGATTCACTTCAGGCACAGCTAAGCTGCGCCAGGATAACTGAGTTAAAGCTTTGTGTTCGCTACAGCTGTGGTGTGACATATTCCTACAATGAGATAAGTGTTTGGGGCTGACACGGATCCTTGTTTTGACAGCTTCCTGTAAGATAAGTCAGGGTTGGAAAAAAAGATTCCTCAAAGGGCAGTCCCCGAGCTCCTTAACTCAGAAGAGAGATCCGTGCTAAGGTCTCCCCAGCCCAAGGTTCTTTCATGCGCTTTACCAACTCACTTCAAATGAGGTCAGGATCCAAGCCGTTCTTGGCACTAACAGGTATCTCAGAGTGTGCGTAGACTCAGCAGCATCCACAAAGGGGGATGGCGTGAAAAAAAGTCAAGGTGGTGGTACAGTCACAGCCTCTAAAAATACAAAGGGACAGAGCTTTGATCACCATCTTGACTTTTTTGACCTCTCCCCCAAGGATGCTGCTGAACGTACTGAGAGTAGATGTTGGACTGTGCTACAAAATTTCAGAGGCGTAAATGTGCAAAAGGATGGGTTACCCACAACCTTGTAATAACTCCACAAAATGCCACTAGCCCACACTTAACCAGTTTTTGGCATAGTCCCAGAGCGGGATGGAGAAAGGACCTAAAACATAGCAATTCTGAATCATGGGCAGCATTTTTTTAAACATTTAGGTGCCATAGATTTCTCCTCTCTGCCTTACAATGCCACGTTTTATTTAATAACTGCTTTTTCTTTTAACAGGAAGCACTACAGAACCTATACCAGCGGAAATCTTTTCTGTTCGTGGGCTGTGGGGAGACCCTGCGTGATCAAATCTTTCAAGCTCTCTTTCTCTACACAGTTAAAAACAAAGTGGAGCTAGAACATTACATGTTGGTGCGCAAAGAAAACGAAGACCAGTTTTTTAAACTGCAGGCGGATATGCTTGCGCATGGCATAAAAGCCGTATCCTATGGGGATTGCTTTGGACATTTCCCAGTGTATCTCCAGGATCTCACCACACAGATCTGCAAACAAAGAAGTCCAGGTGTTGTATGAAAAGATCTCCTGGTTACTGGTTCTGCACATCTGTAGCCCTTTAAAAAATGTTTTAGCCTTTAATTTAAATGTTAGTTGAAAAATTGGAGATTGCAGAGATACAAATTCCTTATGTGCATATAAAATAAGGATGCCATGTATCTGTGCAGCTGCTCCATTTAATGTCTTTGACAATCATCATCTGAGACGTGAGTTTTTCAGCTATATCCATAATATAGATGCCCAATTTTGAAGTGAAGACCCAAGGGGTACAACGCACATCATGGGCAAAGCTTTGATTACACTCTTGCTGCCGCCATCTTGATTTTTTTTACCATACCTTGTGGACACCCCTGCTCTGATTCAACATAAAACACACCAAACCAGCTAATCTGTGGTTAGAATACACAGAAATCTCTCTGTTGCCCCATAATTTTGTCCTGTGGTCAAACTATACGTTACAGCACATTATTTACAAAGCGTGTAGGTAAACACTGGCATTTTGTTTAAATGGAGGAAGTGGACAGGATTCCAATTCTGGTTGAATTAGAGCCGTCCCTTAATTCTTTAATGCCTATATCCACCTTTCTCTTACTTGCCAGTTACGTTTGAATGGATGGATGGATAGATGGGTGGATGGACAGATGGACTGACCCCAGAGGAGAAATATTATGATTTAATAGCTCTCCTAATTGCATTCTGTTGTCCCAAGAGTGTCTCTTCTGTGCTTTCCTTTGCTATGGGAAACGTTACAATGATACAACAGAAGCCATTAACGAAACCGAAAACACAAGATCCGTGTATGGTTTGCTGTTAAATTTAAAAGCTTACATGCAGGCATGTTTAATTTTAAACAATAGTATCTAGGTTAGTTCGTTGCTTAATTTTCTTCTTTCTTTCCAGATGCAGACAGGGTGGACAGCACAACAATTTGGGGTAAAGTATAGCCTTCCACATACTGTATTTCTTTAAATTTCAGATGGTGGTGATCTCCTGGCATTAGCTGGACAATCACTGGAAAGGGCGGCTATAACAAATTTAATTTCACCTTGAGTAAAAGACATATTTAATTCCAATTAAAATTAAGTTTTGTTAACATTGTACTGGCTTTCTTCTTTGTAAAAAATCACAATTTGGTGACAGGTGTTTTCCTGTGACTCTTGAGCCTCTGTGCCACCCCTTGTAGTTAGAAGAAACCCGTCTCAGTAGAACCAGAGTGAAAATGATGCCACCGTTTTCACAGAGGTTGTTAATGTTATTGCACATATGTCATCAGTACAGTAACACTTCTTCTTGCAGGGCCCTCATGTGCGGATTGCACAAAGAGAAGATTAGGGGAGAGCGGGAACAACCGGGCCAAGAAGGCAAGGCACCCTAAGGACGGTAATTATCCCTGCCAATTCCTTTTATTTTGAAGAAGACACATAATACAGTTGGGAAGGATGCCCGCGCCATCTGTCTTGTCAATGTGGAGCTGGAGAAAAGCCACAACAGTGTGAAGTTCATGATTTTAATTCATTGCTTGATTTGCTAGATCTCACTTAAAATAAATTAGGAGGACAAAAAAAAACTGTCAGGGGCTATTCTTCAAGGGGCTCCATGCGGCTGGTGGGGTTAAAATCTGCAGGATGGCAGGAGCAGCATCATGACTGAAGGCCCACCTTTTCTGTGCCCATATACGCTGCATCAGTTGTGGCCCTGCACCTCCTGCCTTGCAGGTTGCATCTTCCGGCACATGGATGGCCTTGATGTACTGGGCAGCCAGAAAGGCACCTGTATGCATTTTGAAAGATCTCCTCCGAGTTTACTTTTACAAAGGCAAGGTGGCTCACACTTTACTCCTTTGTCTTGTCCACATTTAGCTGTGAGGATGATTGCATTATGTTCTTTGTTGCACATGTGAGGCTTCCTCAAGGGTTGTATCGCCTCTGCCCAGGGTTCATTAACATTTCTCACACTAGCAATTATCCCAACAGGGGTCACTAATAATGGTGAGACATATAAAGTGATTTAGCTGTCTGTGCAATGCGGTCAGGGCTTGGCACGTGATGGGTCCGATGTTTATTTGTATATTTACCAGATAGGGAACAGCTGAGCTGGGCGTTCCCAGCCTAAACGACTCCCCCTGCAGTTTCGTGTAAATGTTAAACTATCCACATTGGAGACAAGGGGGAGCTCTAGGGGTCATCACAGGTCAGTAACCTAGACCATGAACGAGCAGATCCCTCCACACCATCTTCTGGGCATGTCCCATCAGGAACAGCCAGAACAGTGACCTATACAAGGAATGGACACATTTTTAAAAATATATATAAGTAGCTTTGAAAGTGAATTATTGTCTTTTGGCAGAGTCTGATTAACTTTTTAGATCTTGTGGCATAATGTTGACCTGGTTGTTCTGTTCAGCTTTGGGGTCATTTTGCAAGTGATGTCTTTTCTCCCTCTGTAAATCATGAGTGGTGTCGATCGCTTCGTGCCTCGCTCTGTATGGAGAGAGGACAGTGCGCTGGGTAGAAGGCCGAGCCGAGGGCCACCACTGAGGGGAGGAGACGCTTTCGAGCGTCAGAAGTTCCTTATCCCATTGCAGTAGAAGGTACTTGCAAGGCGGTGATGGAAGGAGTTTTGAGCCCTGCACACCTAACTCACTTGGGCACCGCAGAGCAACCCTAAATTTGGCTTGGCTTGGCTGAGGGCACTCCTCTCTCCTGTGGTCATCCATGATAAAGTATTTTGAATCTTCTGGGCCGATACTGACAAAACTGACTTTAATATTGTTTTAAACAGGTCCTGCTGAAGATGATGTCCTTCTGTGACCGTATCAGACCAGTCCTTGGGAAACAGCCCCACTCTGGCCATTTGCATCTGTTGAGAGTCAAAGAATGGAGAGGTGTGGACTTCTTATGAAGTCTGCTTGGGAGGGGGAGATCCTTACAAATGTCATAAACAACAATTCAAATTTCAGAGGTGTTCTTGGGGAAGATCAGATTTCTAAGTATCTCAGGGATGATGTCTTGGGAAAGAGAGAGGTATGGCCTCCAAAACAGCATTTGGTTTTTAACTTTTGACTCCCCCTCATCTTGTTTCAATCCATGCAGTGTGAGTTAAGCACAGGAAGCCCCTTTTCTCCCCCTGAAGGGCTGTGTGACACCGTGTGAGAGGAAAGGGGAACGAAACCTAAGTACAGCGTTCCATGTGCCTCGGCAAAAACGTGACCAGGACCTTTGAATTTTCCTGGCATAGGACTGGGAGTTCTCATGCAGGCAATTGCAAAAGATCAGTGGCTAAGTGTTAATGTAACAAGATTTATACATTATACACACACACACACAGTATATTCAAATGTGAAGAAATTAAGTGCACATATTGTTTCACATCTTGTTCAAATTTTGTTTTCTTCAAGAACTTACAAAAAGCTGTGAAACAATATGTGCACTTAATTTCTTTGAGTAAATAAATTCATACATAATTCAGAGACAGATGTTCTGTTGTACATCTATTAGATCTGAAGAAATGAATGATTGAGAAAGTTGACAAACTGTTATAAAGCACAGCTGAAATCAAAGACAGCATGAAAGATGTTTCTCAGTGTCATCTAATAAAAAGGGTCCTATTAAGGTAAAATGAAGCTTATTTATGTTAATATGAAATTAGATGGTAAATTTCACTCCACTTGCAATAAAAGTTTAGCCCTCCATATAGAAAAGACTCATAGCAGATAGGAAACTTGGCATGAAAAACGCTAGAACTGAATAGTTTTATTTAATGAACTTCAAATACAAGCGCATATGGTATACAAACTTCATTTTAGATCAAGAACTATTAATTCAACTCTCCAGTGAGTACAATGCCACACCATCTATAGAAGTTCATCTGAACTAGATTAGCATTCGCTTGAAATGCCCCCAAATTGGCAAGGTTAGCGACTAGAATGCCAGGCAGTCATGACCTAACATACATACAGATGTTTCTAATCCCAGCCCAAAGCCCTGATCAAACGGAAAATGCATGGCTAAAAGACAGAGCCAATGCAGAGAAGCCACCAAAGCACGGTAGCTTTCCATACTGTCAGTGTCTCTGATGGAGTTCTGTGTGCGTTGCTGTTTGGAATATGTATTTAGGGTCTTTCAGGATAATGGCAAAGCTACAAGAAGGAAAATGGAATGGATAGCCGTATTTTCTTCAATCCCCCCCTTTTTCTGTTTTTGTTGCAAGATGGAGTGCTACTCTATTCCTCTGCTTTGAATTTCCAGTTTGGATCTCAGGTACTGCAGATATGAACAATCAACCTCCAGCCAGAAAAAGTGTATTTGGATGACATAATGAAGAATGTCAACCAGTTTCACATTAAATATTTAAGGGTGTTGTTTTAAACTCAAGTAAGTGCTTTAGTAACTACATTTAAACCGATTGCAACAGTGATCCTATGACCTGATCTAGAACCATAAAATGTTATGTAGTAAAGCTAGCAGGCATTACTAAAGCACAGAGCTCTTCTTCCATTTCTGCCTTTCATTCTCCTCAGAGTCTGGATATCGGGTCAGGTCCAGGATCAGTATCTGACTAAACATAAAGTCATCTTGCTGAAAAGGGAAGAGAGAGACTGAGCAGAGATCATCTTACTGTAACGATACAGGGACAGATATTTAGTTTTCAAAATCATTGGGATGTGTTTCTTTTTCTTCCCTGAAATAAGTTGGGGAAAGGCACTACTTACTTGAGGGCAGACTCCAATTAAAGCATCTGCTTTAGAATAGAATTCTTCCTTCAGAGAAATAACTATAATCTGAAACCTTTCTTCTGACTGCTGCCTAATAAAGCTTGATACCTTTTTGGAGGGAAAAAAAAAGATGGCTGTGAGAATTGCTAGAGTTACATGAAATACAGTATGATTCAGATAGAAATTTATTTTATAGAACTGGTAAATAAGTTGCTGGAAAAGATCAAATCAAATTCTCATTACTGTATAAGAGGTCTGTACCAGCTGACAATGCACTATGTGAAAATGGAGAGATTATATATTTAAACTTACTGTTTCTATATTTATGGTTTGAGTGTGTTAAATTTAGAGAAGAGGAAGAATGCACCACGATAAAAAGAACTGTTATTTCTATGTTATTGAAATTTATTTCTTTGCAAGGTAACTCTGAGTGCCATATAAATCTCCTGAGATTTAAAAAATTGAATTTAAAAACAAGATTATGCATTCTAACAACATTAAACTGCGAGACATATTCAGAATAAAGCAATTCCTCCTCAGGAGGGATAGTTATAGGAGCAGCCAAGTTTTTACTCATTTCCTGAAGGTCGGGAGGAAGGGAGCTGTCAAATTTGGGGGCAGGGGGGAGAGCAATTGAGAAGGCCTGCAGTCCGACTGAGGGGACATGGAGAGCCCACCGTGCTAGATGTTACTGGAGGGCAGAAGGAACTGGGGGAAGGAGCAGAGCAGAGCAGAATAGAACAGAACAGAATAAACTTAACCCAAGCCCTGAATCATGCAGGGCTTTAAGCTGATAACCAGCTACTTGAATTGCACCTGGCAGCCAAGTGGCAATTAGTGCAGCTCTCAAAGTAAAGGCTTTACATGGGTGCCTTGAGGGGCACCATAACTACTCGAGCGGCTGCATTCTGGCCCAGCTGTAGCTTCTGAATGCTCTTCAAGGACAGCCCCATGGAGCATGAATTGACAGTAGTCAAATCAAGAGGTGACGAAGGCCTGAGTGCCAGTGGCAGCACCTCCTGTTCCAGGAAAGGTCACAGCTGGCAAACAAGAGGGAGCTGTGAAAAAGCCCTTTGGGCTGCAGCTGCTGCTTACTCCTCAAGCAAGAATTGTGAGTCCAAGAGGACCCCCAGATTGTGAACCAACTTCGCCTGGGGGAGCGCAACTCTTTTGAAGGAATCTCACTGGAATCACTATGCCTTCCAACCCAAAATCACTCCTTTTGTCAGGATTGTCTCAACCTGTTCCTTCCCATTCAGACCCAGACAGTCTCCAGGGCCCTGGACAGTAAAAGTAGTCCTTGCTTAATGACTGCCCTGTTTAGTGACCATTTTAAGTTACAACGGCACTGGAAAAGCAACTTTATGACTGGTCCTCACACTTACAACCATCACAGAGTCACATGACCGAGATTTGGGTACTTAACAACCAGCAATTTACTTAACAACTTAACAATTTGCAACCATTGCCGCATTCCGTGGTCACAATTTGCATGATCCACAGCTGGCTTCTGACAAGCAGAGTCAATGGAGAATCTGGCAGTAAAATCGCAAGTCACGGTCACACGATGTCTCGCTTCACAACCATGGCGGAAGTGAGGTCGTAAGTCCATCACGGTCATGTGATGTCTTGCTTACACAACCGTGTTGCTCAGCAATGGAGTTGCTGGTCCCAATTGTGGTTGTTAAGCAAAGATTACCTGTACTTTCATAGCACCACTGATTCAGTCAGGGGCATGATGTAAACGGGCACACTGACGAAACCTGCCATGCCAATGGATGATTTTGTTGAGTGGTTTCATGGAGCAGGGAGAGCGTCAAGCTCTGTGGCACCCCACAGCAGAGAAGCTGAGGGTTTGATACCACCCCACCCCCCAAACTGAACCTGTTCTTCCACCAGAGGAAATGTCTGCATCTCCCTGTTCCTGGGCTCAGCAGATCATTGCAGAGATTGCAGTCAAGTTTCTCTTCCACTCTTTTTATTGCCCTCCAGTGTAGTTTAGCATCCTGCTCATGGAGTCTCCAGTACCCTTCCTTTGTATGACATTCCTTAGGACTCTCTTCTTTGACACCCGCCCCCCCCAAAGCGGTTCTGCTTCTAATGTCTGACGTTTCAAATCGCTCTCTCTTCGCTTCCTGCACCTGGAGTAACACACTGCCACGTTCTTGGGACCACCTGTGAAACCCCATCAACTTATTCTGATGGCCTCCTGGGCCCATGCGGGGAAGGGGTGGGGCCTCCTGGGCAGTGTTTCTCAGCTGTGGACCCCACGTGCTAGAAGGGCCTCCCTCTCAAGGTCAGGCTAGCTCTCCCAAGGGTGCCCCTTGGGGAGTGAGGATTGTCATCATTGGGTTTATAAGCATGCGCTTTATTTTAAATTTGGATTTCCCTTCTTGGTTTACTACGTGTTTTATGTTTTCATTGATATAAACTCCCTGGAGTCAGTGCTGATCATGCTGGTATAAAAACTGAAATTGAAATGGAAATGATAATGATAATAAATAATAATAATAATATAAAATATTGGAATAGAAGGCTCAGAAAACAGAAAAATTGCAGAAAGTGTCTTTGAAAACGTAAGAAAAATACTTTAGACTTATACTTTACAACACAGATGTAATTTTTTTTAAATCAAAAAACAGATGTTCGAATATTGGCCTAAAAACAGTTCTGTATTAAAAAGCGACCCTTTAACGTACAATAAGCTTAGTTCTATTTTAAAGTTCTGAATCAAATAGAGTTTCTCTGATAAAAAAAATTAATTTCTCTTGAAGCAGTTTAGTGTAGAGGTTACGGGGCTGGACTAGAAACCAAGAGACCATGAGCTCTTGTAGAGAGTAAGGAAGATGACCTTGATGGAAACAGGCACGCTCCAGTACTAAGACATACCTTAACTCCACAACAGACAGAAAATACAGTATGCGGAAGAGGCTCAGACAGATACCTCCCTACGTCACAGGCGTATAAGCGGGAGAGGAGGTACAGTGCACAATCATACTTGCAAGTGTCTGTTATTATAACGAATAAAATAGTTTTAGCCCTTAGTGGAGCTAATTTCCTGGTCTGGTCTACCTGGTGGGGCTGACAGTTCTAATCCTGCCTCAGGCATGAAAGCCAGCTGGGTAACTTTGGGCCTCTCTCTCGTCCCAAACTACCTCAAAGAGTTGTTGCTATGGGGAAAATAGGAGGCAGGAGCATTATATACCCCATCTTGAGTTACACAAAATACAAGTTGGAGATAAATACAATAATTAGAGAACTGGGTGACTTACTTTTCCAATGTTTGTGTTATCTAGCGCTGCATCAACTTCATCTAAGACAAAAAAGGGAGCAGGCCTAAAACTGAAAGAACAAAGTGAACACAAACGGATTTTTTAAAATTAATGAGTGGTCCCACGAACTGAAGGCTGAAGGCTGCCAGATTTATAATTCAAAAGCAAGTAAAGGACAGAGATGAGCATGAAAAAGCCCCGATTACAGTACAAGGAGAGCTGACTCATAGATACTTAAAAACATGTGGTCTACCCACAGATAATGACGGCTTACTTTGCCTGAGTTTTTGGAAAAATGTTTTCAAGAGTTACTCTCATTATCCCCCGAATTGGATTTGGAAATCAATGACGTGGAGAGAGTTAGAACCAGTCTGAAGATTTCCTCCGATTATTGTCACATTTCTGAGGGTTGCAGTTTGGGATGTGGTTTGAGAAAGGCATGTGAAACCTCTTCACTGAAATTTAAAGAAGACAAGACCCAGATCTTTCCTGATCTCTGAGGAAGGAATTTTCTTTGGCTCGGGCCTTGGCTAAAGAAATACATATTTTTCTTATTTCTCGGAATTTTCTATCTGTCCAGCACTAATGAGAGTAAGCACTTTATGGATCCTGATGCAGCACCGGCCTCTGTTATTGCTCAGTGACTGATTATCACCATTTTGAAATGCCCGTTTTTTCTTGGGTAAGGTTTCCATGTTTTGTTTTTGGTTGGTCTGCATTACCCTCTGCTGGGTCTTGTCCTAAATGTTTATTTTAATTTCATTAAGCACAGTGGGCAGGAGGAAGGTGGTGAACTTGTTCTCTGTGAAAGTAGTTTTCATTTGTTTTTGTTGCTTTGATTTCCTTTTAAGTATTTTTGTTATATATTTTTAATTTTAGGTATATCTACTTTCATCGCTGGTTGGATTATTTTTGTAATAATGCTTTGGGGCCATATAGTAAAAGGTAAAGGTAAAGGTTTCCCTTGACGTAAAGTCCAGTCGTGTCCGACTCTAGGGGGCGGTGCTCATCTCCGTTTCAAAGCCTTGGAGCCGGCGTTGTCCATAGGACACTTCCGGGTCATGACTCACGGAACGCCGTTACCTTCCCGCCGAAGCAGTACCAATTAATCTACTCACATTTGCATGTTTTCGAACTGCTTGGTGTGCAGGAGCTGGGACGAGCAACGGGAGCTCACCCCGCCGCGCGGTTTCGAACCGCCGACCTTCCGATCGGCAGCTCAGCGGTTTAACCCGCAGCGCCACCGCGTCCCTTAGGGGCCATATAGTACTCATCCACATATCTATAATGGTCCTATTCACTGCTTTTGAGGCACCTTATTTTCTATGATTTCTATGTACGTACTACATTTCACGTTTTTGTATGTCAGGATTAAGGATATTGAGTTGAAATGTGAAAGGTATGCAAAATACTCTTAAAAGCAGAAAGATATTTAAAATAATATATAGATATAAAGCTGATTTTATATTTTTATAAGAATCTCATCTCAGAAATGATGAAACATCTGTTTTGTCTGAAATTAGACCGTCAGGTATTTCATGTATCAGTGGTAATAGTACTAACGCAGCAGGAATTATGTTGTTAGGAAAGAGGTTAATAATACAAGGATATATTGATCCTTGTGGGCATTTTATTATTATTAATCTGAGGATTTTTGACTTTGACTTAGGTCTTGTTAATTTTTATGGGCTTATTGAAAATAATCCTGATTTATTTCATAGATGCTTGGCAAAACTGCATGGATTAGTATATGATCATTAATTCTAGGGGGCAACATCAATCTATTGATGTACCCAGTTATCAATAGGAATATCCCTCCTAAAAATATAGTTATAATCAAAATCAGAAGGTGATCCAGGCTTATATACAAAAGTTTTAGTTGACAGGTGTGTGGCATAAATGCTATCCTTAGATGAGCAACTTTTGCCATTTAACCCCCTGATGGAAAAAAAAAATCTCAATTACGGGGGTGGAGAGGAGATTTTATTTTGCCTTAAGTTTATTCAAAGTTGCTCATTCTTGCCAGTGGGGAAAAATGTGCCCCCATAGAAATACCCCTTTCTGTTGGGAGTTCTTGGTGTGAACATCCCTGCCTTCTACAAAACATGAAGTTTGCAACTTTGAGCAGGCACGACCGATTGGAGTAGTGAGAAGAAAAGATACCTGTCACCTTACCTTCCTTTTCCAGAAACAGTAGCAAGACTCAGTTTGTTACCTGTGCATCGCAAACACAAGTGCCAGGGCTGCCACAGACTTCTCTCCTCCTGAGAGGTTGTCCATTGGCATAAATCGCTTCCCAGGAGCGACGCAGTTATAGCCGATGCCTCCCAAGTAAGGCTCCTCAGGATTCTCTGGACTAAGAAAGGCCTACAACATCCACAACATTTCTTCATTCAGTTCAGAAGTGGAGGGTGTTAAGCTCAGTTTTATGATGACCCCTGTTCTTTGCCAGGGGGGCAGGGAGTGTTTCAAAAGGTGGCTGGACTGCTACTTCACACCTGGTTGTAATCTTGTGTTCCTCAGGTGGTAGATAGTTCTCTAAACTATTTAACATATAGATAATTCCACCAGGAGATACCTGACGTTTGGGGTTTGGTGCCACCAGAACTCTGAGGATACCTAATTTTATCTCTCCATCTGAACTCACAAAAGCTGTTTGTCTGCTATCAGAATGGCAAGTGACCTGAAGCTTAAGCGAGATAAGATAAAAAGGGATTCGACCTGCACTGGATAGATGATATGCTTTCTGAGGACCCAGGATCATAATATATATTTTTAAAACTATATTCTGGGGTGAATGTGCTAGTCATTAGTTAGTTTGCCTCCCCCCATATACACCTATCCATACCTTGATGTGGCCAGAAGTGACCCTTCGAAGTGCCCCCCCCCCAAGCAGCATCTAAGAGAAAAGCCTCTCTGGAGGACAGCACTCCGTGGTGCAGCGCCTTCCCTCTCCAAGCTCACCTGCTCTTCTTCCCAGGGCTGTGGGGCCTCTTCCTTTCTTTTGCATTTTTCCAGATTTTAAGGGACCTCTTAGGAACCTTTTAATGGATTTTGAGGTCTTCATGTTTTAAAGTGTTAAGACCTCTCTCTGTTTCATGTAACTGTTTAACCTTTATTCAGTGTCTCATTCTGTAATTACATTTTATTGCTTATGTCTCAGTTTAGCAACTTTGATGTACACTGCAGAGCGTGGAAATGGCATATGTAAACAAATTAATATCAACAATTCTTAATGGTGATGTATTGTCAAGTTTCTATTTTTAGTTAATACTAATGAAATACTAACCTGAGCACTGTTGTTTCTACAAAGTTTCTTGTAGATCTGATCAATAGCGACTGACACATGCTCAAAACACTGGCTGAATCGCTCATATCTCTTTTTTTTCACTTTTTCAAATTCTTGCCTACATAATCTGGCTTCCTTCCTACGGGCTTCAAATGCTATGGAAGAATAAATGGAACAGAACGCAGCGTTAAGTATTAGAATTCGTATTATTAAATATATTACCTCCCCTTAAGTTATCAGCGAACACAATAATAACCGTTATTAGAAAGAAATACGTGCCATACAGTCCTCCACAATTTAAACATACATTCTATTTCAACTTGTAGGCCATATTTGTCTTTTTCATGGAAGAAAAGAAGTAAAAATAAACCTTGAGTGGCAATACTTGGTTCTGATTTTTTTTTTGTCCTTCCTTCAAAATAACTATTTCTCTGAAAAGAATATATTATTTACTGTAACTATTCTCTTCATTTAACAGTACTACAATAATACTGCTGCTGAACACAGTTGGAAATAACAAAAAGTCATAAGGTGGACCATTTGTGTCCTACTGCACATGCCAGCATTACAATTTACTGTGCTGTTACTCTTGATCTGTTTGAAGCATTCGCAGTCATCAAATATGCAAGGGTTTAGGTGTAGAGTACAATATGCTGATCTGTGTTTATAAATATAGACGCATACATACAAAGTCAAACTGAATAGAGCCAAAACTGATTCACTGGCAAAAGTCCAAATTAGAGAGATAAAACAAAGTGAAGTGTTACAAAACAAGAATGCCTAAATCTCACAAATAATTAATGAAAAAAGGTTTAGCATGAATTACCATTGACAGATTCTTGGAATCTGCCTGTAACAATATGCAGCTTCTCCAGTGCTTTCAGATTTGGTGCCGTTGTTTTTAACAAAACATTTTCTTTACATGCTACTTCTTGCTGAAGTTCTTCTAAGTGAGTCTCTATCTCTTTGTCAGATTGCAAATCCTAATTGTAAAATGAAACAATTAGTTATGACAGCAACCAAGAAATATTTCTGAACCATTAAGGACTGAAGTCTCAAGAGGTAAAGAGTAAGCGGGGTAGATCTACGAACAGCTATAGCACTGATATGATAAAATAACGTAGAATTTTGAAGATGGGAAAAGAACACAAATTACAGTATGGCTGTTGAAGTGTGCCTTTTGAAAGCCATACCCTGTATTTATCAAAATGCATTATTTGAATATCCATTATACCCCAGGGATATCTGCAGGGTATGGTTAAAAAGAAAGCCAGTGGTGTGATTGAAACTCTGCCTATTTTTGATGTGTGATACACATAAAGACCAGGCTGAGCTTTGATTGTATTGTTATGGCTGCCGACTTGATTTTTGGGGACCACACCCTGCAAACATCTGTTACACTCACTATTGCATAATCAAGTATACACTTTCCCATTGGAGAAATAGAGCTTCTCAGTAACAATCTTTTATAGGCATAATGTTGAAACTACCCAATTCTAACTATGTGAAGTACCACTTTTGGAATCCAAACCAAACGAGATGTGAAACTGTGTGGCTGAAAGTTAATGCACTTGCTTTAAAAATTACCTACGAGAGCGCTTAAACAGAATCAGAACTTACTTACTGAAAGGCAGTTTCAAGATTTCTTTATTTCATGAAGCCCTAGATAAAAATCACACTATACTTGGCTGAAATACCACTTCCTACATCTTGACTGAAATGATTTTTTTTTAGGCATTGTGGGCTACCTAAGAAACAACAGCAGTATGTTGCACATTTTTAACACTATATTCAGTTGAACAGAAAATGTTTACGTACAGTAAAATAAACTAAGACATGCAATTCTTAGAGCGTAAAATCTTAAAACAGGAAAGATGGCTGGTTTCAATCCTCACCTATAATGCAAAGTCAAAGTAATGCAAAGCTTTATGGGGTGCCTAGGGTAACAAGCAATGGAAACTAAATATATTATATTACCTTTAACTGTTCTCTAACACTGCTATAGTCTATCTGAATTGCCTCTTCTCTTTCATAGATACCAGCAGTGACTTCTGTGCTTTCAGTATCAGGTTCCAGCTGTACCAAACAGTTTAGTTAGTATTAATATATAAAGGTTTAAAAAAAGAGCAGCACTATCTCACTTCTCTGAACCTGGCCAAGTTTTGAGGGATTAAAACATCCTTACTATGTACTATACATTTATTTTTTACTTTAACAGAAAAAAATATGATGCAGAATGAACAATATTTAATTCTCATATTTGTGCAATAAGGTCTCAATATTCTTACTACGTACTATACATTTATTTTTTACTTTAACAGAAAAAAATATGATGCAGAATGAACAATCTTTAATTCTCATATTTGTGCAATAAAGTCTCAATATTCACCTTCTAAAAATCTAGTTTGATGAAGTTTTATTGGCTTACACAATTATGTGCAGATTCTCCACACCTAAAATTTCCTTAATGGCTCTGCCACAGAGCAGGCTACTGTACCTCAATTTCACTAATGTCATCCAGTGATCCCAAAAGAAGGCTTATCCTTAAATCCTGAAGCTTGCATTCCAGAAGCCTGTTATGTCGCTCTAATTTCTTCTGTTCCAGAGAGCATTCAATAGCTCCTGCTTCCTTCTGTAATGTTGCTAACTCTCTGCCAGCAAAAGGCAAAAGCAAATAAAATGCAACATTAGTATTTCTGCTAACAAACTTGAAAAACAGGACAAAGTTTTCCACATAACATGCAGTTAGCCTCAGACAAGACTAGAGAAGATAACGTAACAATCTCAAAATACTCTTCAACTAAATTTTTAAGCACAAATTATTTATCTAAATGTAATATAGCATTCTAGATCTTCAGCACTTTCTCCCCAAATTCAGCACATTTATTGCTCATTGGACCATCCCAGTAGTGAGATAAATAAACTAGCCAAGATTTTCCAAACTGCATTCACAGAACCCTGCATGGGGATCCATGAGAGACTACAGGGAAAAAAAGATTCACTCAAATGCAGCCAATTTTCTATTGGTAATCTTGATCAGGGTTTCCAGGAGTTTTCTGTTTTTTAAACTAAAAGTTTCTGCAGACTGAAAAAGTTTGAAAACTCAGAAACATTTAGTCTAGTTTTGGGGGTTTCAAACTTTTTCAGGTATTTATCTATTTATATACAGAGAAGATATTTGTTTATATTTACTGAATGTTTACCCTGCCTTTCCATTTTCTCAACAACCAAAACAGCTTACAGTAAATGTGCAGCAATACAGCATAGATGTTAATGGTGTAGAATACAGTAATATACTTTATACCAAAGTGATTCTTATTTCTTAAAGACACAGAAGCTCATCTGCTTTGCTCATCTGCTAAATATTGTAACCAAACGAAGTTTGCATTATTTCACCTATGAAGCTCTGTTACACTCAAGGCAACATAAAATACCAGAGGGGCCAGTCCGTTAGCACTGGAAGAATGCCTTTAAGGGTCTAGGCGTCCAGTGCAGACATAGCTTGTCAAGGAGATTTGGAAATGCCCCCTTCAAGTATTACAAGGGCGGTTTGGGTGACAGTGCGCACCGACATGCATATATATGCCTTGCATTTTCTCTTAAAATTCAAAGTCATCCTATAATAAAGAAGGCAACATTACTTACTGTAGAATGAGAACCATCTGACACTAAAGATACACAAATACAAAATGGCTTTTGCATATTTAACTCTAAGATCCTTGCTCTGCAAGAGATTATTCCAGGATTCTATTAGTTCAGGAGTGACTTAAGGGATTACTGCTCAGGCATGGGAAGTATGGGAATTTGCTCTGCTGTGGATAAAGAGTGGTTTACAGATGTGTACAATACTGAATCCCTAGCTAAGAATTCAGGACTCATCTGAGAGGCCTCAAAACAGTCCTGGCAGCCTGTGGAAGAATGAATGTGGGGCCAGTTAAGGGTTATGCTGTACTAGATAACCAAAGGATCAAGTTCAACCTTGAACATTAAGCATTAGTTGGGGAGGAAAATGGAAAGAATTAGATCTTGATTAGAGTGAGATATCCTTGAGATGAAAGATGTCAAGATAGAGGACTACTATGTCTGTCTGAAAGCGAGATATGTCAGAATCACTGCCTGTCATGCAGTCATTAATAGTGTTTAAAAAGCAACCTTTATTAAAAAAAAGACTGCATATGTAAATGTCTCAAATGATTTGAGAGCAAGCAGTGTCAAGGTTACCAAGAGATTTCAGACTGGAGCAGATAAGATGGGGTCACCAGAGGTTTGAGTCTTCTCTCCTCAAATACCATAATCACTAAAATATACATCATCAACAAAGAAAAAAGAAAAGAAGGAAAGCTGAATTAGTAGTCAGGTGAACTACAGAACATTTTCCCAGCCGTTAGACTTCAATCTTAAGAGTGTCACGTTCCCCGTTTCAATGTGCATGGTACATCGTAACGTTTCGCATGTCAACTTGCTGATGCGTGTTTCGGTTGGGAGGGGAGGAGGATTCTTCTCCTGGGATGTTATCTGTATTCGGCTGAATGGAATGTGTTTGGGTTATTTCGTGTGTTCAAGGTTTTCTTCCCAGGACACCAGCAGCAATTGTCACCAGCACCTGCGGTGGGGAATTTGAAACGGTTGGGCGAGGGGAGGGATTACGTTCGCACCGAGGGTTTTTAGTTTGTATTTGGCGCGCTTTTGCTCATTCTCAGCTTTCTCTGTATTTGCACACTATTCTTTAATAAATCAGATATCATTAAGTTCCTGCTTGTGAGTCTGAGTCTATTAGGGTAGGCAATCATTACATAAAGCTGAGAATCTCAAAGTTGAACCGTTAGCCCCTTTCCAGATTTATCTTGTGAGGGAGTAGAGCTAGCGATGACTGAACCTAAAAAACAGACCGGTGGCAGCGAGGAAACGAGCGATGGGGAACCTGATTCTACGGTTAAGAGAATAGGGAGGGACCCCACTCGAGAACTATCAGAGGTACAGGAGATTTCGAGTTCCAGCCTGGAGGAAGAGGAGGTTGGAGAAAGAAGAGCGCCTGGAGCCACCGGAGAGTCACCAGGTGAGCTGATCACCTGGGATGAAGCAAAGGTCCCCTACCAGGGATGTCCAAGATGTCCTGGAAGCAGCAGTACCCACTGTCCCCAATCGTTGTGAGGAAGGAGGGGGAGTGGCAGGACGGACGAGGGAAAGAGGACTCCCAAACCCCTGAAAGGATAAGAGTATTGGAGGCAAAATTTGAGTCAATGGAATATATGCTAAAGAAACTGTCAATGGACTGGGGGCCCCGGGTGAGGAGTAGAGGGGAATCAAGCACCAGGGATTCATCCCCTTCTCCCCCCCCCCCCCCCAGTGGCATCACAGCTGGAAAGAGGCAGGAGACGGCACAGGGCTGAGCCAAAATCTCACAGAATGAGAATTTCGAGGTCCCCTCCTCGAGAGCGGAGATCACCAGTAACCAAGAGAAAGACCGACCGCCCAGATGTTGCAAGGGGGCCGCCTGGGGCGGGAGTGAAAGACTTTGCAGTTAAATTTGACGGGGATCCAACTAAGTTGTCATTCTTCCCTACTAATGCAAGGAATTATATGGATGAATTTGGCCCGTATTTCCGTTCCAAAAGGGCCAAGATAAATGCCATTGCCAACAAGTTAAAGGGGCGAGCTGCTGACTGGTATGTCCAGTTAAACGAGGTGGACGCTCCTGAGCTTGATGATTTTGAAGAATTCCTGTGGGCGTTGAAGTTACACTTTGTAGACCCATTAGCCAAAGAAAGAGCGAAGCGGGCTCTAAAAGAACTCAGCCAGGGGCAACGGTCCGTAGCAGACTATGCCCTCGAATTTAAGGCTTTGGCTGGAAAGGTTGATGACTGGTCCCAGTCTACCTTAATAGAGCAATTTAAAGAGGGTCTGAATATGGAGGTCCTGAGGTGGTCGTTGGGCAGGAACGACCCAGATACCTTGTACGAATGGATACAGTTGGCAGGGAAGGCTGAACGTGCACATGAGACCTTCGCACACAGCAAGAGGGCATTAAGACACGTGGCGATCAGCAAGGGACCCTGACCAACTGCCCCGACTGGGAAACCCGGGCACCGTGCCTGGGAGGAGGAGAGGGAGCGGCGTTACACCAAAGGCCAATGCCTTCGGTGCGGGAAGGAGGGCCACAGGGCGGCTGCTTGCCCAAAAGCCAAGGCAGAGGATCGGTCTGGAAAAGCGATGGGCAAATCTCCCTCACTGCCCAGGAGAATGAAGGCAGCCAAGGCGGAAACCGAAATTGAGGAGGTACCTTACTTCGGGGGATAGGAGGAAAGCAATCTTAAAGAGCCGGTGGGAAACGCCAGCCACCTGCTCTGAAAAGCGCCTGTGGGCAGGTGGTGGAAGACGGGCATGAAGATGTTTTGGTGAGTGCAAATTGTCCCACGCTGAATGTGAAAGTAAAGTTAGGCTCCCGCACAAAGACTGGTGAGGTTTGGGCGCTAATAGACTTGGGGTGTTCACGATGCTTAACGCACCCCAATGTGGTGGCTGCTTTGGATCTACCCAGCTTCCCCCTGCAGCAGCCCATGGTTTTCACCCAGCTGGATGGTTCAACTGCGGGGAGGGGGGGTCCAGTGACTCATTTCACAGGAACGGTGGCGTTGCAATTGGGCAGCCACCGTGAGGGGTTACAGTTTGTGGTAGCACCTGTGGGTCATCCCCTAGTCATCTTAGGGATTCCCTGGCTGGTCCAACAAAACCCCTACATAAACTGGGAACACAGGACTCTGACTTTTTCGGATGGCTTTTACCAAGCCCCTGCAGCGGACTGAGTTCTTACTGCTGTAGTGGGGAGGGCTGCGGCAGCAACCCCTCGGTTCAGCATAGCACCACTGGAGGGCTTACCGGATAAATACCAGGACTTTGCTGATGTGTTTGGGGAGATGGAAGCGGACCAACTTCCTCATCGAAAAACTGACTGTGAGATAGAGTTGGTCCCCAACGCTCAACTGCCCAAGCCGAAGATTTATGCAATGACCCAAAAAGAGCTTGAGGCGCTGCAGGATTTTGTTGATAAAAACTTGGCCAGCGGGTTTATCGAGCCAGCGAACTCTCCAGTCGGAGCCCCCGTGCTGTTCCGTGACAAGAAGGATGGCACGTTAAGACTTTGTACAGACTATAGGGGGTTAAATGCCGTCTCGATATCAAACAAATATCCTTTGCCAATAATAAAAGACATGTTAGCACATCTGTCAAAGGGGAAAATCTTCTCAAAGCTGGATTTGCGGGAAGCCTATTTCCGCATCCGCATCTGAGAAGGGGATGAGTGGAAGACTGCTTTTAATTGTCCATTGGGTTCTTTCCAGTATAAGGTCTTACCTTTTGGGTTGGCGGGAGCACCCGGGGTGTTTATGCAATTGATAAATGAAGTGTTACATGACCATTTGTTTAAAGGTGTACTGGTGTATCTAGATGATGTTTTGATTTACACAGAGACTGAGGAAGAGCATGAACGCCTAATTAGGCAGGTGCTTAGCAAGCTTAGGAGTGCCAAACTGTATGCCAAACTGTCAAAATGTGAGTTTCACAAAACTCGACTTGACTATCTGGGGTATAGAATATCTGACAAAGGAATTGAGATGGACCCTGAAAAAATCCAAGCGATATTGGGGTGGGAATGCCCACGTACCAGGAGGCAACTCCAAAGTTTTCTCGGATTTAGCAACTATTATCGCCAGTTCATCCAGGGGTTCGCTGAAATTGCCTTGCCCCTTACTGATCTACTACGTACCAAGGGGTTGGGGGACACACGCAAGGTGAAGAACCCGGGGGCAGTACTCAATTGGACACCTGAATGCCAGGCAGCTTTCGAAAAACTTAAAAGCCTTTTCACTGCTGAGCCCATTTTGCAGCACCCCAATCCCACGCAACCCTTTGTGGTTCAAGTGGATGCTTCTGATTTTTCAATTGGGGCGCTCTTGCTGCAAAAAGATTCTGACAATCATTTGAAGCCTTGTGCTTATTTGTCCAGGAAGTTTTCTGAAACCGAACGGAGGTGGCATGTTTGGGAAAAGGCGGCTTTTGCAGTCAAGGCAGCTTTGGA